>NC_136901.1:87801534-87831534 GCF_949606895.1 Notothenia rossii
ATCCGTCCGCTGCATTAAATGAATAACAAGCAAACAATGTGTCGCGGAGAGCAGGATTCTAATTACTAAGTTTATTTACAGGGAAAATCTCATGAAGGCCATTGACCAGCGTTTAAGCAGCGCGGGCTGAAACGATGACAAGAGCTCCGATAAGAATTTAATTCATCTCATTTCAGACGATTTTATGAATCAAATTCTTGAACACTGGCAAGAGATTTAATGATCACATCTTTGCGAAATCTTATTTCAGAAGCGGTCGATGGCATTTCTCTGCGTTAATGTCGACTTAGAGGTTGGAGTAATTTAGTAATTGATTCCTTGCCTGGCTCTCGCTCGTGCCAAGGCCGCGTTTGAGGGTAATATGTTTCCTAATCTCATCCCCCGGAATAAGATTTTTATGTTAATCCACTGGATGGTCACTTGGGAAGCGGAGATAAAGCCTCAGAGGTCCGGAGAGGCCACGAGGAGAGGAGCATCATCTGGAAACAACCAGAGCATGCAGTTAATGGGAGATACAAACCAAAACCAGAAACAGTATCCATGAGAAAAACACATTTTCCTTTTTTACTTGTGCAGACTCTGAAAAATAATCATACTATTTCCATATAAGGCTAAATAAAAGGTCGATAGGGGTTAAACATCTGCTTTCCCCCCCACTTTATTTCAACACAATTGACTCCAAATAGCCTAACATTATTTTCGAATGTATAATAAGTTATATTTATAAATAGGGTTACTAACGGGCATTCATTGAGACGTAGGTTCCTAGACCCCTGACTATTATCATATACTGCCTTCAAAATGTTCACCCACCAAAGACGTCCATTGACAAAGAGTAGCTGCATCTGGAACACAGTTATGGAAGATAAACAACATCACACACAAGAGCCTGAATACATGAGAAAAACATATTGACCTCGTTCCTTATAAATAATCATAATACTGTATTTAAGGCAAAATAAAAGGTCTATTTTGGTTATAAATCTACTTTTCCTCCACTTAATTGAGCCCAAATATAATTATTTTAGAATGTATAATAAGCTACGAAGATGTATACAGCTGCATCAAGTAAGAGGGGGGTGTATACCTTCACTAAATCCATGCATTTGACCACAATAGAGGTGCACACTGCCCTCAGATCTGCACCAAAGACAGAATAAAGAAGTATAAGAAAAACGTCAAAAATAACAATAACAACACGAGCCTGCAGTCTGACACACTGAAGTCTTTTGTGCTGCAGGTTTTTGTGCAGACACACAGAGAGAAGACACCAGCTTCTAATTCAATTTTGTCTCTTCTCCAGATGTCACTTTCCATCTGTGCGTTTGGAAAGGCGATGCGCTTTTTACGCACCGACTCATGTTTGACTTCTTTTTTGACTCCCCTCTTTTAATGTCCACGTGTTTTCTGATGTGCAGCTTCAGATCTTACAATCAATGCAGCTTAAAGGAACAATACAATATAAGGGAGATTATGATTTATTACGACATATTATAACTGGTTTGCA
Organism: Notothenia rossii; assembly: GCF_949606895.1. Classification (NCBI taxonomy): domain Eukaryota; kingdom Metazoa; phylum Chordata; class Actinopteri; order Perciformes; family Nototheniidae; genus Notothenia; species Notothenia rossii. The sequence continues at coordinate 87,803,042 of NC_136901.1, forward strand.
GTGGTGAAACTAAGTATATATTTCTAAATTGTGCTTAAGTATTACCCTTTTATGCTACTTTGGACTTCTATTCCACTATAGTTCAGAGGTAAATCGTTTACTTTTACTCCACTATGTAGCACCTTTAGCAAAGATTAGATTAATGATAAACAATATGATCAAAATAAGGCTTTAGATACACCTGGATTAAATTCACAATTAGTTGAAATTAGTTCCACCATCTTCAGCTTGATAAACATATTGATGCATCAATAATTATATCAAAAACATAAAATATATATATTTTTCTGAAATGGGACAATTTGCAGAATGAGTACTTTTACTTTTGGTATTTAATTTGATGCCAATCATTTTGTACTTTTACTTGAGTAACATTTTTAATACAGGACTATTACTTGTAAAAGGGTTTTCCTATCCTTTGGTATTTATTTGAGTTAAGAACAAGATCTGAGTAATTCGTCCACCTCAAATGGAAAATAAGGAGATGTGATTATTGTGGAGATGAAACAGTGGAGACACTTTTATCTCGGTTTTTTGCGCCCATTTTTGCAGGTGACATATCGCCTTTTATCCATGCTGTCAAATTGAGACATCATCCTAAATTGCCACGAGAGCATCCCCAAAATGAATTTTGTATCTGCTCTCGAGCCCCTCCCCTGCAACACGCGGCCTTATTAATAAGCGTTTTGATATAGGGTTTCCTCGGGCGGAGGAGTGAGACATTGTAGGTGCGATGTGACAGCGGGACCCTCCCATCTCTCTTTATCCTCCTCTGTTCCTTTGCCTTTTTCGGGGGAGTGGATCCATCCAATCCATCCAGAGACAATGGCATTTTGTTCCTCTTTTTGTCCCTCCTGTCGACCCGCATTCCTATATTGCTGAGCAACGATAGTGCGCACTAAATGGAGAGGAGTTGCTACCAAATCCCGGCTATTGTGCGCCACTTGCCATGGGAATTTAGGGTCTTGCAAACATCGCATTTTGCTGATTTATTTAAGTGAAGGCTTGTGGTTGGAGCCCTTTATTGGCCGCATAATTGCTAATTAACCACCGCTTTACTTGCATTAAAGGATCATTATGTTACTGTAAATCATACGGCTGCTGTTTGGAAACGGCGCTCAAAACAACCTGCAGGAAAAAGTGTGGAGGTTTTACTTCTTAAAAGCTATAACAATAAAATCAATTGCCTTCTTTCCAATTTAATATTCTCACATCCAAACATCAAACTGTGGCCTCTCGTCCCACCAGGACCAGCTGAAAGAATTAAAAGATGTTGAAACCATAAAAGAGAAGGCGTCTCAATAGCTGGTGGACTATGGTGTGAGGACTATGGAGAGCAGGAATAAAGAGCGGCTTCAGTGAAAGAAACTGATGGCTAAAAGCTGTAATTGTATTTGTCTCGGCGAAATATCAGAAAAGACTTCTCGTTTCTTTGAGCGTTATTAGATTAATTCCCAGAGATGGTTGCTTTTCTCGCTGCCAGACGCGTGGAGGGAGGACGGTGCACCATTTGGCTCTTTGGTTTCAATAATCAAATTAACCATTTGGTACAACTTTTAGGGTCCCAGCTCGTGTGTAAGAAAGGAGAAAATAAAACATTAACATAATAGGCACCGGGTTGTGTCAAGAAAGAATTAACGTGTTTCTTTTCTGGCGCTGGTTGATCTCTGAGAAGACAACGGAGAAAAGCGAGAAACAACTGCAACACGTCAGCAATTGTGGGGGAAAGTAATTGATGGCGAATGCGACCGGGGCTATTTTAACAGATAATATAAGAGCTGCACCTTGCAGGGTGAAGCAGAACCAAATTATAAAAGGTGCCAAATGTAATCCTTAAATCTCCTTTTCTTTTCTTCTTTAAATCTGAAATAAAAGTGTTTTGTTTTTTTAAATGTTTGTGGTGACAATATTAAAAAAGGCAAATAGTTTCTGCTAATTTTGGAGGGACTGACACGTGTACACATTTTATTTTAGACAGTTAAGATTTAAAAGGGAATACATATATATTGAATAAAACCACATTTTAACCTTTCTTTTTTTTTTACCTTAGATATTAACCTGTATGTTAATAGCTATTTTATTCTCTCCTAGTCCAAACAAATCTTTAATATCTTCCCAGTCTTCTTTAATTTAGACGATGAAATAAAATCAATATTGTGAAAAATAAAGTCAAATTAAAAAAAGGGAAAACTTGAGAAAATCTATAATAATCCTATATAATAAAACCTGTGACAATGGGTAACTAAACCCAGTGTCCGAGTGATGCTACAGTCCGGTAATAAAATAAAATCACTACACGTTCACTATTATAGGATTATTATAGTGATTTTCAGTCTGCTCACAGATCAATCACTGAAACAGGAGCAGTGGTGAACAAATTCAAACATCAAACTCTCATCTGCTAAATGTAATTGTTGCTCCATAATTCCTGTTGTGCGATTTGTGTTGAAAAAAAACCCGCAGCTTCAAACGAGGACTTGAACTCGGTCCAATGAGAAAAAAAACGAAAACACACACGAGTGTGTAAACGCCATACAAAGCGGCTCACCTTATTACACAAACCAAATTAAGCACTCAGCCAATATTGTGAGCCTAAGAGGTCCGAGGACTGCCTCGCCAGTTCGTTACTTTCATTAGAAAGATGTTATTTGCCAAATAAACGAAATAATGAAAGTAATAAAGACAATTACAAACTCATTTGAATCATAAAAACACACCCGGAAGTTTAGCAGAGATTGCACTGCAGCAGTGCAGAGGGAGGGGTTGGAAGTGTGTGGTTTATTTGGCATAAAGGGCATTATTAAACCGAAGCTGGTAAATTCGTTTATTACTGTGCGTAAATTTAATATGATAGGGATCATTTCTAACTTTCATTTATTGCCTTCAACTTTAAAACCAACAATGGCAAAGGCCTGATTTAAAAGTCTGTAATAATAACTAAAACGATATATGTGTACACAATAATGCATTGTAATGTGATAAAACAGAGAGCAATTAAACAAAAGGGGAAGCGGTACAGTTTGTTGTTATGGACGTGATTAGTGCATGTGCATACATTGTGAAAAAAAATCCTAAAATAATTCATATTATTCTATAAAAAATAAAAAATAAAAAATGCGAGGATTTGCTGATTTTCTTGCAACCCGTGTCCTGAAACAAAGCAGAATCATTATTGTTAAATTGTGCAAAAACATTGTCAAAACAGTCCCGGTTGAAACATGGGATTTCAACTTAAGATGCATACTTTTATTTGTGCAGAAAACTAGATTTTAAAGCTCAAAAAGCCGTGCAAACTAAACAAAGAATCAGTGGTTATACCTGTTAAATTGTGCATGTTTTGCAGCTTATAGTGCAGAGACAGAGACCGAGAGAAAAGCGTGGAGCAGACGGGCAGGGAGCAGAGGCAGAGGGGGAATACTCTGTGAAATCCTGCCCAAGGTATACGGTCGCTTAAAAGGCTTAAAAGCTTGGAGAAAATTGGATCAGGGAGAATCGTCACCCAACTTTCATTATTTCCAAGTGGTGTGATTGAATTAAAGGGCAAGATGGTGGTTGGAGAGGAGTGGGGTGGGGTGGGGGTGCGGCGGTGGCGGTGGAGGGGTGCGTAATGGCGTGGTATTAAATTCTAATTAGAGATGCAGGGGATCAATGATAGGGAGGTTGGACAGCCCGGGCCCCCAGTGCCAGCCCAATAGACTGATGAGTTATTGTCATGTAAAAAAGCGCTAGCAATAAGACCAAACGCTTTGCTATTGTCCAAGCGGAAAGAGCCAAGTTTATTATGAGGACTATATGCTCTAGAGACCTCGGGCTAGGCGGCTCTTAGGGGGCTTTTCATAAAACAGGGCTAGGTTCCTATAAAGGAGGCCAGTTTTGGAGCAGGCGCTGAGCAGTGCACATCTACACCGTCCAGCCTCCTTACAACCAGTTAAACCCAAACAAGTCCCCCAAACTCAGACCGCGCGTCCTCATTTTGAGTTTATTTTTATACTTTCTAACCCTTTGTTTGTGGGGTAGTTTTTCTTTGACGGTGTTTTTTTTTCACGGGAAGTGCAGCTTTCTTTCTCTACCGAGCCTTCACAAATGTATAAAATGGAGTATTCTTACCTAAATTCCTCTGCCTACGAGTCATGTATGGCCGGGATGGACACGACGAGCTTGGCATCGGCCTATGCGGACTTCAGCTCGTGCAGTCAAGCCAGTGGGTTTCAGTACAATCCCATCAGGACCACTTTCGGGGCCACCTCCGGCTGTCCGTCCCTCACGCCGGGCTCGTGCAGCCTGGGGACGCTGCGGGACCACCAGAGCAGCCCGTACGCCGCAGGTAAGCAGCGGCTCCGGAGCCTCAACCCGGCGTATTATAGGACGCCTTGATTGCATTTGAAAATGGAAATGTGTTTAGTATTTACCAAACGAAATTTGCTTACACAAATGAAAGAATTTATCACGTTAGAAGCGATTGCAGGCAAGGGGTAATTCGGTTACGGGGTTATACTATCCCAGTCACACCCAAAACCGCCAACAGAATTATCTTAAGCTGCCAAAATGATAGGCATAATTTATTTACTTTGCGATGAGACATAAAGCTTCGAAAATAATTAGATAACCAAAGACTAAAGCTCATTATTGACACCGAATTGGAGTTACAGTAGCAACAAGCGGGGAGGATGGGAACATTATGACAACTTTTCAAACTTGAGCCTCAATCTGTGGAGCAACAATTAGTTTAACATCACAATTAACCGCATCATGGGTCAGCAACGATATCAATTCAGAACTAATTCACAGGTAATCAAAGGCATAATACAATAAGTGTAGCCCGGCACACATAACCGGATTTTATACAAAATATCGAATTTACTTCCATCTGACAACACTCCACATGTCTCACACTGCACTGATAACACCACTGCACATTTAACGGTGACATTTTAATTTGGTTTACAGTTCCCTACAAACTGTTCACGGATCACGGTGGGCTGAACGAGAAGCGGAAGCAGAGGCGCATCCGGACCACCTTCACCAGCGCGCAGCTGAAGGAGCTGGAGAGGGTTTTTGCGGAAACTCACTACCCGGACATCTACACCAGAGAGGAGCTGGCACTGAAAATCGATCTGACTGAAGCCAGAGTTCAGGTACACACAGCGGCTCTCCAACAGACAGCAACCTGCTGCCATTACGCACGATTACGAACGGATGGATTTATGATGCAAATGACAAAAACAAAAATATTTAAATGTTAACTTTTAAAAGATTTTAGTGAAATTAAAGCTTTAATACTTTGATATGATCAGCCACTAGCACCATATTACACACACTCGTGCGTTAATTCACAATAAAAAGATGGGTTTTGTCTTCAGGGACACATCAGAATTTTTTTATCAGCACACTGATTTAGAGCTGCCTTTGAGACTTGCTGCTCGTGTACATTCTAAAATTGAGCCCGAACAATAATCAATAGATTTAGATTAGCATTGATTGATCTAGGTTTTTGTCACCATTCAACACTTCCCTGTGGTTTAACGTTTTTTTTGCACCGTTTCTTAATTTCCCAGGTTTGGTTCCAGAACCGGCGTGCCAAGTTTCGCAAGATGGAGCGCGCAGCTGCGACGGCCGTAGCGGCTGCCAAGGCCAACTCCGGGAAGAAGTCCGACTCCAGAGATGAAGACTGTAAAGACAACAAATCCACCGACCCCGATAGCACAGGAGGACCGGGCCCGAACCCAATCACCAGCTCCAACTGCGGCGGCCCGAGCCCCACCGGAGGACAGGTCAACACCACCGGGAACGGGCAGGTGGACCAGGTGAAGACCTCCATGTCCGGCGGGATGGGGGTGACCGCAGCGAGCCAAGGCTGGGCCACCAACCCGGGCCCCATCACCTCTATCCCGGACTCTTTGGGCGGCCCGTTCGCCAGCGTACTGTCGTCTTTGCAAAGACAGAACGGAGCCAAAGCTACATTAGTAAAGACCAGCATGTTCTAGTGAGGCAGACACAAAACGTTTCCTCATCCTCATCATCCGGAGACTGAAAATATATTGCCCATGACAGACTTTAAGGACAATAAAAAGCAGTTAAAAAGAAGATGACAACTATGTTATTTTATTTTTATGCCTTGCGCCGTTTCGTGTGGTCAGTTGACACTTTTGCTGTGAAAATATCCATCTTGACAATTCATGTTGTCTGATAATAACACCGTCTTTGTTCCTTTAACGTGAGATTAGGGTGAAATGTGTCCACTTGTTTCCGGTCATTTCTAAAGACTGAAATCCTGTACTAGTATCAACAAAATGACACTTCTGATGAGATTCTCCATGCGTAAAATACGTCTCATCCAAATGCAAAACGCTCCTGCTGTTTTAGGAAACAAAGGACACATTTAAGTCTGAAAACGGGATGAAGTGATTTGCTAAGATGAAAACATTTTTGGCCAAACACGGACGTCTACGCACTGGAAACGCGTCGTGCCATCAGTGAGCAAAAGGGAGCCTCGTTAAGTCGCGTTACATGTCAGAGTTCAACAGCTGCTTTGTTTGGTAAAGAGACGTTTAATGCCCATGACTGAGGATGCTCTCACACAAATCCTCAGTCTGACACAACCCAACGAGACGCTGATGTATTTCGCTTCTCTGATCTCTGCAGGACACAATATGCAGTTTCTTTGCAGCTTTTTCTGTTTCCAAGGCTGCTGAGAGTTTGGTTTCTTTAAATGATCGATATGAAACACAATTATTTCTTCGAGAAAAAAAAGGCACAAACTACTGCAATGTTCACCTCTGACAGGAAATCTGTGTGTTTTGTGTGTCTTTCTACGGCAGTGTTTTTGTGGCTCAAACTGTATAGTGTTAATATGTATTATTGTCTCCTATAGTTGAACCATAGGCCATACTCCCTCGTAGATCGATCATACAAGTCTTTTTGATGTTTTACAAAATTCCCTAGGAAGAATTTATTTTGGGTATAAAAAAAGGGAATGGATGCAAACATTGTATTTATTTCTATATCATTTGCATGTTGTCTCTTTGTCTGATTTTACAATGAGTTCTCTTCCATTTTGTGAGCATTATGTAACATGTTTTGTCCAGGATCTGAAAGTTATTTATATGTAGGTAATGAATGCTTATATTTAAGAAGGAAATATTTCTACATGTGCACATAGTTTTCCAGGTGTACCATTCAAATGGTTGTTGATGATAAAAAATAATAATAGTCCAAGTTGCTTTGTCATGTTTTTCTTTTGGTTAATTAAATTATATTATTACAGGTTTATATCTTATTATTTCATCGTAACATCTTTAAAGAAGCTTTTTAAAACAAAATTATTACTCAAATACAACGTGGTGGTCGTTGGAAGAAGGCCAGACATTTTTCAGCACCACGGACAGCTACGCACCGATTACAAATAAGCTTTATCCCCCTAAAACATTGTTAAAATACTTGCATTTGGAGTTACATAATTACATGTAGTTGAAATGCTAATATACAGAATGAAATGGGGTTTTTCTGAGATACGACAGTTTGAAAAAAAGCTCCAAAGAGGCAGAGTAAATGCAGTCGACTTGAGAAAATACGGAAACCATGCCATCTACATCGGAAACAAAAAACAGCCTCATTTAAATAATATTTAAGAAACCAATATTTAAAGCTCAACACTGGGCTTTGAAGGTGGACGTTTAAAAGTTACACAACGGGTTCAGATTTTGTGCAACATCTGCTTGACCAAGAAATGAACCAACACTGTCATGTCAGGCCTCACTCCTCTAACGACAGTCCTGTATGCATACTGGCTTTCACATCTATTATAATGCATGACAGTATTTGTACATTTGGGATCATAATTGTTGGTAATACCAGAAATTATGAACCCATGAAAAACAACTCGGATGCACTTTTTTTTAAAATTCACATTATTTGATTTAGTACATATCCAAAAGCCCAACCTTATCCCCGATAAGCCATTTATACAACATCAGAATCTGGATTTAAGGTAAAAATAAATCGGTGAATTGAGGAATCAGAAATTTCTGACGGATTTGTTTAAACTGTAATAATAGACTTTAATCTCAAGTCCTTTTTTAAAGCCTTATTTTTCATTAATTGTCTGCTTATACTATTCTATCTGTCGTCAGCCACAAATCAATTAACAAGCGCTGCAGTAAAAACGCATGGAATCGTATTTTCTAAAATTATTTAGCAAAGCAAAATGATTGGTTTCCTGTTTCACTTCTTTGACGCAATTGAATCTAAACCCCGTTAAATCTTTGAGGCGGTGCATTAAAATGTTTGGATAATTGGAAACAATAAAAGACAGAAGCACAGTTTTAATTTATAACATTTTATTTATAAACATACAGTATGCTATAAATCGCATTTAAACATCAAATGGATCTATATTTCAGATAGTGTTCAGGTGAATATTACAATAAATACAGAACAGACGTGAAGGTTTTCGTTCCCAGACTATCCTGTCTGAATGAGCTCCAGATCCCGCTATAAGAGACTCAGATGTTTCCGTTAACTAAATGAGAATAAAAAATAAAATACAAACCGGAACAGAAGCTTAAAATACTGCAGATCAGAGAGAGGAACCCGGAAGAGAAGCAAGGCTATAGACGCACTTCAGTTTGCTTTCATACAGCAAATCATTTGGTTTTAGGCTTAAAACGTGCATTTATTTTTACATCCATAATATTTAACCGAGCTCTTCTCATACAAGTCCAAAAAAGAAAAAAGCAATCGACTTAAAATGTCCAGCTGGCAGCACAGATGTTTAGTTTTCATCACCAAATATTGCACAGGTGCTGGTTTGTGTTCATATTACCTCTAAAGATGCAACATGTACTGCTGATTTTTGTGTTTCTGCAATTGTATTAAATGAATCCTACTACTGAGCAAATGTCAAAATTACCTCAATATCATACAGAAGTCTATATCTCTCTAGAATAAAACAACATTCAAAATCAAAGGTCTCTCCTGCAGTATATATATTTCCAAATAGACAACACATGTATTCCATTGCACCGAGGAATCACAGAGGGGGGGGGGGGGGGTTGGGTATGAAATTACGGTTGTTTTTAATGTAAAATAAGCAGTACTTGAACTGAAGTAAAGCAGATGTGAGGGAGGTCTGCAGTTTAAGGGTTAACATTTGGCCATAATCCCTCCCTACACCCCAAAAGAAATACAAATAAGGAGAAATGAAACACCATACAGCTGGTGTTTCCCTCCTGCATCACCTTGCTTTCCTAAGGCACATTAAAGTCCTGACTTTCAGAGGAGCAACCTGCTATGACCCAAAAAGCACAGCGAGTCAGTTGTTGCCCTAAAGATGCAACTACGTCCATAATATGTGTTTATATATCAGAAGCTAATTGTATTCAGGGGAACAGAACAGAGTCACTGTGACTTACTGACAATATACATGTGTTTAAAGTGACCTTTCCTGTCTGTCTACATGTTTCTGTATGTTTGTTTGAATCAAGTACTCGTTTAAAAATGGCACACAATTTGGTCAGAAGTAATATCCTTAATGTCTGAATCTTTAAATTTTAATTTCCCGACATGTCCCATTGCATGTCTACTGGGTCTCAAGCCAGGTGGCTATGTTGTAAGGACTGCTGATCGGCTCTGCACATTGGGCTGTTTAGCCACAAAAACACTCGTCCTACTAAACTGGAAGGAACGCAAACCAGCCTGCTTCACTTGGGACTCATGGCTGGACCTGCTGCATATGGAGCGTGCAGCTTCTCTGCTGGGGGGTTTGGAGGCGAGACAGGAGGATTACGGTTCACTGTCCGCAGCACTCCTATCTGACCCTGTCAATATGACATCTCCTGTGTAATGTCTTGTGTATCCCCCCCCCTTCCGTTATGTCTTGTTTAGTTGCTTGTTGTTGCGAAATATATATATATTTTTCAGATCCAGTCTGGTTATAAAGAAATAAATCCATACTAAGCTGCCTGATCACATATTCACTTTTCTTATCAATTAGGGGAGTTTTTATCCAAATGATGAATTCCTAAATAATAATGAGTAATATGTGATATACTGCATTTCCATCATATGGAATTTAGTGTTTTTTCCAACTCGGAAAATGATTATGATTGGTAGTAAAAGACTTGAACACCACATTCTCTTATTGCGTGTTCACTGACAGCGTAGACGTTCACTTTATAATCTAGCTGTGTTTGAAGCATCTTATTGTGTTTGCTTTCAACATGGCCGCCGCCCCAGAGCAGTCTCTCTCGCTGCATGATGAGACAGGTGGTGCGTGGACCAATCAAATGCTCTCGCATATCGGATGACATAAACACCAAGAAGATATATATATATTTTTCAGACGTTAAGACTGTCCCCCGCTTCCCCCCCCCCCCCCCCCCCCCCCCACGATGAGTGTTCATTGGTAATGGAGCTGCAGAGGATGCAGAGGATCCCGACACGCTGTGAAGGACATGATTTTGCAGAGAATTGGTTTGGAAACAGAGATGGGGTTTCTTCCGTGAACCGAGTGTGTTTTTCTGTTGAGCGTCACAACGTGGTTGGCTGTCCGGCCGCTTGGAAAGGGAAAGAGAAAATGATGAGACCCCGTCATTTATTTTATTAACCACAGTTGTTTTGGAGGGTTTTAAAAAAAGGTCAAGGACATGCAGCTCTAATGAAAGGGATAATGACTTCTGATTTGATTCTGTGGGTGGTGCTGATCCCCAAATGATAACAGCTGCTGAGGGGAGGGTCATGTGAGCGGTGTCTTTCAGAGAATGAACTTTTGTTCCTACAGACAAGGTGAAAGACAGAAAGTTACTGCTGTCCTCTCCCTGCTTCAGATCCAACCTTCCAGCCTCACTGGGCCTGACACTTCTTTATTAAAGGTGCACCGGGTCGGATTGCTATATTAAAATACACTCGTCTCATGAGCCACACAGCAGGGCTGCAATAAAGAATTTGGAAAACACCGTACACTTCTTTCTATCATAACAGTGTCAGGTTCACTTTGAAAACAATAAATCACAACAAACCTTTTTCTACCTGGTTTATGAGACGCCGTATTTACGCCATCACCTTATTGGAAACTGCATTTATTCATCAGGCAAAATATGAAATACGGCTGACGTTAGCAAACAATAAGGAACAACAACACCTCACTCTTTTTTATAATATTAGAACATGATTAAACTCTCGTTACGAGCATCGTGCTGAGAGGTTATGCACATATTTCTGCTGGTTGTGCTTTTGGAAATTCCTGTTTTGAATGGATTTAGGGAATATGGAGACAGAATGAAAGAGGGTGAGACTAAAAAGGGAGAGATGGAGGACAGTTTGGGGGAGAGATAAGGGGGAGGTAAGTGGAGGGACTCACAGCGGGAGCGGGTGTAGCACGGGTGGCAGTTGAGGAGGCCGTTTCTGATCCGGACGTCCGTCCCCGTGGTCGTGTCTCCTAACAGTCCCTTACACACCCCGCACTGAAGGAGACAGGGACAGACGTTATGATTAATATGAGTTATATTCAGGTGAAAAGGACAAGATATAGCTATTGGGTATTTTATAGGTTTTTGTCAAGAAATTCCAATTAAGGAGCAAAACCAAAAATCTGTTTCTCAATATTCTTTCTTGCTCTTTTGGTAAGATTTGAAATATGCAAACATTTACCTTTGTTGAGTGTAACAGCCCAGACTGAAAGGTACATTAGTTTGGGACTTTTTTTTATAATATGCATTTTGGATGCACTGATCCAGCACCTATGTGGCTTATGAAATAGATATTGTACAATAGCTCTATGGCACAGAATCTTAAGCTTTGGGTACAATCCCAACACTTAAGTTTGTTAGTTGGATCAGTGCATTGTTGGTTTGTCTTTTTCCACGGATTTCATGATAACATAATAGACTATCATCCCTTTTATGCTGTAGGCTGCATTCACGAAAAATCTGCAATACAAAACCCCGACATCTTGTCAAGTGTATGTGTCTAATATCTAGTCAGAATATGTCTCTACTCCTGATATGAGACATAATAAGGTCAGAAGTAACACTGCAGTGAGATATCAGGTCTTGTTTTTAGACAATGTTAAGTGAAAATATCTTATTTTGAGTCGTTTCTCAGATGAAACTTGTTTTTTTCCACACATTTATTGGAAAATCACCAACCGACATCAGAAAACAGAACACCTTTGAGCATTTGCGGCTTATATTGTAACAACATTTCCTGATTCTGGTGAAATATAATTCAAAATGAGTTCTCCAGCTAATTACAAGATGTGATTTATCTAAATATCCCATCTTATTCCAAGAACTCTTACCAAGCTCATTTTCACTTGTTCTATTGGCAGATCTTATTTCAAGTGAAAGCATCTTCTTTTCATTATTGTTTAACTTGTTTTTGGAGCAGCATTTTTTTCAAGTGTGGCGATGCAGTGATTAGCTGTGTCGTTGTGTGGCTGTGGGAGTGTCTCTTAAATGTGACATTTAGGTTAAGTGAGGTTGTTAACTTCATCCTGCCGCTGTAGCACATCTTGCCTCCTACGACCGCACTTGAAGGTAATGTCATTCGTTCCACAGCAGATGAACAAGAAAAGGCCGTGCCATGTACTGGCCAATTTCCAGCTTGTTGCAGGAAATTCGTTATCAAGTTCCCAACAGAATCGCTCCAATGTTTCATTTGAGTTGTTTGTTTTGAAGTTGTTTTTGTCCCTAACAACAGTAAAGGGCAAGGATGCTCACTGGTCTCTCTCACAGACTCTCTGCTCATGTGATTGATCAACGTAGCGCGACATAGGGCTGTGTTTCTCCAAAAGTTGAGTGTGTTTGAACTTTTCTATCACAGCTAGAATTCATACGCATAACGACATATTTGGGAAGTCTGGCGTATAAGTCTAAGCTCCGCCTACTCCATGTGAATAATGTCTTCTTACACAACATTCATATTGATAATGGATAATTAAATCATTCAGAAAAAAGGACAGTGAATGTTCTGTCACTGACCTTAAAGCATTGGATGTGGAAGTACAGACTGAGGGTCTCTATGATCATGGCCGCCCCCTTCCCTAACGCCTGCCCACAGCTGGAGCACAGCTTCTTCCCACTGACAGACCTACAGAGAGAGAGAGAGAGACAGAACAACGAGAGAGACTGAAAACATTATATACGAGAAGGGACTTTAAATTGTGTACCGACTGAATATACACAGGGTATATGCAGGAAGTCAAATGTAAGACCTTTTAAGACCCTTTGCCTACATTTTAAGACCTCATCGCCACTTTGAGTTCTAACCGGTTACCTTGGCGACACACTTTACCTCACATTTACTATATACAGTATTGATTGTCCTTCCTCCTTATCTTCCAACCATTTGGACGCAAACTTGCATTTCCCCATAACAATGTTTTTAACAACCGGCGTAAACGGACCTTCGCACGCTATCAAGCAGTGAGCGTGCGATGTCCTGTTCAGATGACGTCAAATCCAACGGGATGCCATAAATAAACTACACAGAATCACACTACACGCCTACTCTATGATTACATTCAGGCAGACTGTAGAATTCAACCTCTTTGGACCATTTATATACTTATTGAAAACAAGCTACAAAATGTAATACTTTGGAAAATGCCATTTAATACTTTTTAATAGCCTTAATTTTCGCTAAATTGATTTATCAACTTTTAATACTTTTTAAGACCCCGCGGACACCCTGGTATAAGATAAACAGTTAATATGTTAATATGCTGTTCAAAGATTCACCGTGTAGAAATGGCTCCTCAACAATCCAATATATATAATAAAATAAAAAACACAAAATAAAAACTAGTGCAAAAAAGTCTACGTACATGTAAATAGATTATGATATGTACAGAAGAGACTATGAAATAAAATAATGTAAATTAAGACAACATTAAATACGGTTTGTTGCGTTGAGCTCAGGTGTTTAGCAGTTTTGAATCAGTGTATTGTTGAACTGAATTACAAAATAACAGACACAATTACAAATGAAGTCCCACTGCATTCAAGGGTCTTTGCTGCAGTGTGACATGTCGGGTGGAGAAATGCCGGCAACAAAGCAGAACATGACGGTGCAGAAATGAGCCCCCCCCCCCTCTCTGTTTGTGATGCAGTACCTGTTGGGCGCTGGAGGCAGAGTGTCTGGAGGTGGGGAGCATGCTGCGGGGGTTTTTGATGAGCTGCGGCACATGTTATTTTCAATGGGAGCACTCCTGGAAATGGACAGCAACATGCAACATGATGAGCACAGATGCAGCGACTCTATTGGCTGACACAGACCAATCAACAAGCTGGACAAACAAAATCTACTCAGTGATGTCTGGGCAAAACCCCGGCCTTCTTTAATCTTTAAAATGTGGTGTTGTGAGTAGTGTGATTGTTTAAAACACATCTCTTGTCAAAGACTGTGGAGGAAGACTGTGGTACCAGGCGCCACCTGCTGGTCAAACAGGTGAACTGAAGGTGTGACACTAAGAGCCACTCAGAGTTGCTTTCGACATATGTATTTAAAGTCAAGATTAAATGTGATTGTTTACTATTAGGTTAAAATAAGCAGTGGTAGGGTACCTCAGGTTCAGACTTAACACAGATGCATTTTGTTACATAAAAAAGTAATACAAGGCTATAAAACAATGCTTCAAATGGATGTTTTCTAAAATAATACTCATGCAACCAATGCAAAAGCAGCCATGATATAAAGGAACAACTACACCTCACCTTTATATTTCTTAAAAACATATTGATGTAATAGTGTAGTGATATAATAGTGTGGTAATAATATGTTCATACTGAGGTGGTAACCTGTGCTTATGTGTCTTAAACCCTGCATAATCATTACATATTTTGTCCTCTTAACTCGTAATACACAATAGATAAATGCATGTCAAATAAAAAAAAATCAGAAATAAGACGATGAACTCCAGGTTTTGTTGCAGAACCTGTACTGAAGGCCCCTCTCACACACTCACACACACCTCCTGTCTCCTGCAGCCTTGCTGAGCTTGTTGCTGTCCGCTGGAGTCTCTTCTGGTTTCTTCACAGGAGTCGAGGTTTTGTTCGTCATCGCAGGAAGCTTTTGGCCGTTCTGCAGACTCTGACCGAGAGCGTCTGCCTGACTACTGCTGCTCTGACTCAACAAGCTGAGGAACACAAACATTTTCACATGAGTCACATGCTGTGTTTTATTGTTTTATTAAAGGTCACCTATCATGCTATGTTTAGGCAATAGCATAGGTCTCAGATATATAGAAATATATAAAAAACATGTCTATGAAGTGTTTTGCTCAAAACACCAAACAGATCACCCATTCTAGCCATGCCTCATATCCCTCTATTTCACTTCCTGTTTCAAAAGTGCTGATTTGGGGTATAAAGCTTTAAAAAAAAAAAGAATTTGATAATTCCGGCAGCTACTGTCTAAACTAAATACTGCCGTGATGAAACGCCATATCATGGATTATCAAGGAGTATTTTTGAAACAGTATGGAGCTCAAAGGCTTTCTCTCTTGCCGGTTATACCACAAGGTGGGTTCCTTTTTACTTCCTGCTTCTTCACACACATACTCTCCAGTACAGGTTAGCTCTGAGTGTTAGCGATGCTAATGTAAACACTGACCATATTACGTCCAAAACAGTCGGGCATTGTTTCTGATAGCAACGTTTCTGATAGGGCCGTGGGTGTAAAGCCAGCCTGCATTTCCAATATGACGTCATATCGGACGCAAACCTGGATCAGCTCCGTTGTAGCCCCGTTTTTAGAGATTTGGGTACGGAGGAAAAAAGAGAGGGCTTTATTTTCTGACGCTGCTTGAGTTCCCTGACACACCGGGGACACATGTTTATGTATACAAGTGCATTTTGCATGATAGGTCCCCTTTAACTTTCCTTTTCGCTGATCCCACTGGGATTTGAATATTTGAAGCACCCTTGATGGAAAGTTGCATAAACACAACAATCAAATGAATACAAAGTGCTGCTGATGTATTGAAAACACATAGGTGTTCCCCAGTTTCACTAAACAGTAAAAGCCACTGATCACATGAAATGTTAATTGGACATACTGTTGCCACGTGTTTCTTACATGATTGAAATTAACCTGGTGACACAGAGGCCTCGTCTTTAGTTGCTAATTAGTCAGCTTATATGTCTATAATTCAACATTTACCCCTTGCGGACAGGTCGCTCACCTCCTGGCTGTTTTCATGCTGTCGTCAGCAGTGCTGATGTCACTGGTTCTGTCGTTTTCCCTCCGTTTCCATTCAACACTTTCTGTGCTCCCCCTCTGTGTTGTCCAATCACAAACAGGGTCAGTTAAAAACCAATACAAAAAAAATACAACACTGTCGACTCAAGTTATTCTAACTTATTGTCCGCCTCCTGACTCTACACTGAATGAATGCATGCTTCTACCAAACTATCCCTCATCATTCATCAGCCATTCACCAACTGGCTCTCCAGCAGTTCCTGTTTGCGCTCCCAGTCGGCCAGCGAGCGCACGATGGTGTCCTGAGGCTCGGAGCTGGAGGAGACCTCCCCTCGGGTTGGAGAGGTCAGGGCGGAGGAGCGGGGAGTCAGAGGCGCCACCGTCTCCTCCAGTATCCTACGCTCCTGTGTGATAAGATAAGAACTTTATTGATCCCGCACTTGGAATATATACTTGTTTCAGCAGCTTGAGAGTCAAAAGCAAAAGTAAGAGATTGAGTGATAAATGAAAATGAAACGAGATAAAAAAACTACACAAAATACAGATATCATGTGCATTTACCCATCATTCATTTATGATGCATGATGGGTAATTGCACAGGAACATGTTGGCAATATTTGTCATACAAAACAAATGGTGTGTAGCATTGTACTAGACATTTTAAAAACAACACATAATATAACATATATTACTCATAGATAACAGTATGGGAAAGGTGGAAGAGTTATCAGATAAACATCCATACAATTATTGGATACATTTTTGAGACAGCAAATACTTTTCCTTAAAATAAAAACACAAAAAAATATATAAACATTTCACACACATCTTGCCATCAAGCATCCACACACACACACACACACACACACACACACACACACACACACACACACACACACACACACACACACACACACACACACACACACACACACACACACACACACACACACACACACACACACACACACACACACACACACACACACACACACACACACACACACACACACACACACACACACACACACACACACACACACACACACACACACACACACACACACACACACACACACACACACCTCCTCGTGGTACTTCCTCCCCTCCTCTGCCACCTCCCTCTGGGCTTTCTCCCACTCCTCCTTCAGCTTCTCCTGCTCACGCCGGTACTTTTCCTGTTACCATGGCAACAGACACATTACATATATACTGCACACAGCCTCAACATAGACTGAACTGTCCGCAGGAGGATATTTTGGCAGAAAAATATGTTCCATGAGCTGAAATATCTGGAATCAAAAGGATTCGAATAATTTTCTCTCCTAGTGCATTCTGTTTACTTTAAACCAAGAAGGGACTAGACTATATAACATGTTCATTTAAGATCCCCTCAGAATATACTTTGGATATAAGCCTTGTCTTAGAGACATATATGAATGCATTGGTTAGCTTCTCCTCTGTTATAGCTAATCACTTGCTTAGATCTGATATCTGTGTGTCAGGAATACAAAGCAAACACAAAAGACCAGAAGCAGGCACTGCGGAGGAAAAGTAGAGCATGCGGAGGGTCCTACACAATTTGTCTCAAAAGCTTCAATATGATTAAAGTTGTTCCTTCATGTACATTAATATAACAATCACTGACATTAAAGATTAACCACAAAGTACTCTTTTTAGACTTGTGTAGGAGCTCCAAAAGGAGACAAACATTTCAATATTAAAGATTTTGAGAAAAAGCAAATCAAGCTAGACAGATGACAGATAAAGATCGATGCACAGAGACGACACAGAATCAACCGGGGGGGGGGGGGAGGGGGAAAGCTCATCAATGCACCACATTCATCCATCTCATCTCAAACAGTCAAACAGACAAACGAGAAATCTGTACTCGGTTATTTAATTACAAAGATGTTACTGCAGATGAGTACAGTGCATCATAGATTCTAATGAATCCTTTAAATGTTTAAACTCTGTGGACCTGAGATGCAGCTCTGATTGGCTGAGGAGAGAGAGGGTGATTTGGGCAGCAGCAACAGCAGCAACCTTGGACAGAGTCATTATCTGTGTGTGTGTGTGTGTGTGTGTGTGTGTGTGTGTGTGTGTGTGTGTCTGTGTCTGTGTCTGTGTCTGTGTGTGTGTGTGTGTGTGTGTGTGTGTGTGTGTGTGTGTGTGTGTGTGTGTGTGTGTGTGTGTGTGTGTGTGCATGTGCATGAGATGGAAACAGTGAGCAGAGGTTCCTCCGCTGCACAAAACTGCCCTCTAGTGGTCAATGTGTGCATTGCAATGGTTGGGGTGTGCCTCGACAGAAGGGTATGCTTAATATAAAAACAAACATGAAGGCAAGCTTTGCAAGTAGCAATGACATGTGATTTATCCATCTGATTCTGAGATGAGCTGGCTGCCACACAGCAGCTTCAAGTGCCACTGCATGATGTAAAGAATGCAGTAAAGTGTCCCAGTAAGTGGCCAAATATAGGCTTAAAACATTGAAAACGTTTTAGTAGTAACTGTGTAACTGTTTTAGCAACAGTTGTCAACATCCATTAATTACCCAATCAATACTTAATGGCGATTATGACTGGCTTATGCATTGACTCATGCATCAAATCTGCCTTGCATGCTAAAAACAATATGCAAAAAACATCCTTAACCTAGAGCATCTTTAACCCAAAGAGTGAGTGGATTGTCCATTGAGACGATGCATTGTGAATTAGAAGCCAGTTCATATACTGGAGTTTCTATTATAATCTATACCAGAAAACTATTTGCTGCAGTATATTTTATTTAACAGAGTTACATTAAATATTTTGTCAAAACATTATCCTTTTATGAGTTAGCAACATGTCATAGCCTAATGTAAGGAGCAGCTGCTTGATGCTACAAAGCAAATTATCAAAATATTCTATTTGTGATTATCTTTTTTCCTATAGGCTGAGAGTTTTAGAAATAGTTTGTTCACTCAGTTGCTAAAACACATTGGATATTCATAAATAAAAGTCTGCTTTGCACTTATCCCTCACAGTGCCTTGTGTTACGCTCTATGCTCCATGGCACCCCCTAACCTTCGGACTCATGCTCCATGCTGTGCTCTCAGCTCCTGTGTGTACCTGCAGCATGCGCTCCTGCTCTTGCTGCCACCTTTCCTGACGCTTTCGCTCCTCATCCGGGTCCCAAGACCAGCGGTCCCCCCGCCTGACCTGGGGCAACCCCGGCCCTGACACCTGATAGACCCCAACACACACACACACATGCAAAAATACACACACCACACATGTATTCATGCACACAATCACAACCAACCACCATTCACACACAACCAAACACACTCACCCAAGCACGAAGCCAACGAGAGACCATCAGATAGATATGGCACACACACACGGATAAACACACAGATCGTCACCAATGTGCACACACATCCACCACAGGAAAAGAAGAAGGGAAGGGAGGAGACAGAAATAGTTTGTCTACCACAACAGCACTACTCCAATGCTAGCCAAAGGATTCCTACTAAAGGAGAGAGAAGACAGAGAAAGAGAGAGGTGAGCTCAAATGAAAACAGAAGCAGTCTCGGCCGTTTTCTACAGCATCCTCATCTGGCATGCTACACCAACAGCTCTGTGTGCCCTGGGATATGCGGACGAGCTTTGCAATATGACAGTGTCCATAAAACTGCACTTAAAACTAACGCCTGATCTCACATTTTTATGAAGAACTAAGTGGCAGGGAGTCTTCTTTTATAGTATACAGTGTTCCCCACAGATTTGAAATATACTTGGGGGGGTGTTGGTAGCGGGGGGGGTTGAGGTGACGTGCAACAACATTAACATTAACCTTTAGGTTGATCGCTTGTTAGCAGGGCCCATAGTGATAGCCCTATAGTTTAAATCTACTACCCATAAATAAACATATGGACATGGGTTACTATTTTTTTTAATAATTTTTTTTTATAAATGGTAAATGTATTTAGGAACCTATCAATGTGATTTTAAGTGGGGATGGACCTCAAATTCTGTAGGGGGGTCCGGGGGCAAGCTCCCCCGGTAAGATTTTTTTTTAAGTGTTGGAGTTAAATGCATCAATCTGGTGCATTTTGAGGGGAAAATAAAGAGACTAAACACGATTTATGATCTGTATGACAGTGGCCATGTCGGCAGAACACATCATGTAGACAGCCAGTCACCCTGTGTGAGGCAGACCACTTAACAGGCCAGTCCGGGAATGGGTACAGGAGGCGTAGAGCGAGGGATCATTGTCCACTAGTTAATCGATCGCAGATGGCGTCATGGCCGCGGACGAAAAAAAACAAACAAAACTAAATGGGTCGCGAAATATACTTGGGCGGCCGTTAATATACGCCCAAGTATAGTCTATGTGTGGGAAACCCTGGTATATATTCCTTGGTTTACTTGATGTTAATACTTAGAATACCTTTTCTATAAGATACTTTGTTGGTTTTTTATTAATCTCACCTTCAGATGTATATAATGTTTTCAGAAATAGCTTTCACTCTGTGTACATTTACTCAGTTAAACTACACTACTGTATTAACCCTTGTGTTGTGTTCGAAAGCTGTTACCGTTCATGGTGTTCGCGGGTCAATTCTGACCCATGATTTATCTCAGTCCAAAACTCACAAAAAAAAATGACTATCATCCAATATTGTTTTAACTACATCATAACTAAGTTCTAATGCATTCATAACCGTACAATCCTGTTGTAATTTAATGTTATGGCCCAAAACACATTACACCACATATTGCACACGTGCATGTGTGTGTTCAGGTTCAAGTGTTAGTGTACATATTCTTTGAGAAAGGTGGAGTTCCTGTGGGGGGGAGGCGGGCAGAGGGAGGGGAGACGAGGTGCATGTTGCGAAAAATTATTGTTACAGTGGATGAAGGGGGTGGGGGTATCTAAAGTCAAAGATGAATCTTGATTGGGCCAAATTTGACCCCGAGTCACCCACAACAATTCTGCTGGGTCTCCCCAGACCCCAACACCAAATTATACACTTTTTTTAGAGACCTTCAGACTTGGCTAAAATTGTCCAAATCATATTTGTAGTGTTTCTATATCTGTTGTGGAGGATATCATGAAGCCTTGTTCCGATAAAAAGAACTAGAGCGTAGTTATTATATCATTTGAACTTGAAACGGGTCACCCGAACACAACATAAGGGTTAATGAGATAAGCCAGATGAGAAGCAGTAAAAGGTTTCTTTCATAGTCTGACCACAAAATATTATGCGGCCAGGTGATGGTTTTCACTCACATTTCCACGCAGATCCTTCTCCATGTCTTCTGTAAAGAAAGTGTGACAGGGAACATTATTTAGAATACATTTAATAAATGAAGTCTTGAAACAGGGGATCACACGATGCCTTTAGATGTGTCAAATACTGAGGTGAATGACAACATGCCAGGGAGTTAAGATGCTGAAGAGAGAAAATACATAAAGAGAGCAGTCCACCAAAAGCAACACATTGCATCTTAATCCAGCCCATAAGGAGATGAAGAAATACATCTCTACATGTCTGCATGTATCTGGGCTTTATGTTTGAATGGGATCAGCTAGTTATACAGGTAGACCTTATGTAGCTTTGGGTGGAAAACAGTCATGCCAAGCCAATGAGGCAAACATAGAAGTGAAAAGATAGGTAGGTCACCCATGATGATTCTTACTAATTGTAGGTCACCTGTTTAATTTGTATTCAACATGATGACACACTTAAATACACAATCATAAATAAGAACTTGAGGATTTGTACACCATATTCTTTCAAACACATGAGTGGAAGAGCACATCACTGATCATCCACAGACTGGAAATGAGTGATGAACAAGAGATGGGACTGGAGGGCTTTGTCTAGCCCTTGAAGAAACGGCAGGGAAACCCCGTGGGACGGAAACATGAGCTCCACCGATGAATGAAGAGTTTACCTGGTGGAACGAAGAAGTCCCAGCGTAACTTAGGATTGCTGTCTGTCAGCGAAGACCTGACACTGTTTGCAAACTCTATAGCGATATAAACAAATGTGTGGGTGAAAGGAAGGGAGGAAAGGAAGGGAGGGAGGAAAGGAAGGGAGGAGAAGAGGGGAGTGATGAGGGATAGACAGATGTCAAAACCAGGAGTTGGTATGGACATCAGAGACATTTGGGAAAGCTTTTACCAATTTACTACCTAGAATGTAAATAACAGCAGCCCGGAGGAGTTTTAAATTAAAGAGAATAAGAATTATATTTTTAAGTTTATATTTATTGAATGAAACAGGAAGGGAAAAGGTCTGCCAGATCACCTTTTCTCACATTAAAATTAATTAGAAATATTATTTTGTTAATATCTTTTATCCTTTGATTTGATATGATCAAAATATGAGATAATATGAAGGCTTCAATGGGGATGATGTTTCAATTGAAAAAATTATCTTTAGTCTAACGTCAGAATAAACAACCAATAACAACAATCGCTATCTAAAAAGTAATAGATAACCTCTTTATAGTTTTTTTTTGTTTGATCTCGGGTCAAATGGCAGCCAAGCTGTCCTCCCTGCTGGACAATGTGTCCCACCCCCTCCAGGACACCCTGTCCTCACTGTGCAGCTCCTTCAGCGACAGGCTGCTGTAACTTGCTGCTGATAAATACCAACCACCTATGTGCAATATGTGCTAGATGTGCTAGATGTGCAATATATATAGATGCCTCTAATAACTGTGTAATATATACCTGGCTGGTAAATCCTAAGAACTGTTACAGCATGCGTATTTTTTTTAAATGATGTAACTTTTTAATTTTTAATTATATTTTTTATTAAATCATAACTTAGTACTTTAAAAAAAAAATGTATGTCACATATTTAACATATGTAACATTAAGCTGTCTGTGGCTCTTTTTCCTGCTGTAACTACGCAAATGTCCCCTCCGTGGGACTAATAAAGGTATTCTGATTCTGAAATAAGGTTGTGTACCAGTCTACATTGAGAAAAACGAATAGGGGAATTTAGAGCCAATCAAAGATCTTAGTCTGTTTACACAGGAGTTTATGCAGGTTGAACACAGAATTATAAAAAAAACCTTTACTCTTGATTTAAATATCATTGGATACAAGATAATAGAAAGAGTCTTGGCGCATTTCCACTGCAGGGCCTCGCACGGCTTAGTACGGTATAGTTAGGCCTTGGTAGAACAGGCTCACTTTATGCTGCGTTTCCATTAAAGTTTAGGAACTGGGGTAGTAACTATAGTAACGCAGTGTAGGCGGAGCCGTAACGTCAGCTATAGGGGTAGTGGTGGTCTAATGGATAGTGAGGTGGGCTGAAGATCAGAAGGTTGCGAGTTCAAATCCCACCTGGAACACCACCATTAGTGTGACCTTGAATAAGCGACTTAGCCCTTAGTCACTCCAGGGAGAATGTCCCTGTAATCGGTAAGTCGCTTTGGATAAAAGCGTCACCTTCAATGCGAAACACAAAACCAACATCAGCTGTTAGCCCTCACAGCTCCTCATATCTGTTCAGAAACTGGACAAAAGTTAAACCACAGACTGTCTGTGTCATGGCGAATACAGTCGCTGGTTTATTTATGTCTGTAGGCCGTTAGTGTGGACGGTCGTAGCATATACAACGTTAGCTTAGCCGATCTCCATTCAGTAAACACACATTTTAAAAGGGTTTTCGTCTGCAGACTTGTCAAAGCATTACTTCATGGTTTTTACTAACCGGTGTCAGTATGTTGTTACTTCGGCATCATTTTGAAACGTGTATTACAATTAAATCACGGTAAAAATATGTTCATTTTGTTGTAGTTGCTAGCGGTTCTCTCACTAGTTTAGCATACTCAGCCCTGTTGTTGGCCCGGAAAGAACCTTGATTTTGGAGAGCCAGAACAACTGTGAAAAAGTACCCACTAGCCGGAACTACGCTTAGTGGAAACGCAACCAAAAAACGGGCCGGGCACGGCACGCTTAAACCGCGCTGTCGTGGAAATGCGCCAGCATAGGCTCTAAAGCAAAAGAGGAAATAAGCCAGCAAGGAGGATATGCTAATCAAACTCAGGAGATGCATGGGAGAAGAAGCTGCTGGCTCTGTTGGAATGAGAAGTGTTCACTGACCTCCTGCAGTTTCCCTCGGCGGGTGATATTCAAATGACTCAGGTGCGGCTAGGCTCGGTACGTTTCCCCTTCTCTGTGACGCCTCCAGGGAACTTGGCACAATTGTCTGCAGGGAGAGTCAAAGATTATACGTTGAATGGCTGGTTAATTGGTCGTTTGTATTATTTTGGTTAGCAGCCTCACCTGTAAAATGATTGGCTGACTATGCTTTGTGCTGACTCCTGACGGGACGAGGATGGAGACGTTTTGGCCAGATGGTTCAGTTTGTTGTTCTTGTTTGGCTTCTGAAAACACATATTTTATCACTGATGTTATCATAAAAAACCCCCAGAAAAAGCAGACACTGAAGAAACCACAAGGGGTCAGTGTAGCAACATGCTGTTCAGACCTGCAGGAGGCGCTTGTTGAGCTGCAGCATTTGACTTCTCCTCTGCAGCAGCCTGACTTCCTGTCTTCTCAAAGCTTTCTTCTGGCTTCTGCAGCTCCTGTTAAGGGGCACAGAGGATTTCAAAGATGAATTATATATCCATCCCGAGTTCAAGTAGAGAGTATCACAAACTAGCCTGAGATCAAGAAGCTTATCAGCAGATACCAGGGCTAGTGTTGGAAGACTGTGTTTAAATAAGTCAAAACTAGTTTCTAACGTTTCAAATGATTTCTGTAAGAAGCTAAAGGGAATGAGTGCAGTACGATTTCTGACAGCCAGGAGAGTAGCAGGTTCATTATAGGGTCTTTATAGCCCACTGATCATAATGGGTTCATAATTATTTTTCAGATTTGTGTAATCATCTATAAAAAAAATCCTGACCGATGGGAGTGATGTGGGCCGGCTTGGTTGCGTCAAATTTTCAATGACTTTCTGTTCTTGTGCATCCTTAGAAGCCGGTTCTGTGCTACTTTGTTCCTCCCTGGCTTTCGTGGCCACTGGGCTTCCTCCTCTGGTCGAGGTGTGTGTTTGTGAGGCTGCTGACGAGGGAACATCTACAGTGCTGCTGCTCGTGATGGAAGGAGACGGCTGGAACTGAGGAGGGGATTCCCGTCCTTGCCTCTCAGGAGTGGTGAAAACGTCACCACTTCCTACGTCGCCGTTAACCCGGAGCAAAGCATCAGCCTAAATAACAGAGAACAGGTTTTAATATTTTATAACTGCACTGCAGAGTTCACTGATATGCTCAAATCATAAAAGGTGATCTAAGAAATGTCCAGACAGTACCTTGACCTGGACTTGAACTCTATTCACAAAAATCTATTTAATGATACATTTCAAATAGGTGTTATTTGACATACACCAGTCCTGTGAAACATTTTGTATTTGCTCACTTATTCTAATAAATGTCCAGTCCAAGATGTGGGAATGAGTCGTTAAATATTCTGGTCAAATGGATATTGTTGCAATTTAGTTTCATTTGAAGATATTTTGGAACACTTTGTAATACAAAATAAGTGTATATGATCATATTTTGATCTGTGTAAGATATAAAAAGGTCTAAATGTAGGTATTTTCCGGTCCTTACTTGCAATAAAACGTAGGAACATTTAGTTTCTAGATATGAAACATCTGTAGGAAACATTGACCGCTACAACCAGGCTGCTCTAGCTCACACTACGTTCAAAGGTAAACTAGATGAATTGATGGCAAACAAAGAAATTAAAATAAACCCAGTGCCCTCATTTGTGTTCATTATCAGGCTTTCATCTCGGTCCGTTATTAGCTATTCATCCAGCTCACAACACCGTGCTGCCTCAGAGACAAAGAGGCAGTAATGTATGTGCGAGGAGCTCCTAGTGAGCGGTAACTTAAGACACAGTGGTGCAGTTGGGTGAATGCAGGCTCTCAGTCCCCCCCCCCCGCCTCCGCTTCCACCTTCTCATCCCTCTCCGAGCAGCCTGTGTGGGCCCTCTTTGTCCGCTGGGAGCCCACTTCACATTGAGAGGGCCCTACTTGTCAACTTCTTAAGTCAATAGGAAACAGAGGGCTCCATTGAAGCTGGGCTCCGCTCAGACTCCTGACAGGACATTCCAGAAAAGCGCTGTGCTCCATGTAGTCTGGTAATAATCTGCCCCTCCCTCCCCACCACGCCAAAACACAAGATCTCATTTTCAATATTCCCATTAGGAAATATTTGCAGAAGAAAAGGAAATGGATCCTGTCGAGAGCACTTTGAGCTAAATTGAAACATTACATGCTTCTTCTCTGAGGGGAAGTCTTGTGTTTTCCTAGAAACCAGCCGGCTCATCACCATGGCCGTCCGGTGGCATTCAGTGTGTCTGCCAAGAGGGGGGGGATTTGCCCTCCAGCCTGTGAGGAGTGTGAAGTTACTCCATGTAAAGTGGTCAGGACCTCAAACATACCCACTGGAGCACTGCTGTGGTTAGGGATGTCACAAGAACCAATACCTTGGTACAAAGTAGGGCTGTGCGATTATGGCAAAAATCATAATCACGATTATTTTGGTCAATAATTGATATCACGATTATTAAAAACGATTATCCCTTTACTTTGAAAACACCCATTTATTGAATTTTTTTTTTTTGAACAATATGTTTTTAACAGTTGATTACCTTGAACTTTAAGTATAATTCAACCGAAAGACCAATACATTTTTTTTTTTTTACATTTTTCTTTTTTTTTTAAATAAAAATTATTAAAAAATAAAATAAATTACATTTTCTTTTTTTTTTGTTAAATAAAAATTATTAAAAAAATAAAATAAATTACATTTTCTTTTTTTTTTTTTTAAATAAAAATTATAATCGTTTTATTTTGATTAGGTTGTTTTCGTAATCGTTGCAAGCCAAAATCGTAATCGAGATTAAAATACGATTAATTGCACAGCCCTAGTACAAAGTCGATTCCAAAATTCTGAAATGTTATGGTTCTTACTTTTGACCCGTAGTACAGTCAGGGCTTGAGACTAAGGTTGTCCTGCTTATTATAGTAAATATATTTGTGATCAAATAAACTCACTATCTGTGTCCGGATGTTCCTTTTGATGAAAGCTTTAAGAAACTTCAATAAATATAGCTGGTTAAAAGAGATGTTTTTCAGAACAATTTATAATGGATATTGGATAGGGAATTATGACCTCATAAACTTCTCAACAAAAAACTGTATGTACAGAATAATACATTAGTATATGTTAAGGTACATGGCTTGTATTGTTTTTTAATTTTTTTTACTGTGGTTTGGAGCATTTTGGAATCTCATTGGTATCATTTACAAAATGTCTGCTATCATGGTATCACTCGTTTTTGTCTTAACCCTTATGTTGTGTTCGGGTCTCCCGTGACCCGTCTCAAGTTAAAATGATATAATAACTACGCTCTAGTTTTTGTATCGGAACGAGGCTTCATGATATCCTCCACAGCAGCTATAGAAACACTACAAAAGTGATTTTGACAATTTTAGCCAAGTCTGAAGGTCTCTAAAATGTGTATAATTCGGTGTTCGCGTCTGGGGAGACCTAGCAGAATTGTTTTGGGTGACTCGGGGGTCAAATTTGGCCCAATCAAGATTCACCTTTGACTTTAGACACCCCTCCCCGACCCCCTTCATCCACTGTAACAATTATTTTTTGCAACCTGGTCCGCGAACACCATGAACGGTAACAGCTTTCGAACACAACACAAGGGTTAAACTAATCATAATCAAATCATTGCATGTTTGTATGAAGAGACATATGAATGAATAAGAACAATATTTAAGTAAATAAGTACTTTACACGGCAGGAGTAGTGGGTCGACCACCAAACACTTGAAAAAGCAACAACCCGCATTTTGAGGATGCTTGAAAGCATATTTACATCTATTGAGGTAATCATGATTTATTCTGAGTCGGTCTCACCTTGCTGGGCCATGGTTCCCCCACTGAGGGTCGGGGCTGGAAGTAAGGCTTGGGCGTCAGCAAAGGCACCGGTTTGGGCGACAGGGTTCTGTTGGACGGCGGCTCAGACGAGCGGGAGCGGATCTGAGGCCGCTGGTGAGAGGGCTCCTTGGGAAACTCCTCCACCCGCGCCTCCAGTGTAGACGTGAACTTAGGAGCCGGGGCCGACTGCTGTCGAAGATACCTCAGGGGCCCGTGGGGGTCAACGTCAAAGGGGTCAGGGGTCATCGGGGAGAGGGAGATAGGGAAGGATGAGATGGGTAAAGAGGGATCAGCAGATATACTGCGGTCCAGGATATT
>NC_136901.1:87834034-87851595 GCF_949606895.1 Notothenia rossii
AACCAATGGCTCTGTACAGATAACAAAACAAGATTCGTCTTTTTAAGAAGCATTTAAAGAAAAACTGTCCTCATGCTCACCCTAAAGGCATAATTAATATTTTAGAAATAATACAACATTCACAATTCTCGCAAGTAATTTTCCTTTAGTTTGTTCCTTTGAATATTCCCACGTCGTTTCATTTCACGCTCAAACATTTGTTCCACAGGACATTCAATACATTAGATTAGATCATTTAGTGAGATCTTAAAGAACATATCAGCTGCAGGTAGTTTGTAAGTAGCATTCTGATGTGAGTGTATGAGATGCAACAACCATACGGTCTTCATACATTCAAAGAAGCGTCACAGACAGTTCACACTGATTTTATAGATTTGTGCAGTCAGTAATGTTAGAGCATTCATTTCTAGGTTACAGAGAAGACAATAAAGTGCAGCCTTTTTTGATTGTGATGGACCAACTTGTGAGCAGAAGGGTTTTCAATCAAATAGACGACTGACTTGTTACTTGTTTTTTTTGAAAGTTTTGCTCAATGGGACGTCAATCAAAAACTTTTAAACAAACAATTGTGTTATCACCATGCTATGAACCACTTCTGCTACACGAAAAGCTGCACTTTTTACATTAGCAAATGAGATCACATGATAATTCATCCTGTAAGCGAGAGGGTGTCAGGAGGGCGGTTGAAATGATTGCGTTACATGCAGCTGGCAGAAGCACTAATGATGTCGGAGCAGCACAGTTTAGTAAGTCCTCTCTACACACACCACAGCAGGCTCTTTGAATACATCCACGAGGAAATGGTTGTTTCCAGCAGGAAAGACATGTGACTACATTTAGTAAAAACTACATTTCTTGATGTTTCAGATCAAGTTTATGGTAAATGGACATTGTTTGACACGGTAATGGTAGAGTCTTTTAACTTTAACTTATACAAGTAGGAAAAATCTGCTTAATTTGAGGAATTTTGTCTTCCGTGTAAAAAAAAGTTATCCCGAGTCAAATCAGATCATCTCCTAACAAAGGTTATGATACATAAGCCCTGGCTGACTTCACTTACTGCCATTTTCACCTCCATGTATACATTACAGTCTTTGCCTAGAGATATTTCAGTGTAGGTATTTCCCTCTTCAGTGGGGTTGTATAGATACATTGATCACATGCTTTAGCCTCTTACTGGCTGAGCTGCTAAGATAAACGAAAGCACTTGTTAATGACATTCAGTAGAGAATTGAAGTATCACATGAGGGCCATTTTAAGAGGATTTCCTGCCCTGGCAAGACACACTTCTGTGTAGGGCTGTGGAATTAATCGAATTTTAATCTTGATTACGATGTTGGCTTGCAACGATTACAAAAACAACATAATCAAAATGAAAGATTATTATTTTTAATTGTTTTAATTAATTTTTTTATTATTATTTTTTTTTTTTATTGTGTTTTCAGTTGAATTATACTTAAAGTTCAGGGTAATCAACTGATAAAAACATACTATTCATATTTGTTTTTTCAATAAATGAATGTTTTCAAAGTAAATGGATAATATTTTTTAATAATCATGATATCAATTATTGACTAAAATAATCGTGATTAGGATTTTTGCCGTAATCGAGCAGCCCTAGGTAGTTACAATGCACTACAATCTCGTAATTTCTGCAATTAAAAGATGGTTGAATATAAAAATATAAAGAATGTGCACAAATGTCACCTTTAATGACACTAAAACCACCCCACCAGAAAAACATTCACTGGCTTTGAGAAACTTCTTCACATTTCTCTAACGTTTGGTAGATTTTTTCCACTTGCGTAAAGGAAATTGTAACACTCGATAGGCGACAGAATGATTATTGAGCGGGCTTTGCTTTGCAGTGCGTAGCAGGGCTGGGCCAGACAGCCGAGTGTCTGAGTGCTAAATGGACAACTTACTGTGGGTCATCTGACACACTGTGTGTGCGGCTGAATCTACAGAAGGCAGAGAACACAATCACAAATGAATACAAGTACACTCAAAAGAGACAATCAGCATTCACTCATGTGGATATCAGACACAGTGATGGGATATTTAATCGCTATTGAGTTACATTCCTGTGATCACACTGACACTGAGTTAGTTATGACAGATTTCATACAGAATTGTTCAGAAATGTTTCAAACAAGTGCCCCTTCTGGTTTTGTAACCAAGCACTGAGGTGTGTCAGGTTTAACTCTGATCCTTAAACCAGGCACAAGGGGGCAGTCTTAACCATAACACAGCCAGAGCAGAAGACACGTTTACTGCATCACTGCATACCAAAACACTGCTAGCATAAGACAGATGCATATGGCAATGATCTCTGATGCAGCTGACACCTAGCTCTTAAAAACAAAAAGCACATGCAACCTCTATCAGACAGCGCACATCCTCTGTCTGTGACTACCACCGCTATGTTGGGCTGCGACCGCTAAAGGTCTTCACACATGCTTTCTTTATGTAGCTGCCTCTGTGATGTTGGAGGGGTGTGAGAGTAAGCGTGGCCTGTGGTTTCTCGCCACAAGAGAACAAGGAGACTAAAATAATAGAAGCTTCGCTAAATCAGGGCCAGATACTTTTTTTTATTTCTAAGATGGCTATCTGCCATTTGGTTTGTTGCAGTAAAATGATCACTCGCCATATGTTTTGGAGGAAGATGAAAGCCTGTGATAAAGTGGGGTTTGCTTTAAAGATGGTATTTGAGGGATATTTATGGAATTGATTGAAATACATTTAAGCATTCAGGAACGGCCAAATCATTTTTTGGATCAAATTGAGTCCATTTCTAACTCCTTTTTGGGACTCCAGAAAGATTCATGAAAAATAACATTCTTAAATGTTTCTCTTTCTCCAAATTCCTTAATAAGCAATGCAATTAGAATAAAAATCCAAATTGCTCACAGTTTCATGCATTCTCTGTACAATAACAGTTGCTTTTGAGAAAAGAATACAAGTTTGTATTCATTTGAAAGAAAGTCATGCAATCTTTCGGTAGTCATCCAGATAGGAGCAGTGCAGTCGAGGTTGCATGCTGAGATTGAGTATTCAAAACAGTCATTTGAATACTAGATCCTTTGATTCTAAAGTAGCATATTGTAGTTTAAGTTCAACTCAGTGGAAATGATTGAAATGTGGTGTAGTTGCTGGACGGGGCTCACGTTGCAGGAAGACCGCTCTCCGGCAAAGTGCTTCCTTCTTTTGGGTCGCCACTTTCGCTCAGCGCCCGTCCCTTCCGCCGGCTTGTATCGGTTGTTGCCACGGCAGCGGGCACAGGAAGGAAGTGCGGGGGATTCGTGGTGTTGGGAGAGGTCAGCGTTTGGCCGACCTGTTTCTCTGCATCTGCGGCCAACGGGACACCAGCGGCTCCCTTCCTCACAGCCGCTTCCTCCGGCTCGCTCACAGGTGGATGTTTCCCCGAGGCGACGGGGCTCGCTGCGGCAGATTTAGCCGCCGGAGTCGTCGAATGGTGGAAGAATTCCTCAGAGCACGAGCGAGCTGGAGTACTGCAGAAAGCAAAGCAAACTAAAATGCACTGCTGCCTGGTTATCATCCTATATCATCACCAGACAGCATTCCTCTGGAGGAGCTTAAATGGAGGGGTTTTCTAAAAGACATAAATCTGAGACAATAGCATAGCATGCTCACAAATCCCTTCTCAGCGGACAAACAAATTGGAGTCAAAAAGTCAAAGTATAATTCTCTCAACACTGTTTTTCTGTCATCCCGTGATGAACAACCACTTTCTGAGAGGCTTATTATTGGACTATAAATTCCCAGCATGCATGGCAGGGGGAGAAAGGCTATGAAAAGGCCAAGCTTCAGCCCCAGCCTGCTCGGGGTCAGGGAAGGAAGAAAGCCTCATTTCCTTACATCCTGAGGTAGGGTAGCATGTTCCCTGTGTGTGTGTGTGTGTGTGTGTGTGTGTGTGTGTGTGTGTGTGTGTGTGTGTGTGTGTGTGTGTGTGTGTGTGTGTGTGTGTGTGTGTGTGTGTGTGTGTGTGTGTGTGAACACCATAAAGTACCTGTTAGTGTTAACCTGCTGAGTTTATATTTGAATGTCTGTGAAGTCTTACTCATGTGTTCTTAATCCTGTCAACAAAACCTTTGATAGACGTCTACAAAAACAAATATGTTGATGTTATATAACAAGTTAAAACAAATGATCAACTCCTGGCAACACTGAAACACATAAATTCAAAAGCATCAGTTTTCTTCGAGCTACACAATACGAGCTGTTACCAACTAAAGAAGCCAATATCAAAGCCTTTTCAAACATCCAGAAACCCCCCTTTTTCCTTGGATTGCAGATAAACACATGTCAGATTTCCTTTGAGCATTCATTTCACTCCCCTGATTCGCTGACAACCAAATCAATGCCGTATCATCCCTGCCAGGAAAAGCTGGAACAACTGGGGAAGTGAGGCTAACAACTGTCCAACAGGACGGTGAATGAAACGTCTGCTGGACCATGAAATAACAGCGGAAAGGGCAGGATAAAAAAAAAAAAAAGCACAACAGACCTAAACTACGATTTTTCAAGACAGCAACATTGTAGCCATGCATCATAGTTGACTTCAGCACATGGAAATATAGCAGAATTGTATATTCACAGCTCATAATAGCCTCAATTGCTGAATAAAGAGCCTTTGTTTCGGATATTAAACTCTTGCTGACTCACTGTTATGTCGCTCTTGATAAGCACTGGATGATGGTCTGGAAATTGGTAGAGCCAAAGATGATAAGTGCTGGAAATTGAAACTATTTTGTACCAAAGAAACAATCGTGATAAAAACTGTTCTTCGGGAGGCATGCAGATTACCCCAATTAACTGAGGACATTGTTTTTGGACAAAAGAGCTGCTGATGAGATCTCTTTAGTGTTTTCAGTTGAACAAATTCCATTCACCTTCAGTGTGTGTGATGATGCAGGTGTGTGTGTCTCACAACTTGCACACAAAGCTGAAATCACCTGTGTGGCTACATGTCCCTATAGTACAGGTGAGCTGACCCTTCACTAAAACAAAAGCACAGGTGCAATAAGAGAGTAGCCTGCTGACTGTATTCATTTAAATCATTCTTCACATATTCAGCATTGCAGTCTTATTGAAAAACGATGCAGAAGCACCAGAGAAATCGTTTAAATATTCTTATACCACGCATACCTCTTCTTGGTCTGAACCTGGCTCCTACATTACCCACAATGCAACATGACTGGTGATAGTTCATGTTGTTGTGTTACGCTCGTAGTCACTGATGTAATTTTGATCATCTAGCGTAAAGGAAAAACGAGGGGTGAGCTTCAGAGGTCTAGTTCAACTCACTCTTTATGACTCCACATGTTTTTTTTTCAAATATACAAATTTAAAGTGCACCTATCATGCTATTTTTAGTCAATAGCATACAGTAGGTCTCAGATATATACAAATATATAAAAAACATGTCTATGAAGTGTTTAGCTCCAAATACCAAACAGATCACCCATTCTAGCCATGCCTCATATCCCTCTATTTCACTTCCTGTTTCAAAAGTGCTGATTTGGGGTATAAAGCTTTAAAAAAATAAAAAAGGAGGGGGCTGAGCTCATGCGGGACCCGGCAGCTACCGTCTAAACTAAATACTGCCGTGATGAAACGCCATATCATGGATTATCAAGGATTATTTCTGAAACAGTATGGAGCTCAAAGGCTTTCTCTCTTGGCGGTTATACCACAAGGTGAGGTCCTTTTTATTTCCTGCTTCTTCACACACATGCTCTCCAGTACAGTGTTAGCGATGCTAATGTAAACATGCACCGACCATATTGCATCCACAACAGTCGGACATTGTTTCTGATAGGAACGTTTCTGATAAGGGCCGTGGGTCCACATTTTCCATATTACGTCATATCGGACGCAAATCTGGATCAGCTCCGTTGTAGCCCCGTTTTTAGAGATTTGGGTACGGAGGAAAAGAGAGGGTTTTATTTTCCTGACACACCGGGGGGGGGACATTTTTATGTATAAAAGACATAAAAAAGTGGATTTTGCATGATAGGTCCCCTTTAAAGTGTTGAACTTCAACCAACACTGACTCAAGTGACATCACCTTACAAAATGTATCAGACTTTACCCAGCGCCCTTTGTAGATGTAAACAGCTATTAACTATTTAAGAGACCTCTAAAGGGACATTGATGAGTAAAATCCATAGAGTTCCCCTATAAGGGTACAAGTGAGAAACAGAAAGAAAATAAGAATTTATCTTTAGAAAATGTGAAAACCTAATTTATAATGTTAGATTCTATACGGCAGTCTATTATCTATTAGATTAGGTTAGGTTGATTTAGAGCAATCAGGACTATGAATCATGTTGACAAAGGGGAACTAGGCAGCTGATATGGGGTATTGATTAAAACAGGAATCAAGGGGAAGACCTTTGCTCAGAGGAGACCATCGGGCAAGGCATAGTGTCGATGCGGGGCTCTGCTCGGGGCGGGGGGAGGCTATAGGGCATAGGCTCACTGCTCCTCCTCACATGGATCTCAACACGAGGGGTGGAAGCAGTCTGCTCCCCTTCATCCTCGTCCTTTTTAGTCTGCTTCACCTTCTGAATCTGTATCTGGGGGTCAAGGATCGGGCAGGGGGACTCTCCAGGTCTGTCCTCTAAACTAGGGGCTTCATTTGGACTGTTACATCACCCGTTCACACACACACACACACCGCACATATGGAAGCACGATGTAATCACAATGGAGCAAAATGAGCAAATACACGAGGATGACATGAGGTACATGAGACATGCAGCACACAAATGTGGGGAACAACACACACACACACACCCCCACACACACACACACACACACACACACACACACACACACACACACACACACACACACACACACACACACACACACACACACACACACACACACACACACACACACACACACACACACACACACACACACACACACACACACACACACACACACACACACACACACACACACACACACACACACACACACACACACACACACACACACACACACACACACACACACACACACACACACACACACACACACACACACACACACACACAGTAAGGGAAAGACCACGGACACAATGATGGATGGAAGTAAAAAACAGAAAACAGTATGGCCAAAATCAATGAAAATGGTGGATAAAGTTACAAGGGGAAAATGAAAGACATATCATCAACTCACACTGGGTGACCCACATCACACACACACCCACACACCCCCCCCCCCCAGTGCCTGCACTTAACAAGTGGTTAAGACAAATTAGGAGCTTTTAATTGATCATCTTTGATCTTATGCTACAACTACATACGTCCAAACCTCCAAATGTTTTCCTTCAAAAACGACTTTGAGTCAAAATCTGACACTCTACCACTACACACAGACCACTAACACCAAACACACTGATACTGAAACAGATCAAAGCACATACACTAAAACACTAAACCAGCAGAAATGTGACACTTGTACAGTGAGAGCCACTGGCAAATGATTAAAAGAATAGAAATGAAATCCCAGCGCTCTACACATGCCAACCAATACATGCCAATAAGACCGTCAGATTGTAATCTGTACTTCTTCTATGTAGTAGATTTCACACTTTCACTTCAATCAGAGCCAATGGAAAAGCACATCTGGCTTCCATTAGCCACTCCAATGTGAGACCTTCTCTTGCAATATCAATAAACAACACAGACTCAAAAATATGTTGGTGGGTATTACACTTCGTAAATAATAAACATGCTTTTTTTCCCAACATCTATATTCTTTCTTTGTGATCAGTTATATCAATACCTTGAAGACAAATTTCCCACATTCTAAAATAAATAACTTCATGGTCAACTTTCGACAATATTCAATTTCTTTGTTAGAATTTCTCACGCTAATGTGAACTCACAAAACATGTAGGAAGCATTGTCTGCTTGAAACTGCATTTTCAGCTGCAAGCAGAAATGTGTGGAATTCTCTACCAGAACATTTGTGACAACTTTGAATTAAAACATTTGTTATCTGCAGCAAATCAATTTCAAGCTATAACAAGGAAATGGTTGGACCCGTCACCAAATGATCATTTCATTATGCAATTACACTGCCCTTGCTCTCCAACGGCAGCATCCAGGAACAAACCTAATGTCAAATGCTCTGCACAACTCTTTAAATAACAAGGGCCTTGAGTCATTAAAGCCCTTATTTCAAAAATGTTCTTATAGGAGAAATGCCAAGAATACTTTATCCATCAGATAAAAAAATACACTTGGTGTATATACTTACTTTATTAGACTTGACTTGTATTTAAATATCTAAAGTAACCCAAATAAATGACTGTTTATGTACACTTCTGATCACTGCAGCTGCTAGACTCACCTGAACGGTCTGTCTCCCCCTACAGGTGAGCTCGCAGTACTCCAGCTCTTGCGCGCCCCGTCCTCTTTGTCGTTCTTTTTCTTGCGGAGGGGCGTTGGCACGTATCCGCTCTGGTTGCTCTTGTTGGGCAGGTACTGGTTGAAGGGCATGGCGGTGCGCGGCTCGCTGATGGACGTCCGCCGTGTCGACATGTCGTCCTTACGCACGTCTGGCATCTTCCTGTGGGGGGGGCCGTCGGACTCTGAGTCGCTGCCGCGGCCTGTTGAGGGGAGATGGAAGGAAATATATCTGCACTCCTGATGAAGCATATACATATAAAGTGTCTCTCTGATATGATCTATTCACTTTCTGAATAATAAAATGTGTCAATTGAAAATAAAGAAAAGAGAGGGGGACAAATCAATCATTTGATTGCGATTTCTAATCTCTGAATATTAATATTACTTTATTTATCCCTAAGCCGTTAGCTACATCATATTAAGGCGTGCACAACATTAAAGTGCTGTTCCAGTGTTATTATATGCAGTGCATTCCGGCGGCTGAACATAAATCACCCCCAAGCAGGTTGACTTTTATGAAACAAAGCAAGTAACATGATAATAAATCATCACAAAATGTATAATGTGCAGCTCCTGCTCACACAATCCTCGCCTACAGTAGGGGAAGAATTCACTTAGGGTGCCACTTGTCTGTCTGCATCCCATTTGAAACATATTGTTAGGGCTTTTAATATCAGCGGCAACACCTGGAGCTGCACAAGTGCACCGCTCAAGGACTTTCTCTACCAATGAGTCTTAAATTCCTCTTCAGATGTTCATGTGTGATCCTCTGAGTACAGACAGCAAAGAGTAGTGAGGACAAATCCCATAGACATGCCAACAGCATACATGGGAATACGTCATTAGGGCGCATTTCACAAATGTTAACCCCATTTCAAAAACTACAAATATAGATACCTGCAGCCTTGCTTACCCAATCTCTCTCTAAATTCCTCTCCAAGATGCTCAGCACATGTGCTACTGGAATTCCCCTCCTTTTGGATGCATGCAAACTCAACATATGACCTCCTGAATTTCAATATATACATTTTCAAAGCATCAACCCACAATTTATAGCAGATCTAAACCGTAAAATCTTCCCTTAGTTCTGAAGAGATACATGTGGATGCAGCTGCAGCTCTAGGTGGAAACAAACGGGACATTTTACACTTGTAAAAAGCTCCCTTTCTATCAATAGACTTATTCATTTTTATGTGGTTCTAAAAGATTGACAGATCAAGGTCCAAAAGAGGCCTTGGGGTATCTGCACTTTCAACAATAAGCGGTTCAATCATGACTCTTAGCCCATCAATTGGAAACATGAGTGACTCTACCATCCAAGTCAATCCGTCCTTAAGGAACAACACATGTCTTGACGGAGTGATCTGCTTTCTCTGCTCATCTGGTAACACTGAAGCTTGAGCGAACGTTTTTCATGGGTCAGTGCCATACTGTACCAGAGACTCACAGAAACCTATTTACATCAACAATCACCAACATACAGTAATACTACAGGAAGTGTAAAAGCCACAGAGTCCACTTCAATATCCACTGCACTTAGACAACAATTTCTCTTTGCAAGCGTTCACGCTTTCTCAAATTTCTCCCATTATGCGACACAGATTTTTCCCGGCAGAATGCACAGCAAAAGTATGGAAGAGTTTCAAAATAGTGAGTGATCTTGGACGGATGTTGTCTATACTGAGCCAACAAAGAAATTGGTTCTTTAGCAGGTTACGTTTAGAATATTGTATCCAAATACTCCGTTTTCTTAAGGACTGATGGTAATTCATCTTTCATCCCTGCTCTATTTTTTTAATTAGCAAAACACAATGCAGAAAATGTTTGGAAAAACATGTTTCCAAGCCGAAAAAGGATTTGAGTTTATAACATTTGGATTGGAAACCATGTTAATGTACTATTCCCCAACCTTAAAGGTGGGGTAGGTAATTCACTTCAGAAACACTTTTTGTTATATTCCATGGAATGCTCTTAACATCCTGATAGCAATGAATATATTAAATGCTTTGACAATAAATACATAAAAAAATGTCATCTGTGGAAGCTGTGGCGCTGTAAAAAGCACGACCAATCATCTGAGCCGGCCCGGCTGAAATAACTGGATGGCCGACCCAGTGGCGTTTCTATATGTACAAAAGTGGTGGGGCACAGAAAACTTAGATGTCGATATATAAGCTTCTGCAGTGAGGTTCATGGCTGGTGAGGCACTGGCACTGACTCTTCAGGTTTACAAATATAATATTTTGACCTAAATCAAAATATAATATTTTTTTGTCTGATGCTTCGATTAATTTTAAACAGACAGTTCAACAAAAGGATAGCCAAAAAATGTAATTTTATCATTTAAATATTGAATTGTTCTCTCTTAGTAAGATCCCATTTTCAATCAAATTGCGGTCTTACCTTGACTTGAAGATGAAGTCCATTTGGCTATCCTTCTGGACAAAAATCTCTATTACTTGTTTGTAAAAGTCCTCCTTATCTTCTTGTAGTTTCAAAAGTCTATCATAAATCGAATCGATAGATTTATGATTCGAAAATTATTAAAGTAGGGTAGACATGTGGATATTATCCGGCTGAACAAAACATGCATTTATCTAACAGGTACGTTTCCCACAGATCTTATTTGGAGCTATTTTCTAAAATCCTATGGAGAAATCTCATTGCTATTTGTGGAAGGAATGCATGCGCAGCTTACTTCCTGGTTTTGGGACGCGTCTCTCTCCTCCCGTTCACACACCACACTTTTCGCGGCACACGTACTTACAGCCAATCAGCTCTGAATTATGTGAGATGACGTATGGTGGGGATGGCAGCTCACTGCCCCTATGGTCATTATTTGTTTGCCACACACATTAAATACATTATTTAACATTACATTTAATTTGAATAATATAGTGTAGGACCATACCTATATAAGGCATATTTATACTTTTTATTTTTCAAAATACCAAACAGATCATGCATTTTAGCCATTCCTCATTTCGCTCAATTGAACACTGTCTTTGCATGGGCTGATTCTGTGAGAACAGCACCATCTACAGGCCTGGCATATGTACTACAGCCTCTCCAGCGCTTTCCAACGGCAATGTCCATGGCTGTCTCCTCCTGATTGGTGGAGTTGGCCCAATAGCCGTAGCGCCACTTCTGTGACGTCATAGAAGTGTTCAAATCTGGATCAGTCTGTATCAGATCCGTTACAGCCCCTTTTTAAGAGATTTGGGTATGGAGGAAAATAGAGAGGGTTGTGTTTTCTGACACTTGGTGAGTTCCCTGGAACACCGGGGGGGACACATATTCATGTATAAAAGACGTACAAAAGTGCATTTTGCATGATAGGTCACCTTTAAATGTTAATTGTTATTTGGTGCATGCGCATTTTCAACCTCGCTGTGAATTAATCTTATCGTTGGCTGTGAGTCCTGAGGCATGTGATGTGAGGGCAGTAGTATGAGAACATTTTACAGAATGTGGGCAGGACTTTAGAAAACCCCTGAAAAGCATAACTGTTTATTGTTTCAAGCGGTCTTTTACTAGTGATGGGTGTTGCCCTCCAAACATTGTACAAGAGGGGGACAGGTTTTACTACAGCAGCACCAGAAGCAAAAAGTGTCTCGCCCACTGACGCTGTATCCATCTACTGTAACTAAAGAGCATCTGCAATATGGAATCTCTTTCAGGGATCAAATTAAACTCTTCTCCTTGTCCCCTAATTACTGTCAGAGTGAAGTCACTTTACAGAGCTGAATAGTGAAAGGGCTTTGTCTGAAAAAGGTCAGAGCAGGAAAAAACCTGTCTGGGTCGAGTTCGTGTGCACGTTCATAAATGGATGCTCTTGTTCTGGGAGTACTTGGAGCACCCTGGGATGGGATGATTACTGCATTGTTTCCCCGTTCTCACTTCTCCAGTGTGTGCCTCCTGGCTCTGATCAGATCACTCATCGTATGAAACCCCTCAATAACAGCTTGGGCCTGAAAATATGGATCTTGACATACTAACCTCTCTATAACCTATTCCCATATAGTACCACAAAGACCTTCTGAAAGCAGATATGAAAAAGCCTAAAGGAAATTCCAACTTCAGGATGTCTGTGGTGTTCAAAGCATTTCAGAAGTCACTTAAATATACGCTGTCATTCAGTTATTTTAGGTAAGCCTTGCCACCTCTTTATATCTCTAATTTTCTGAATTACAGATCACGGACGTATAGCAATACGAGAGAGGCACACTTCAACTTCCAGAAGGTTTTTAGTTAGACTGCTCGTGACAGAAACTAAGACTTTGGAGCTTCCTTTGCACTTCCCTCCAAACAAAAACAGTCTGACAGGAAGCTCTGCCTCACTCTGTTCTTTTCCCACAGTTCAGGGATGAAACGTACATTAAGCTTTGTGACGACTTCTGTAAAATGTTATAGGCTGTCATTAAAATTTAAAAAGGGTCAAATTCAAATAAAGCGTCGCAATGAAAAGCTTTCTATGACGGCATATGGTCGGCTTGGCATTTTAAATGCAGCCAAAATCTATTTTTGATTCCATTTTTGATTTCAGCACAAAGCACAAAACTAATTGCCGGCTGTTTGCAGGTCCTGCATGTCTTGGCTCAACTTATTATGGGAAATTGTGAGGCTCCAATTTTGAATGCATTTAATTAGATAAGCCAATATCGTTATACAAGCAAAACACATACTATACACTTCTATAGACACTGTATAACAATGTGCCCCTGGATGCAGATCTCCTATCCTTATGGACAATGCATTGAGGCATTTAAAGCAATGTCCCCACGGCCTCTAACAGTCAAGATAAATAGGTGTAATAAGGCAACATGCTGTATTTCCAAGATGAGGAACTATCCCTATATGGAATGTGTCAGTGAAGTGTCAGATCAAAAAAAGAGCAATAGATCCTGAAAACACATTTCTTTGCCTCACTATTATACTAGCATGATTCACCTCTTCCTCTCACTCGTGCCATAAACACTATGAGGCTGCACGGCTGGACACGCACCATGGCGGAGGCATTCATTCGAATTCACGCTCACACACACAATTACTTTTCAATGGAAGAAAAGTACAGGTGTGGTAGGCAGTTCGCTTCTTAAAGTAAAAAAAACTCAAAGCATCTAAAGATCAGTTCCTCTTATCAACACTCCCGAATGTATTGTTCAGTTTTAACAGTACTGTATTTGATGCTCAAACTAAATTTAAATTCATTCGTCTCAAGGACACAAACCTCTCGCCATTTTGGTTTTCTCAACTACATAACATGTAAAAGTGTTTCCCTGGGGGCAATTTGATTAAATGTCTTCTGTTTTGCGTCACCTGACACAACTGTCATGTTGGTGGAGCCAGTGTTAACATTACATCACTGAAATGTGTTTGAAACCAAAGCAGATGTCACAGCAGTGAGGCCCATACTGTACATGTTTTTTCCATTGCAGATTGACATTAGATATGTGTGATTGGAAAACTGATACTGACACACAGAGAAAAAAATGAAGATTCATGGTGAGCATGTAGCTTTTTCTGGATTAATTCAATGGTAACTGACATCATAAAAATAAAAAACTTGTACTAAATGTCCTCCCTTTCACAAGACATATAGCTGATTGAAACAATGGCCAGAGCTTAGCTTCCAAACAGGCTTTGCACTGAGATCATTCCCTTTATTATCTCAAATAGCCTTTGACTAGCACTGGGTGTAGTCCTGCGAAAACACTGCGAGGAACACAACATGCTTTATTACAACACCACTGCAAGGACAATGCACCTAATTTATCTATATGCTATATCAGAACACAACAATTCACCCAAACAAAGCAGCCAGTACTGAATCAGATTCCTTCCACCAGACATAATGTGGTGGCTAACACTTCACAATGGCTTTTGATTTAAGTTACAACTATTTAGGAAGGGTGGTCTTTCTATATAAACGTCCACCATCCTTTCAAACAAGTGTGCCGTGTGAATATGAAGAGTGTAAGAGGTATTTAGAATATAATTTTTTTGGTGTCTTCCCGTTTCGGCCCTTCCCAATTTGCCCCTAAATTATTCCGATTTTTACCCGTTCCATTTCAGGGCGAGATGGGAAAAGGACAAAATGGAATAAGGGGCGAAATGGGAAAGGGGCAAAATGGAATAAGGGGCGAAATGGGAAGAGGGCGAAATGGGAAAGGGGCGAAATGGGAATAAGGGGCGGAACGGGGCAGTGGCGAAACGGGAATAAGGGGCGAAACAGGAAGGGGCGGAACGGGGC
This sequence comes from Notothenia rossii, assembly GCF_949606895.1. NCBI lineage: Eukaryota > Metazoa > Chordata > Actinopteri > Perciformes > Nototheniidae > Notothenia > Notothenia rossii. The sequence continues at coordinate 87,848,741 of NC_136901.1, forward strand.
TGGGGCGAAATGGGAATAAGGGGCGAAACAGGAAGGGGGCGAAATGGGAAAGGGGCGAAATGGGGTAGGGGCGAAATGGGAAAGGGGAAAAATGGGAAAGGGGCAAAATGGGAAAGGGGCAAAATAGGAAAATGACACAATGGGAATAAGGGGCGAAACAGGAAGGCGGCGAAATGGGGCAGGGGCGAAATGGGAATAAGGGGCGAAACAGGAAGGGGCGGAACAGGGCAGGGGCGAAATGGGAATAAGGGGCGAAACAGGAAGGGGCGGAACAGGGCAGGGGCGAAATGGGAATAAGGGGCAAAATGGGAAAGGGGCAAAATGGGAAAAGGACACAATGGGAATAAGGGGCGAAACAGGAAGGGGGCGAAATGGGAAAGGCGCGAAATGGGGTAGGGGCGAAATGGGAAATGGGAAAAATGGGAAAGGGGCAAAATGGGAAAGGGGCAAAATAGGAAAAGGACACAATGGGAATAAGGGGCGAAACAGGAAGGCGGCGAAATGGGGCTGGGGCGAAATGGGAATAAGGGGCGAAACAGGAAGGCGGCGAAATGGGGCTGGGGCGAAATGGGAATAAGGGGCGAAACAGGAAGGGGCGGAACAGGGCAGGGGCGAAATGGGAATAAGGGGCGAAACAGGAAGGGGCGGAACGGGGCTGGGGCGAAATGGGGATAAGGGGCGAAACAGGAAGGGGGCGAAATGGGAATAAGGGGCGAAACAGGAAGGGGGCGAAATGGGAAAGGGGCGAAATGGGGTAGGGGCGAAATGGGAAAGGGGCAAAATGGGAATGAACCCTTTTTCTCCCCTACCATCGCTGCTGCCGCGGGGGACCAGGACATCCGGCGACGGGGTCTGTCGTGAGCGTGAGCCGAAGGAGTCCAGACTGTCGAAGGAGTCCTCGCGGCCGTGGCGGGGCGGGGAGAGGGAGTCGCTGCGCTCAGAGTCCCAGCAGTCGATGTAGCCGCTGTCCCGGATGCTGCGTATCGGGCTCTCTGCCTCCTCCGCCTCCTGAACATTTAGAAACATGCCCATGTTATACAAATGCACAAATTAGCTTAAAAAAAACATTAATAGAAATAAAGGTAAACAACATTTTTTGCAAAGTACATTGAGTAACTTCTGCTGTGGGAGGAGATTTTAGTTTTCACCAGCTCAAACAACATCTGAAGAATTTGTTTGTGTCCCAAATGTCTCATATCACTAAATCCTAGATCAACTTTGTTTTTGTCCCTCTTTCTCTTTGTTCTGCTGGGATCCCTCTCCATCACTCTCTCTCCACCTCAGTGACCTCTCCCTTTGTCTGTCTACACTTGAAACATGTCTGTCTATCTTTCAGACTCCATGTTGTGTTTTCAGCTCAGCTGTACTGACGCAGAATTTTCTCTTACTTATCTCTTTGTTAAACAGACATTCAACTTTCTTTCATGTAGCAAAGCCATTGTCCAGTAAAGCTGCATAGAACACACTGATTAAGGTTCATTAGCCCATCAATAGCCCATCTTTATGCAAATTGTTGCATATGCTAGACCCTCCAGAATTTACCGCATAATCAGCAAAATGGCGCAGATTTTTAAAAGGCCGCATATTTATCAAAAGGCCGCATAATCCCCGCATTTTTCCACACAAAGTTGAGAGACAAAAAAGTGAACTCGTCTTGACGTGAAGTAGTGATGATGATGACGTGACGTCATCAGCTCGCGCATCACAGAAGGTAAACAACACCATAGAGTGAACGTGTGGAACTCACACACGACGAACATTTCTGCTAAAGACCGGGCAAAGCAGTACCCCGATGTCTTTCACGAAACTGGGGGGAAACTATTCTGCACCCTGTGCAACTGTGTGTTGGAGCATATGTCTCTTTTTGCCCACGTTTTTCTGGAGGTTCTAATATGCCTATAACCTGTCTGGCAGTGGCTCAGTCAGTAGGGGCTTGGACTGGGAGCTGTAGGGTCGCCGGTTCAAGTCCCCAACCAGACTAAAATACGGAGTGTGACTGCTACTTGGAGAGGTCCCAGTTCACCCCCTGCCCTGCCGTGGTGCCCTTGAGCAAGGCACCGGACACCTCTCTCACTCCAATTGCTCCCCGGGCGCTGTGCAATAGCTGCCCACTGCTCCTAGTACTAGACTCCTGGTACTAGGATGGGTTAAAAGCAGAGAACACATTTCACTGTGTGCTCTGCATGTGTGACCATTAACGAGGGTTTCATCCCTTCCTTTTTGTATTCTAACCTAAATTATGCTATTAAAGCTTAAAAGGTTTGTTTACTCAAATTCATTTAAATAAGCAGATAACCACTTGAATAAATGGAGCAGAGAAAAGTGCAGCTGGTTCCACAATTCACCTGCTTCTTGCATTGCAATAATCATTTTCTTTTTTAAATAAAAATGTCTAGTTTCCATTGTATAAGTATAAGAAAAGAGAGCGCATTCAGTTTATAATGTGTGAACCTGACGAGTTTTCCTTGATTTTCAGATCTCATTTTATTATTAATCTCTTTTTGGTTTCATAGAAACGTGGCTTTGTTTTGGTCAGAAGCAACATCTGGGGAAGTTATTCTGCTGAGTTGGCAGAGATTTCTCAGTTTTAGTAGCAAACGTCATATTGTGGAAAAAAATGGTACGGGGGTGACATCATGTTTATGAGCGGGTGTCATAGTGTGTCCGTATGTGCGTTTTTGGATCTTATTAATGCTAACGTTGTCCCTTTGGGTCAGTAAAGGAGTGGAAGCAGATTGAGATAACTCACACAAGAGCCATGACAGAGGTCATCCCTAGAACATGGGTGGGGGGTGTTTTAAACTCCCTGAGATGATTTCTTAACAATATATTTTCCATTTAGAAAACACACTAAC
>NC_136901.1:87851795-87966737 GCF_949606895.1 Notothenia rossii
CAGAAAGTTGCTATCAGAAACAATGCCTGACGTGTTTTGACGTAATCTTGTCTTTGTTTACATTAGCAAGCCTCACTAACACTCAGAGCTAACCTGTACTGTAGAGCACATGTGTTTAAAAAGCAGGAAATAAAAAAAGGAACTCTCCTTGTGTTAAACCCGCGAGAGAAAAAGCATTTGAGCTCCATACTGTTTCAGAGATAATCCTTGATGTGGTTTAGAACAGGATGGCGTTTTATCACAGCAGAATTTAACTTTATCTCCGAAGAATTCTGATCAGTAATTAGCTCCGCCTCCTCTTTTTTTTTTTTTTTTTAAAGCTAAGACCCAAAATCCGCGTTTCTCTAATAGGGCTGCAAAAGAGGGGTTTAAGCAGTATGAGGCTTGGCTACAATGGCTGATCGGTTTGGTATTTTAAGCAAAAAACTTCACAGACATGTTTTGTAATGGTATGGCTCTACAATATATTTTATAGCATGATAGGTCCACTTTAAATAACAACAGTATAAAACCCAAAGATACTGCATTTGCAATCATATCAAACAGAAGCAAACAGCAGATCTTAAATTGGAAGACTGGAAACAACAAAGTAATAATAATAATGATTCATTAGTTATCAAGAAAAATGCCAATTCATGTTCTAAACAAAGCGATTCATTCATTATCTGCATGAGATAGATTCTGTTATCATTTTATAATGTGCGAATCACAAGAAGTGAAGACTTTGTTCCAGAAATTCCAAAACCAGTGGGGAAACTTTTAAATTGGATACGACGTCTGTATTCACAACAAACAGGGTGTAGACATCAGTGTTGTGTAACTGAACTTGTCAGATAGGAATGTGGAGGAAGTGTCTGTGTGTGTTTTCAGTCTCATTTTAGCACCTCGCCTTATAATGAGAGAGCAGAAAAGAGTTCACTGTGTCTCATGTGAGGAACATGTAAAGGGGCATGAGGCTCTCTGATCACTGGACCATAGTGAAACAAGTGAGGGCATTTGGTTATGCGTAGATATTGTATTTTATTAACTATTAGAGCTTTTTTCCTACCAATGCAGAGAAAGGCAGAGCCCAATCCAATACAAATGATATAACTATTAACTTAGTTTAAAGGTATATTCAAGAATGCCAGTGACTTGACCCGCTAGAGAGCATTGTCATAATGACCTTTGCACTCATACTCTCAAGACTGGAGCTTTAATGAAGGTGTCACCCATTTCAATTCACCATTGAACACAATCAATCATCTCTAACCCATGAAAAGTAAATACAAACAAAGAAAGTCTTTGAGAAGAGACGATACGTCGCTCAGAAAGTGTAAAAAACTAATTTTCCAGAATAAGATTACCGAAGATAAAAGCAAAGGAGACAGCTAGTAGAGAAGCCTAATTGCTAAAGAAAGTCAGATAAAAACAAATAAGATATAGTGAGAACTTACTCGCACAGCAGTATCCCATTCTCCAAACCGCCTCTGAAGTCCTTGTCACCAAAACATCTTCCTGTCACAGCCTAGAAAGAGAGAAGAACGGAGTGAGTTAGCAAAATATAACAAAAACAAAAACACACAACAACAAAACACACACCATTAAAAAACAAGTCAGTCTCTGAATCTAAAGTCTAAACACAAACGCTCTACTTAGAAACAACAAGAAACAAGCCCAACAACCTTTATAGAATACTCCTTTCACGTGTTTCCCTCACGATAAATCCAGAGAATGCTCCACAAAGAGCCGTAGCCGTATATCAAGTCCCTCTCTAGTTAACAGCACTAAACACTAACAAGCTTGACATAAGCCGCAATCATCCTGACCAAAGGGCCGTGGCGGGCTAATGTGTTGTGACAGGGGGGATTTAATGGCCAATAGTTACTCAGATCCTGTGAGGCTGCGTGTTTGCATGTATTTGCATGACTTTACAGTACATTTTCAGGCATGTGTGCTTCCGTGGGCAAATATAGCAACTCAAGTGCAGGCTTCTTGTTTGTTGCACAAAATGTACTTGCACACAAACACATGGTGGAAAATCTGAACAGGTCCTAAACATGTGTAATGGTCTGTCACAGCAAAACGTTGGAAATAAATTGAACCCGAATTGCCGTTTTCTGCATATGAGCTTCAGCTGAACTTTTGACCTTTCACCTTTATTTATGTGAGTGAACAGGGCATCTTATTAATTGTGTATGCCTCAGATGAAAATGCAAAAAAAGAATCATAAGTGTAACGGAGAAATAACTGTCCCAATCAAGAATAGTTGTTGTTGCAGGACTTTTAGGACCAGGCCTACTTTTGCATTTCCACTGCAGCGCGTAGCACGGTTTAAGCGTGCCGTGCCAAACCCGGCCCGTTTTTTGATGCGTTTCCACTAGAGGTAGTTCCGGCTAGCGGGTACTTTTTCACATTTTTTCTGGCCCTCCAAAATTGTGATTCTTTCCGGGCCAACAACCGGGCTGAATATGCTAAACTAGTGACGTGAGCGGCTACAACTACAACAACATGAACATATTTGACCGTGATTTAATTGTAATACACGTTTCAAAATGATGCCGAAGTAACAACATACTGATACCGGTTAGTAAAAACCATGAATTAATGCTTTGACAAGTCTGCAGACAGACGGCAGGCGAAACACCTTTTACAATGCGTGTTTTCTGAATGGAGATCGACTAAGCTAACGCAGTATATGCTCCGACCGTCCACACTCACAACAACGGCCTACAGACATAAATAAACCAGCGACTGTATTCGCCATGACACAGAAAGTCTGTGGTTTGTACTTGTTTAACTTTTGTCTAGTTTCTGGAGCTGCTAACGGCTGATGTTGGTTTTGTGTTTCTCATTGAAGATGACGTCACGGCTCCGCCTACGCTGTGTTACTATAGTTACTACCCCAGTTCCTAAACTTTAATGGAAACGCAGCATAAAGTGAGCCTGGCCTACCAACGCCTAACTATACCGTACTAAATCGTGCGAGGCCCTGCAGTGGAAATGCGCCATTACGATCCATTTCTTCTTACAGTGTCACAGGTTTGGTCATAGAAAAAGGGAGAGGGGGGGCTTTGGTCAGCTGGGTTGGAATCCAAAACAATTACAAGATTACATTTCCTGAGAGATTATTTTAAATTTATTTGCACAGCTGTGGAAGAAAAAGTGTCTGGGTCTGGGTCTGGGTCAACTGTGTGTTTTGTTTCTGTCAGCTTCTTGGCCCGTTGTGAAGCCTACAGCCGTTACAAAAGGAATGGACTGCTGTGTGTCAGCGAGGAGGTCGACAGTAGGCCTCATTTCTGCTGCTGGGAGGTGCTGGGGGGGCACAGAGAAGTGTCGTGTTTGGTACTCGGGACTTAGACAGAAAGAAAGCACATAAAGATAGAAAAACAGAGAAAAGAGAGAGGTAAATATGTTCCCTTTATGCTGCCATTTAGGTATTCATCGCTGCTTTTTCATTCTACACCAGCAGGAAATGCTTCGTGGGTGGACAGTATCAAAGTGAGGTGTGAGGTCTGAGTGTGAGGCCAATAAGTTGGCCCTACAATTCAACTATATGGTCTACTAAACCAGGGGTTCCCAAAGTGGGGGTCGCGAGCCCGAGTGGGGGTCGCGAGATGATTACAAAATAAAAAAATGTAATCAATTTTTTTTATCATTTTTCTTTTATTATTATTATTATAACGTGTGCTTAGACATTTTTCAGTGGCGGATTGGCCATCTGTAGAATGTCCCCGCAGCGAGGCTCCCCCCGTTGACAATCCAGTAGCGCAGTGTTTCTCCACTTAAGACTTTTATCCATTGTTTGTTTCATATGCTTCTTGAAATCCTAAAAAACACTTCTTTTTTTCTAGACCAGATTACAAATCGACTGAAAATGGTGCAAACAAGTGGCAACATGTGTGACGAAGGTGTTGCGCCTGGCTAAATCGTGCAATCGAAAGTGAAACTTAAGCTTGCTCCATTGCGGAGATATTCCCGCGAGAGTGCGGAAAACGTAAATAAATAAATGTATTCACTAGCACCTACACTAAACCCATGTTCTATGAAAACAGTTAATTGGACCTGCTTTTCCTTGAAGATCTGCCACCTAAAAGTTTGTAGATTAAAAAGCTCATTCTGTATCGATATTTTAGATTTCTCTTTCAGAAATGACATTTCAAAGATCTTAAGTCATAATAACATGATTGTAGAGTAGTCAATAACATGTCCAGGCCTTCACTGTGAAAGCAAAGCAATCCCAGAGTTATCACAGAGTAGTGTTCCCTGGTTTTGTTCACATTCTGATTTCACTAAAAATAAAATGGCCAACATACTTTTATATCTGAAGCTTAAAAATATCTGCAGCCAAGAAGATGACCTTAATTTACGAGCCACTAAATAAATGTGTTACATGAATGTTAATGTCCTTACTTCTAGAGATGGATGACCTTGTGCTGTTTTGAAAAGTCTCTTGCCAAACGATACACACCTGGTTTTGGGTTACTAACTAAAAAGGAATGATGCGGGTTGCTGCAGGAGTTGAACAGCCAATAACTAGGTCAGCTTTTCACTGACCTTGCAGATGAGTATGAGTGTACACGGGAAGATTAAAGTGTCACACTCCCTTGACACAGAGAGATTACAGTGACACCACCTTCATACTTTGAGGGCAGGGTGCAGCCAAGTGCAGGACAACAGGTAAGGTCAGACGCAGTATAACTATCACCATTTTTAAAGACAACGAAATCTGGAAAAATACTGATGGGGGATAAATTAGGATACAGATGGTATTGCTCAATTTCAAATTTGAAAACAGAAACAAAATAAATGACGTGATGCATATTAAAAAGTGTTTTCCATATTCAATAAATCCCCAAATAGTTTCATTTTATGGGCCACTGGTGGACCAGAACCTCCAGCTGGATAGGTTTAAGCTTAGGTCAATTAATATTCTGTCCTTTGGGGTGCATGCACATTAACATAAATGACATATTACTCTTCTAGCTATGACAAGGGAATGACAGGGATGACTTTCCCCTCATTATCTTGATGTGCAGTTTGGCAGTAACTGCATAGCTGCTAAGGACCTTGGATCGTGTTAATCTGCGGCTCCCATTAGTGGCGCAAGTGAGCTGAAGTGCACCTGAAAATCCTGACTGGCCCGAGGGAGGCATTAGTTTGAGACGATTGGGCAACATGTAATAGAGAATCAAAATGTCTTTTATTAGCAAATGCTGTGTGAAAGGGGAACACATAACCACCATACGAGACGGAACTAAAATACAATTTCACTCACTGTTACCTCAACATCAAGAGGCAGATGGAGAGTATTACCGATCTCACTCACACAAGCACCTCCTAGAGGATTTGTTGAGGTTACATCTAGTGATGGAAGTTGAAATTGGTAAATTGACTGCATTTCTATAGCTCTATTTTGTCTACCGAGCAGTAAAGGTGTTTAAAACAACAATCTAAGTTGCAAGAGAAGATGCCTGTTCAGGTTTCAAAATTAGATTAAGAGCTGGAAAGCTTATTTGAACTGTTGTTCAATGTCACCTATGTTTCTACTTCAAACAACAATTCCATCTACAGTACATCTAACACTAATTCTATCAATATAATGCAAAACTAGGTGGCGACAATAAGTTAATATACATTTCTTATAGGTCACCTATTATGCAAAATCCACTTTTTCATGTATTTTCGACATAAACATGTGTCCCCTCTTCTTCATGTCTCTTCTACATAAACATGTGTCCCCTCTTCTTCATGTCTCTTCTATATCAACATGTGTCCCCTCTGTGTAAAGAAATTTGGAAAGTTTCAGGAACAAAGATTCTCTCTCTTTTTGTGCTGATCCATTTCTATAAAAACCTGTCTGAAAATGAGCTGATCAGATTTTGGCCACTTTATGATGTCATAACAATTTGTTGGCTTGTGTAACCATTAGCCAATCAGCAACCAAGGTAACCGCCCCCCCCCCCCCCCCCCCCCCCACACACACACCTTATCACCTGAATCTCCTCCTGGAGCACCATTGTGTTCTTTTTAACCAAATCTCTCTCAGAGGGGCGTGGGGGAGGGGCTCCTTATTTTCATCTAAAGTAACAGACAGAGAATCAGCACTTTTGAAACAGGGCTGAAACAGAGGGGATTATGGGTAATGCTGCAATGATCTGTTTGGTGTTTCAGCCAAACACTTCAGAGACATGTTTTGTATATATCTGAGACCTATAATATATTGATGAAAAACAGTATAATGGGGGACCTTTAAAGCAGAACACTGGCCAAGTGAGTCGCAGAGCACATGCATGCTGTAACAGAGCAGAAACTGCAATGTCATTACAGTTGGACACAAACACATGAATGGAAAGATGCATCCTGAAAATGCTGGACACGTCTAGTTCTGAACTCAAACCACCGCAGGGTCATGTGACGGGACTCAATTAAAGAGAGGAATGTGTCGCCTTTGTTGATTTCAGTGGAACGTCACCCGCATTGTTCCACAATCAATCAAACAATGCTGATTTGCTTTTGTATCCCTCTTTTCACTTCCTTCCCTTTGGAAACACTTCATACCCAGACTGAAGTATTTCTGTATTCATGTCCAAAGTGGCCATCACGACCACTTTGATATCCGAAAAGACAGGATGTCTACAGCATATTTGTTTAGAAAATGCATGAATGAACTTTATAGAAGTACATTTAGATTTTTTCCAAATCAGGTTTCACTGAGAAAGCAGTAGTGTACGAAGCTATTTTTTTTTGCTTTGATGACATATACAATATAAAACCCAATGAGGTTTTAACGTGAACACTCCCAGGAGACATTGCTTTCATGTTCTGAGAGATAAAACATAAATGTGATGAGAGCAGACTCCTCTACAGTCAAATTATGTCAAGGCAATTTAGTGAAATAAAACCACGGGGAAAATTAGAATTTAACAGAAGTAGAATAATGAAAATGTGGTCAGGCAGTTTCCCTCAAAGCAATACACACATCAAGAGTTTTCCATCAAACAGTGATCAAGTCCATGACTTTCACATCTTGCCATTTTAACTAGTTCACTTCAACCCCTCCACCCTGGGGGCCATCCAATGAAAACAGATATATTGCATTGTAGCAGTAGTCTCAGGGGCCCTAGGGGGAGAGGCTACCTGTCCTAAATTAACGACCAATAATTCAAGGTCTGAGACAGCTTGGTTTCCGTGACTTCAGGGAGTAAAAGACTAGCTACTTTAAGACCCCGGGGCCGAGTGCTGTCCGCCTGTTATACACTTGACAGCTGCTAGCTCTATGAATGGTAAACATAAACAGACACATGTGCTCCCAAGCCACACGCCTGCTTTGTAGTCAAAAACATTCTACTTCACATGTTGTCTTAAGTGTGTTGCATAATCCTGACTGAATCCAACTCAAGGTTCAAGAACCCATGTAAACACGTATTCTGGCCTTCAGCCAATAATCTTGTTAATTCAATTTGGCAAGAGTGCTTATTCTGTAAATGCTTCTGGTTCCAAACAACAGTACAAAACCAGTGTGCACCATGGTAATTTAGTAATACAACCTTTTATGACCCGTTTTAGGGGAATAGAAACAAACAATGCTGCAGATGAATGATTTGTGTAGTCTATAGACTGAACAATGAAACCATTCAACTTTTTCGGTATTGCAGAAACTAAATCAACAGTTTCATGACAAGACAAAACACCGCTCTGGAACAGACACTCTTAGTCAACCGCCAAGTTTTTATCATCAATAAAAAAGATCTTGTCATTGGCTTTTAAAAAGGAACAGGATTTTTTTCCAAGCAGCATTAAAATTGGGAACATCTGAGTTTTCATTGGACTCTGGCTGGGGGTCCTCTAAGCTAATGGAGTTTCAACAAGTTCAGCCAAAGGTCTGGGGTGTTATCTGCCAACGATCAACCGTTCAGACTTATTTATAAGATGCCACCACTGAAACCACCGCAGGGATCCAGTGTTGTGACTATGGACTGTCTGCTCTGTGCTCAGTGTGTTGGCATGTCGTCCGACAGACTGAGGGAGAGTTGGGAGTGAAGGGGCTGATGTGAGATAGTACTTCAACGGAATTCAAATAATAGATGACAGTGTTTCCCACAGAATTTGATTCTATTTGTGGGGGCACCGCACCGCACCCCCCCCCCTGAGGGCTAAGTGCCTTGCTCAAGGGCACACTAGTAGTGGTGTTCCAGGCGGGATTTGAACTCGCAACCTTCCGATCATCAGCCCACCTCACCATCCATTAGACCACCAAAATAAAAAAAACAATTATTATTAATTATTCTATGAGATCCATTTGTGGCAGACGATATTTAATTGTGGCGGCCCACCACAGATAAATCAATGTATGGGAAACACTGGATGAATACTACAAAAGTTTGAGCCAAATGAAGTCTACTTGAACTTTCCTACATTTACTGTAGTTTGAGAGAGTTTGAGAGAGTTCATATTAAACAACAGGTTCAAGGTCCGTGGCAACATAACTTTTGGGCAGAAACATTTAGTTGGTAATCAGTTCCTTAATCAGGAAAACCAACAGAAAATGAATTGGCAACCGCTTCTTAAATTGTAAACTTTTGACAGACACAAATATCTATATTTTTTTTTAGTGAATTTATTGAACATGTCAGAAACAAAACATACAACAATAATAATAATAATAATAATAATATATATTTTTTTTTTCTTTCACTCATAACAAAGTACAAACAAATTGTAATAAAAAAAATCAAAAAATTATTCTCAAATAGTCTGTCATGTTCAACAGGGGCAAGAAGAAGCTTAAATAGTCCTACCCCCTCCAGCATACATCTTCTTTATAAATAAAATATTAGGTCATCGTCGACATGTTTTTCTTGTTCATTTGTTTTTTTTTGTTTTTTTTTTCAAAACAATCAGAAAGAAATTACTTTTACAATTACAAGAAATAACAAATGGGACTTTACAGGTCCTGTTCATAACTATTAATGTTTTGGCTCCTAAATAATACTTTCAGTTTAGATAGACTTGTACAATATTTCAGTGCATCATTAAAGTTATTCCACTGGCTAATATTCATTAGTTGTTTGAGAACCAGGTGTCTAAAGAAAATCTAATAATCTCTGAAAGGATAAAAATGAAATAAAAATGTGTACATATATCTACAGAATATGATAAAGACATCACATATCAATAAGTATATGCCACAAGGTATACGCTGTACAACAACGACATACAGTACTAGATGACATTACAAACTAACTCCCTTTCAGAGAGCACACTGAGCTGCTTTAGGGATCTGGGGAAAATGTAGGGCTGGAAAACTAAATGTGTAATTTTTCCCTTGATGACTAATTGTTGCATGCATCATGTGGTTTCCTGCATTAGCAAAGGTTTTAGAAGATTTGAGCTAATGTTGGATCCTGCTTCTGAAGCCTGCATGGCAGATCACCGCTAAATGAGCACAATCAGTCCCAGATCTCACCATCATGTCAGACTGATCCTGAGATGCTGACGCCAGGAGATACGCTCCACTATACTTTATAGTGGGAGACAGGGAAGCACATTCACAGTCTACAGCAAAATGTAGGAGGACTATGTTTGTGTCAGTTAATACAAATATCACCAGTCAGATTCATGGTCCCACGCGTCTCTAAACACATCAGCATAGGCATTTGATGTCAGTTTGTGTTTACAGGAGGATGACCACTCTTTTTCTTTTTGGCGGGAGATGAGACATACCGCTCTAAAGAAGCAGCGGAAGTTGGAAACCAATTGGGCCGAGCTGGAGCCGCTGCACAGGCCAGAGACAGTGAACAAGAGAGCATTATGAGGCAGGGATCATCACAGGTAATGAGAGTTAATACAGTATAATTGGCTTGGTATTATACAGAGGAATCTGCACTGGACCGCAACAGCCCAATTCCAGAGACTGACCACGGTTTCTGAGGGGAATGTTTAACAGACTGATCTGAGGACAGCACTCTATTTAGGCTCAATCTGTTGTGATAGACCACGTTTCATAGACTAAAACTAATATATAATGGCTTACAATCAAAAGACCACCAGGAAGAACATGAATTATGAGCTCTGTCAGATTAAATGACCAAACACTAATTTAAAAAAGGCATTCAGCAACAAAACTATCCCATCATTTTCTCATGAAATTATGTGTGGGACAGAATGTTATGCAAGATCTTTGTGTTTGGATAACCACAAGTTTACTATTCACATGTGCCAACCACACGCAGCAGGCAGCAGCAATGAATTATGTTGATTGGTAGTCATGGAGAGCACAATAAAAGGAAAGGAGAGCATAAATAAATGTGCTGTTCAAGATGGGAGAACAATCACTCTGAGCCAGATGCATTTAACAGAAATTCATGGGACTATAAAATCTAACGTTGCTTGTAGAAACAACACAAGTGAACGCTATCAGATAACCAGACTGTTTGAGTTCACACTGTAAACACGGTTTACAACAGTTTACTGAAGTCAAGAGATACAGATCGGCTCTTTGTCTCCCCCTAATTTCCATTATCTAAAACACAAACAAACAGACACTTTTCTATTATGGCTTTCTCATTTTTAACTCAGAAAAGCACAAATGTTCCCATGCACATGGAGGATCCTGTGATAGTCATCTAGCGTGGGAAACCTTACACAACCCCTGATTACTCATGTGTTGCTCCTACTCAGCAAGATGCGCTGCTTTCATCTGATCAGAAGCTACATTATATTTACGTGTTAGACTGTAGCCGTTAGCTGACACACACTGAAAGCTGGTTAAACCTTAGCTTTGATATGACCAAGTTAGTGATACGGAAGTGTTGGGATTAAACCCATGGACCCCAGGTTACAGGACAGTTTTACTAACATTGAATATCCTACATTATGGGGTATGTAAAAAAATACACTAAATTCTAAATACCCAAACATTTTGACATAAGACCAAGTTTAAGCAAAAAGAGGTATTTTAAATTTTAGTATTTGATCATATTTGATTATTATTCAAACTTATTGTCAATCAAGTTTGCCTATGAGATAACATTGAGGCGTCTTACTGTTTAGTTCAACAAAAGCAAGAATATAATTACGTTCTGTGTAACAGTAGCAGTCAAAAAGACATTTAAATATAACTCAAATATGCAAAGAACTCACTGTAATGACACAAACATATGAAATAATAAAAATAAATCATGGTTAGTTACATGCTTAATGAGAAGCTGTTAAATAACAGCACGTTTAGGGACTGCTGGTCTGTCAGCTGTTTCCCCAGAGCGAGGCTGCTTTCGATGTCACACCTTCTTCTCTGGAGAGCCGCCCACTGTCTGTCATCTGATGAGCTCTGAATGAATGTCCGTCTGCTGTTTGTGTTCACACTGGGAATCTGGAGACCACCCAGAACTTTGCTCCATATGTGGCTGAATTCCCATTACTTCAATTCGACGTGATCGACCTTTATTTAATGGATGAAAATATGGCACCATTGTTTTTGCACAAACTGAGAGCCGATGTGGACAATTCTAAAAATTCAACTATGGAAAGAGGATGGACAAAACCCAAATAGTTCATTAGAAAATACAAACTTTGAAGTAATCAAACATCTCTGCAAACACTTATTGGGTCTGTGATTAATCTTTTGACAGTGTAATTAATACTTGATGTTTTGTCATAACAGTATCCTTTATGCAACGCAGGGGTGTGTCACGCTGACAGACCTGTGTGTAATCTCAATTATGACAGTATCTTTCCAAATGTACAGTATATACAAAGCGAGGGCCGGACAATTATTATTTGCCCTATTCAGTTAAAGGTGGGGTAGATAATTCATTTCAGAAACACTTGTTATATTCCATGGAATGCTCTTAACATCCCGATAGCAATGAATATATTAAATGTTTTGACAATAAATACATAAAAAAATGTCATCTGTGGAAGCCGTGGCGCAGTAAAAAGCACGACCAATCATCTGAGCCGGCCCGGCTAAAATAACTGGATGGCCTACCTGCCTGTCAGCCTTCCATCTGTGCACAAACTTATCTCGTGCCCTCATTGGTCATGTGCGCGTTCGTGTGTGTTGGAGGAGGGGCTCTGTAAGGAAGTCTGAAGGAAGGGGCAGATTTTTTTGGGCTGCATAGTTTCAAATTCTAGAGCACTCGAGCTGGTTTCTCCATTCTTACTTACCCTACCTTTAACAGTTCTCAAAGCTAAAACACCACATGAGGCCTGGCAGCCTTAACGATGACAGCTGTGTATCATATAGTGTTTTTCAAGAATATTGTACATTGCTGATATCTTCGATGTTCTGTTCTTGAATAAGTGGTACTGTCACAACACTGGATCAGGACCACGATTAGTTTGTATGAGCAGATTTATACCAACCACTTGTTCTTATCGACCCCTGCTGATAAACATGCGCTGCTGCAAGCAAAACAGTGTGTCAGCTGCTTAGGGTTGCAAAGGGGCGGAAAATGTCCGCTACATTTCCATGAGAAGTTAAGCTGGGGAATTTTGGAAATATTCCATATTGGAAACTTTCCATGGGAATAATGGGAATTATGGGAATTTATGGGAACTACAGTAACTGGGAATTGAGGGTAATGTAATCGGATTGTATCATATCCAAGCATAAATATTTTGTTTTGTCATAAGAAAACATCCATGCAAAATGATACAATTAAAAAACATGATATTTCAACAGATGCATGTGTAAGTAGAACATAACAAGTTTTAATTATTATAGAACAATCATTTGTTTCATTGAAGAACAAAAACATGAATGTTGAGTTAAATATTACTTCAAGAAATCATCTGTGCATGTGATGGAGGCATGCACAGTGCCTGTAGGGGGTGTGGTCTCAGTAGCCATGCAGTAAGCAGTGTGCTATGTGCATGTGATGGAGGAATGGCATGGATATGCAAGTGTACTTGAATGGCATCTGTTTGTTTTAGTCAGATAGATTATGCTAAAATATACTTACATTTAAGTTCCCTATGAAGAGCCAACCTTCAATTTTGAAAGTTCCCAGTTTATTCCCATGGAAAGTTTCCATCTTTGAAAATTCCCAGAATTTTGCAACTCTACACCTGCTCATGGTTACAAGGAAATGTGCACTGCAGACTGAGCAGAAAGCTAAACACACGCAGAAGCTGTCATATTTGGCTAAACACTCTGTGACAGTAATTCCAGAAGACAAGCTACACGCTTTGTGCAAAAAGGTTTTCCAGTTAAGCTTTCCATCTCACTTCAACGGAGCAGAGTAAGGCTGTTTGACATGGAGAAAAATATGAAATGACAAAAATATTTGACCAATTACTTACGATTTTGTAAGTTTGACTGTTGGTGTGTTCAACGACATGCTGACTGCAGTGGGGTTTGAACCAATGCTCCCCTGATCTGAAGATCAATGCACTATCCCACTGAGCAACAGCTCCCTCCAAATCTTAGAGGGCATCTAAGTGTCATATCATGATAACATTATATTCAGGTATTTTTCCAGTCATAAAGCAACAAATCTGAAAGAAGAAAAACACTTTAAGAGAAATGGGAGGAATGTGAGCCATCAATATTAAAAATGCTTCAATCAGACACCAGAAGCTCAAAGTTCAGAGCTGCAGGGGCTGCTTTCTTCAATCCTTTCTCTTTGTGTGTCTCTCAGTAAGGGATTGTAGCCGTAATGAACAAGCTTCTGCTAATTTGCCATTGATACATGTCATCCAAGTATGTTGTGAATCACTTTTAAACCGTCCTTGTGAAGATGCATTCTTACTCTTTCCACCATCAATCAAACCCTAAACACACAGTGTCAGCGGTTGTCATGACAGTCAAACCCATGATGTCAATTAGAAACTATGCGAGAAGTGCTGTCGGAAAAAATCCTGCACTACAGCAAAAGGTCAAGTTTGCATAAAACAGCTTTGTATATGTCACGGTTGCTGGAAAGACAAGGAAACATTTAATAAAAATTCAACTTTTGCCATCTCGTCAGCAAACTATATTCTTACAGTAAGGAGCATTTAAACAAATTACTACCACATTAATAGGGATGGGTACCGTTAAGGTTTTAACGGTACTACTACTTTTATCGATACCGCTTATCGATCCGGTGCTTCAACGGTACTCTTATCGGTTCTTTTGAGGAAAAAAAAACTGAAACAAATTGTAAACAAAATCAACATTGCTTTTTATTTAAATTAAATAATTTATATTTTACATCAAAAGAAACAACAGTGTTTTAACAAATCGTATTAAATAATCTGATGACAGAACTGTAAACAGAATAGCTGAAACTTTAACAAAATAAATAACTCAGTTACCTCTAATCATTAACCCATGTTTGTATAATTGTGTTAACTCTGTGTGTTGCTGCTAGCATACATAACACCTGACGTGGAAACGATACTCGTGGATGGGGCTACAGAGCTACTAGAAAGACAGTCGAAAACGGTGCATTTCATTTCTGACAAATTGCTCGTGTTACCGCCCTTACACGCTAAACTCTTATTGCGCTTTTGGTAACGAGCATTGTCCACATCGAGACGGGTAAAGTTTAGCTGCGTGTGTGTAAACTGCCCCGCCCCCTCGCACACAGACGGAAAAGAAAAAGAGAGATCTCTCGTCTGGATTGGAAAGATCCAAAATACATCATAGACGCTTTTTTTTTTGTCTTTTTGCATGTTAGAAATGGAGTTGGCGACACTAAGACTGCAATATAATGTTTACGTAGCAATAATACACATGAAATATCTTTTTTAAATGTCTCCAGTACCGATAAAAAGACAGATAACGTCAGAGTTTAACGGTACCACGGTCTTTAATCATTCAGACCCGTGGCCCCTTTAATACCGGGGCTCGGTACCCATCCCTCCACATTAACAGTAAACAATTATGAAAGGTGTTAAAAATATTAGCACAAAAGGAAAAAAGCTGTTAGTGAAAAGGAATAAAAAGCCTTCAGTGTCAATCAAATGTTCATACATTTAAGGAGCTGAATGTCTGCAGGAAAATCTAACAAGATTATTGGTTTAATTCTACAGAAAAAAATGCTATGTATAAAATCGTCTGTGACATGTTGATTTTAGCCACCGAAGTTTCAGTGATTCTCAATGGAGTTCACAACAGCTTCTGACCTTCGTTAGATTTTGAGGTTTGGTTCTTTCTGTCTGCTTCCTTTCACATGAAAGATCAAAATGTGAATGTTCACAAACTCATCATTTAAGGAAGCTCAAAACTAAACAAGGAAGTTGACTCTTGAATGTCTCACAAATGAAGCATAGCCGTTTCATGTCAAACCGTACATTTGTATCATCCTCACATCCTCTCTTTATAGGAAAATACAGATGCAGTATTCAACGTTAAAGAAAAAGCTAGGAAATAAATGTGCAGGTGGGAAAGTAATGGCTCTATAGTTCAAGTATTTATTAAAACTAAGGACAATAGGGGACAAATCTGTTTTTGTAAGTGATGCATATAGGCATCATATATTTTAAAAGGTGGTTTAAAGAGAAGTACCCGTCTTGAAATATCAGGCAGTTCACTTTAAAGACTTTTCCTTCAGACATTCAGAGATCAAATCAATTTGTAAAAGGGGGAGTCATACGGCAAGCTATAAAACGTTATCACTCGATTAACGACGATAACATTTGATCAACTGCCACTTTTATAAACATGTATTATCCCCCTAGCTGTTGTCAAATAGTTGGATCAACTGAACCCACAGCATAAGAAGTTTTCTTTACAACAGTGTCTTTCACATTATGTCATTGACTCAATGAGTGTAAAACAGCTTAGCAATGGGCCACACACTCCCTGCAGCCATTCACATGCCAGACTGTGCCATCTACACAAAGGCTTGCCCCGGGCTGTTAAATATTCAGTGAGTAAGGACAGGTTGGACTGCCAGAACCACCGAAGTAGTGCAGAAAACCTCCAAAAGTTCTAAATGAAATGTAGTTTATGTCTTAACAAAAGCTAGCCTCATAGTACGAGTAACAAACGCTCTTTGCATTAAAATAATTCACCTGGTATTCAAGCAGAGGAGATAGCTTGCTTGTTTTGCTAAGAGCTTAAACGGTCTGAATTCACACGCCCTGTTCCCTCCTGTATGCCTCCCGCTCCCCTCCACTCTTGATAAGCTGCTCTGATTATACAAGCCAAATTTCCTGCGACTAAAATGGCCTAGCCTTAAGCTAAATGTTAGTATTCCAGCCAGTCCGTCCCATTTCCAGCCTGATTAGATGATGGAACAATGTTTGGGTTGTGGATTAACCCCACTACTGGCCCCTATTGGAGCTACTCACTTCCACCCCCATTCCCTCCCATGTTTTTCTATCCCGTTCTCTTCCAGGTTTGGCGGGCCTTGAGCCCACGTGAGGGGAAATGAAGGAGTATTTAGCATTTGGATGGTCTGGCTGTTGTTGTTTCAAATAATAGAGGGAAGGGAACTATGGCGGTGTATTTGAAATAATCTGGCAATACGGTACCTGACATGATGCAGGGGTTTGGGTTTAGTACATTGTGATTTTGTGAGAAAGGTGCCATGTTTATAAAAGGCTGTGTAATATATTTATTTGTGTATGCCATCAGAGCAGTTGGGTCTGCCTTTGCATTTATGACAGTGCCTCGCTGAAAAATAAAAGATCATATCATTATTTGTGTCCATCTGAGCCACTGTCTTTTTGTGAAAAAATACAGTATCAGAAAACTAAATTAAGTGTTACTCAAATGTATCGATATTTGCACACACCTCTGAGGGTGATTTGTGCCAAAGAAAGAGAAAGGCAACTGAATATCGGCCACATGTGAAAAGTGCAGAATGAGTGGCGGGCTGAAGTTGCTTACTTGGTCCTGTTTCAGCTTCAAGGTGATGCTGACAGTTGTGACTTGTCTGTCAAGTAGTCATTTACCATCTCTGCATGCAAGTGTGTACGAGTAGGATGGAAGAGGGGTTGAATGATTCAGCCACTTATTTTTTTCATTAACCCAAATAATACTAAATCCAAACACGTCAGTTTGAATACACTAGGAAATAAATTACAGTAAGGTTTTTGGAGAATGTATTAAATAATTAATTATTACTGAATAGTTACAATGTCAGTGTGATAGATGGAGATGATTGTGTGACAATTGTGTATAGATGCCATGGTTTGGGTCTATACAGTTTGGAAACCCTCAGCTTTCTATGCAGTGCTGACTGCCACCAGGCCAAAGGCTGCAAAGGAAGGACTGTGGTGAAGGAAACTGTCTGATCTCACCAACAACGTCCCTTTAGAGCAGGGGTGGGGAACCTTTTTCCTCTCAAGGGCCATTTCAATTTTTTCAACATCCTCCGAGGGCCGTACAAATGATTGACCTCTGCTTAAAAATACTAAAATCACAGCACATTCATTTCGCCTTTCTTTCATGCTGTTTCATACGGTGTGGCATGACCACCAAAACAGAAAGATTTGGACACAAGATGTGTGCAAATGTATTTAGTTTCCTATCCATGTGGAAATGATTTAACTGGGGGGGGGAACTGGTGCTCTCCGTCAGCACTACACCCCTGTCAGACGAGACATATACCACGTGATGACACCTTAGGTTCGAGTTGTGTTCAAGGACCCTGACCTTGGCCAGGAAAAACAGGCACTCACTTGTTTAATTCTTTTGAGGTCTAGATTTCTTAAATGTTTTTCTTTTTTGCGTGTGTTTATAAATTAACTCGAGGGCCATACCAAATTGTCTCGCGGGCCGTATACGGCCCGGGGGCCGCAGGTTCCCCACCCCTGCTTTAGAGGACCTGGAGACAAGTATGGTGGGACAGGGACACACAGGGGTTTCATTGTGTCGCATCACACTGGCTTGAAGAGATGTGTGTGTGCACAGACACACACATGCTCAGTGCACACTCCAGGGTCTGCTGAACTTCCCTCAGTGGCACAAATGCCACCTCTTTATCTTGAGCCATTACTCTGAGAGTGAGGTTACAAATCCCCACTCTACTAACCCAGCTCATCTCATGCACAATTTCATTTTAGAGAAATGGGACACAGGAAGTGAAGTGTAAGGATTACATTTATCAAACACAGTGGCCCATGATGAATATCTACTGTCATGAATAGGTAGTATGACAGTGGATATTTTAGAAGATAATGCCCCCGGGTCAACGTAGATCAAAAACATCCAAACTGCGGTGGTTCCCGGTTTAACACAATAACCAACCAATTTAGCCCTGAGAAATACCTTACCGTAGCATATATCCCATACCAACCAGGATTTTTGTGACAACCCCCCACAGCTCAGCAAGACTAGAAACAAAGAGCCCCCGTGTTGACACCAGCTCTCCGAGCTAAGCTGCCTTAGCAGTGGGGCTTTTCCAGGGGCCTCCACTAGTCCCTAATATCCTGCCTGCTACAGTTTCCATGAGGCCGAGGGCAACATCCAGCCAGCGGCAATAGATGCAGCTACAGTCATCAGGACAGACAGACAGACAGACAGACAGACAGACAGACAGACAGACAGACAGACAGACAGACAGAACTACAGACAGACAGACAGACAGACAGACAGACAGACAGACAGACAGACAGACAGACAGACAGACAGAACTACAGACCGACAGACAGAACTACAGACAGACAGACAGACAGACAGACAGACAGACAGAACTACAGACCGACAGACAGAACTACAGACAGACAGACAGACAGACAGACAGACAGACAGACGCCCCGGTCTTGACCTACTGGGATTGACATTTCGACACCTGTGTTGGATCAATAATGTTTTAAAAAGAGCAATTTTAATGTCCACATAAAGAGCTAATGTAACAGGGTTTTTTTTGTGTAGAACTATATAATTAGTTCTCTGTGTAATTAGCTGTTTTAATTAGTGTAAAAGCAATTGATTGCACTGATTTATGTTATTTTAAATGTAGTTTTAGTTTCAGTTGAGTTTGGGACTAGTATCATGATTAGTATTCTCACCAGACCTCTGTCTTCAACCAATTACTGCAGGTGCCAGATTAGCATCATGGACAATTGCTGCGATTATATTAAATCACAGGATGTCCCCAGTTAATATCAAGTCCCATGGAAACAGAGCTGTAGCTCCAAACTCATTGAAATGAGTGAAGTGTGATTTTTCTTGGCGGTGAGCAATAAGATTTGGCACAGTGTGCGTGTGAAGTGCACCGTGCTCTATGCTCAGCACAGTATCCCGGCAACGAATATTATATTTTAGTCAATACAAGAAGGATGATAAGACAAGGATTCATCAGAGAGGACTGTATGCAAGCCAAAACAAACTACAACCTTTCTGAACTGTCAGTTTGATAAGATGATTGGTAAGGAACACGTTCAGACATGCCCTCCTCTCTCTCTTCATTACAAAGCTCTGTCCTTGACCAGGCTGAGCTGATCAGGAGCTTCACTGACAAACTGTGTCAACACTGGGGCATAATGCTGGTTAATATTCAGCGAGTCTACGATGGCTTCTGCTCTCACAGGTGTTGGACACTCTAGGGCCTGTCGTGTAATCATGTTGTAACATTTTGAGACTAGGGGTGTAACGGTATCCGTATTCGTCCCGTACCGTCAAGGTTCGGATGTCACAGTTCGGCACACGTTTTTTTTTACGAATGGGAAAAAGGTCTGTCATTCAGGGCAGTATCCATTACACTATTTATAATCCAGGGGGCGGTATTCCACCTAACAGCTGTTTGCCAGCCGCCCTTAAACAACAAATGAAGAACAAGAAGAAAACACAACAAAACGAACAAAATACAAGAAGAAGAAAAGTTAGTATGGCGATTTCAGATAACACACAGGAGCTAAAACTAGGGTTGCCACCTTTCAGAAATAGAAATAAGGAACACCCCTCACGCCGCGCGGGTGTCCGAAACTCCTGAAATGCATTGAAATATATCTATTTTTTATATGAACCAAAATGCTTTGATTTAAATAATTGACATGATTTCACATACCATAATAGCCTCTGGGCCCTGGGGTCACTTGGTGGTCAGTAAGGAAGGGGTAGTCAAGAAAGCATTTACTGTAGTCATACTTAGTTTAAAGTGCTTTATTAGCAATGAACTTGTAAACTTGTATGTTTAAATACATACTGTGCATAGGCTGAACTAGCCTGAACCTGAGAACAGCACCTAAATTAAATAAGCTACAATAGAATGTGCTTTAAGTGTAACATTTGAACCTGAGCATAGCCATAGTAAATTAAACAAAGCCTGCCTGCATAGGGCACGTTAACTGAAACAGAACAGCACCTAAATTAAATAAGCTACAATAGAATGTGCTTTAAGTGTAACATTTGGGAACAATTAAACTTAAGGCAGAAAGCAATGAAATGAAACACACTTGTAAACTTGTTACGGGTGATTAGACTGACCTAGGCTGAACTTGAGCATATGCTAGTCTGTATTATATGCATATAAAGTGCTGTAACAGCTGTAACAAAGCCTGCCTGAGGACTCTTTTACGAATCATCTTAAAATGAAACACTTTGGTGAACCTGTTATGATTAACTGATTGAACAAAATGACAAATGAAAAGATTGATAACATCACTCCCTGAGCCAAGTCTGAACCTGGCCGCATACCCTCTGCTTCATAACTGGGAGCCACCAGTGGAGTCAAGATACGCCTAAAGAAAGTGCATAACATAAAACTAATAAACAGATAAAAAATAAAGTGCATAGCTTCCCTCAACTCCTTTATGTCCTTTTTTTTGTTAGAACAGGTTTAAACAGTCCCCTCTCTTCCTCACTTCTTCTTCCAGGAATACTTCTTGTTACTTCTTGCAGCACTGAGCAGCTCCTTGTCTTTCAGAGCTGTGGTGTGGAACTCTGGACAGGTCTGCTCAAAGTTCAGAGTAATGAGGAGCTCACTCCTGATGAGCTCCACTGAGCACCTGCTCCTGCAGTCACTCCACTTGTTGGTCATTCTGGAGAAGATCCTTTCCACGTATCCAGTGGATGCTGGGATGCTCAGGATGTGTCTCATGATGGAGAGCATGTTGGGCACATCCACTTCTTTAAACACAGCCATCCACCTCGCAGCCACACCCTTGGACTTCCATGCATCAGAATATTCTTCTCTGAGCCTCCTCAGGATTGTATTGGCTGTGGTGCACTCATCGTAAAGCTCATTCATCTTCAATTTATTGATGAGGTTGAGTTTGGTAGCCACCTTCTCAATTTGATTAAAGGTCAGGTTGCCATGTTGGAGTAAGAGAGGCTGCAGTGAGAAGAACCAGTTCTCTTCGGAGAAGTCGAACCATTTCTCAACATATGAAATGGCTGTATTGAGGAATGCAGTGAATTCGGCCCTTGCCATGTGTGCGTCATGAGGGAGGAGGCGCTGCAGCTTTTGCCTTGTTAGGTACCCATAGAACTGGTCGTCTCGTCTCTGTATAAGCTTTTGCCTGAATTCATCCATGATGGAATACAACTCAACACAGGTGGTTCTATTGCTCTCCAGGCTCTTTACTACTTCCTCAAAGAGGGAGAGTATATTGTTGCAGAAAAGAAGGTAAATCTCCACAATGTCTTCATCTTCCACAGTTGAGTCTCTGTTGAGCTTTAACAAAGCTTGCACTTGCTTGGGACACTCGTCTCCTAGACTGATGAAGTACGACTTCAGTGCAGTCCAGGTCTGCATCAGCCGATGGATGGCTGGATTGAGGGAGAGCCACCTGGTTGTCACATGTCGTAGGATCTCTTGGAATTCAACGTCACAAAACTCACAAAATTCTTTGAGTGACTCTCTTCTTTTTGCTGAAATGGAGAAGTGGCCATAGACCTTCAGCACAACATTCTCCACATCTACAATAAGCTTGTCAAGGGCGTGCTTCACTGTGTTGTGCACTATGTGGGCATGGCAGTTTCCTCGCAGCAGATCGTTTTGTTTTCTCTTCAAGTTGGTGAAAACAGAGTTGTGAATACCATAATTGACATTTGTGTTGTCAGCACTGAATGCAGTCACTTGATCCATTGACAAGCCAAATTTCTCAAGGGATTGTTCCAGGAGAGCTACAATCCCAGCAGCTGACTCATCTGGATTCTCTATGAAGTCCAGCATTTTGTTGGTGACACCAGACTCTGGAGTGAAGTACTGGACAGCAAGGGGAAACATCTTCCTGTTCCCTTTATTGGAAGCATCGGTCTGTATGGAGAATGGGAGGGGTGGTGATGTTAAGATCTTGAGAACATCACCCACTGCCTTCGGGGCCAGGACGTCTTTCACCAGTGCCTCTTGCTTTGTTCTCCCCAAAGTCATCTTCTTCACCATTTTGGAATCAGATAGAGTCTTTTGATTGAGCTTGTGTCCACAGTCAGCACTGTTGTAGCTGAGGTTATGTTTTACTGTGTGGTATACCTGTGTCACCTCAGCTGCAGTAATCTAGAGGGGGGAATGGGATGATGTCAGATTATTACTTTCATATTGTTGTCACTATTTATTTTATTTATCAATCAATCAATCAATCGTATTTATTCACAGTAGGCCTATTTATTCACAGTATTTATTTGCTGTTAATCTATTAGGAATAATTTCAAATGAGCAGCATTAGCATAACAACATAAGAGTTCTGATTCTGAATCAGAGATGTTCTTTATGGTTACATTTCATTCTATATTGATCATATTAAATACACGTTTATTTAATAGACTTTAAAATCATATCGGTATGATATGGGACCAGGGGTGGGTAGAGTCTCTACCCACCCCTGGTCCCATATCATACCGAATCAATCTCAGGAGATGTTTCAGCTATGAAGAACTGTGACACTGGTGCTTGGCTCCTTTGTGTTCTGATATTTCTTGAGTGGAGATCCCCGGCTGCGTGCTGTTTGACATCAGACAGCCCACCGTGCGACACTGAAAATGTTCTGCGACATGCTTTGCAATTTGCCTTGTAGTCATCTTCAGGGACCCTATCAAGCCACTGGTTTGCCTCTTCCCATTCTCGTCTGTATTTCTGTTGTCGGTGTTTCCTCTTTTGAGGACGAGGTGGCGTATCTGAAGACATCTTGCATTTGTTTTTAAAAATCACGCCGCGACAGAGCGGCGTAATGACGTAACGTAGCGAGCGTAACGACGACAGGCAGCGCAAAGGGGCCGGGCCGGGCTGACAGGCAGACAGACATGATTTGGCACAGAGGCAGAGCAGAGAGGAGAGTCCGCGGAAGGTCTTGCGCACCTCCCGCCAACATATTTTGCTGTTTTTAATATTTCCTGTCCTTTATTTTGTTCATTATTGTTAGTTCAGTGTTCACGTGTGTGTGTGACAGAAGTGCATGGGACAGATTGTGAAAATACGGGACAAACTGCGTTCCGTATTGGTTCAATACGGAACCCAACATTTAATTCCCAATTACGTAACAAATACGTATTTCAAGGAACGGGTGGCAAGTCTAGCTAAAACCCACCTGCTTCTTTTAAATCAGCTGTGTGGGAACATTTTGGGTTCCCTGTGGACTACAATAACGATGGAGTGCGAGTGGTGGATGGGACGAGGACGGTGTGTCGGCGTTGTTAGACAGCGGTGCGGTATGCTAATGGTAACACACGCCAAACATGCTAAATCATATCAGAAGGCATCACCCAGATTTGCCAATCACCGGAGCCCGGCAAAAGACAACAGCAGTTCAACAGCTTATCCCCGCTGTTTTTAAGAAGCCAATAGACATGAAAGCCGTGAGACCAAAATAAATAACGGAAGCTATTGGCATATATATTTCAACGGCTATGCGCTCTTGAAACACTTTCTTATTATTTATGATGTAATATTTTCAAGACCTTCTTTTTGGTTTTACAGTTTATTGAACCTTTTTGTTTGACATCAGCCATTATAGATAATCTGGGCATCTGAGTGTGTGTGGTACTGTTTGTGGTACTGTTTGTGGTTTGTGATAAAGTGTAATACAGTTAATTATTCAAAACGTTAGAGTTCCTTATTTTTAAACTGAAACTTGCACTACTGTTCAAAAATAAATAACAACAAACCTGGAATTATGCATTTGGGACTTGTATTTTGCTTTTTCTTGTTGTACCGAACTCGTACCGAACCATGACCCCCAAACCGAGGTACGTACCGAACAGTGAATTCTGTGAATCGTTACACCCCTACTTGAGACGCAAATTAACACTAGTGATGGGAATTACAGCTCTTTGAAAGGAGCCGGATCTTATTGCTCCGTTCCTTCCCGAGAGCCGTTTTTTTTGAGCGGTGGAGATTATTTGTTGAACCTGCTTTAAATGATATTTTGGCTTTATAAATGTTGCACTGTGCTTTATCATTGCCTATGTTTTTGTTGAAGTCCATCCAAATGCTTCTGCGATATCGCGTTTGGCTCATTTCTTCACCGAAAAACACGTTGTTTAGCTGTACCACTTCTTATGACTTCTCTCTGTCATGCGTATTTGGTTAAGACCCACTCCTACTCTGCCTCTGATTGGCTAACCCTAACCCACAACATCTCACTCCTCGTGCCTAAATCTAACCAATCAGAATAGGGGAGGGTCTTCACGGAATACGCTTGGTGAACAAAATCAAGCTTTTTCACTGTTCACGTAAAGGCAAGTGGATTTATGGCAGGTAGTGAACCAGCGATAAAAAGAACGGCTCTCACCAAGTACGACTCGGTTCCCTTCGTTCTTACTAAAGAGCCGTTCAAAAGAATCGGATTGTTCGCGAACATAACTAATTAACACTGATTCCATTACAACTTGATTTCCAATACATCTCCAACAAACATTCTCCTATCATTCCAAAAGTACACAATGAGACATTATCATTGGTATAAAGTTCTGAAATATCTGAATACACAATAAAACAAGAAATGTTCTGAGCGATCTACACACAAATAGGCTACATGCGCTTCATCTAAAAGAGTCATACTAAACTTTCCAAATATTTCTAGATTTTTTATTCAACTTACATTTTAGACAACAGGCGCTTTCACACCAAGTACTTTGCCGTACTTAGTTCCCAGTACTTAGTTCATCAGAACTCTTTAGTTCATCAGAACTAAATAGCAGATTGCGTTCACACCGGAATAAGTCCCTGAGGGAGGATTAGACAAATGAAGCTGCTGACGTCACTTCTTCTTCTTCTTCTGCTTTGAGTTTACTGGCAGGCCGCAAACAACTTCACGGCGTATACTGCCACCCGAAGTCCCCGGCCGGAAGTCCCCGGAGTTGGGGACTGGCTTCAGTAAAAGCTGCTGGGACTCCCTGCAGCTTCTACTGAAGCCTTTCGAGTAAATCTCCAGAACGCCGACACCTCCTCATCTCCACCGCTCCCATGTTTTCTTTTGTGTTGCCATGAGTTAGTCTCTCTCCGTTGGTGCGCTAGGCTAATGCTAATAATGCTAATGCCAGCAAATACAATGGCGGCTTCACAAAACTTTTCCAAGTTTTAAGGGGCGTGGTTTGCAATCTGCCCAGCCAATTAGAAATGGGAACCTTTTTCTCCCATGAAAGTACCTGCTCTACAGCAGGGACTAAAAAGGTTATCATGAACTAAGTTCTAGTTCCGGAATTTTTTGGTGTGAATGCAACATTTCAAGAACTATCGGAACTATACTGGGAAAAGTACCCCGGTGTGAAAGCGCCTATGGTAAGCCTTATTAGTGAATTAAAGACAAATTAGTGAACTGTAACTGTACAACCACTTTATTTGGAATAGTGAATCAATACCATAAAGCAATAGGATGAGTTAGCCAGCTTAAAGTGTGTTATTATTGCAAGTGGATTATTTAATATTTAAGTGGACCTTAAAAGGAATCCCTGTTCCTTGACAGTTTCCCAAGGCTAAGCCCCTCTGTCCCCCCCTGGGAACATGAGCATCTGTCAGTCCAAGTTATCACTGAGCTCCCATTAGGAAAAGGAAGTATGGAGCCAGGCTTTCCTGACCCCAAATGCACAGAAATCCTACTATTGTGCCTCTCCCCAGGGGTTTGGGATTTTAAGAAATAATTCCAGGACTAATATAGTATCTTACAACCAGAGTTTGAAGTGGAAATTCTTCCGAAATTACAGTAGAAGTGATTGTGTTGTTGTTAACCATGTCACTATCATTCTCTCTATCCACCAAATGTTTTTCTACATTGGCAAATTATGTGATGTAATGTTGAAGATAATTCCGGTTCAGAATTCGATTATTTAAACAAACAGTCTACTAGGATTGCATCAAAAAATATTTTCAATCAATCAGCCAACTAGTTAAGACATTCAGACATTTTAATATGTTAACTGAGAAAGAGGTGAGCTGCAAAAAGATTATGAAAGTTGAAAAGTGTCTGCCAGATTGTTTATCGATGACATAAATCAAATAGTAATATAACAAAAAATAATGACCAAAGAACATAGCACTGTGGGATTGGAAGCTAAACCCTGAAAATGTTAAAAATGCGTTGAAATGTAAGCAAGCTTCTTAGCAAATTTGCAGAGGAATTTATTTCTAAGATTAAGGTCTGCTTTGCATTGAAAGATGATGTTAACCAATAGCCCACACTCCTTTACATAGTAGCACTTAGTCATATTTCTCATGATGCCTACACACACTTGCAAATACTGTGAGAAATCTGAGATGGACTGTTGACTGATCAGGTCAGGCTCTAAGGATTAACATTAGTGTTGGAATTAGCTTTGGAAAAGAGAATCTACTTTAGTTATTTTGCAAAGTCTGAATAGTTTTGCAACAGCTATTACAGCTAAAATGTTGGAGGGTTCATTGACTGAAGCTTAGGCTTTGCTCACATTGCATAAGTGGCTGCTTGAATAACTGATTATATCACTGAGATCATTACCAGTCTATTGCCAAGTTAGTGCACAATGGGAAAATGAACAATGAAGTCTGAATGTGTTGGTCTACATACAACAAACAAAACTTAATTCAACGTTTGATTTAATCATTTTGACGACCACTTTGATCTATGTGGTAAACGTAATCATAGCAACAGAAACTTTCTACAAGAGCTGATACAGTTTAAAGACAGAACAAATCTATTGATATCCTTACAGCGATCAATATGTGATGTCTATTGCATTCGTGGTGTTGTTTCTGTGCTCTCTCATCTTGTTCACTTCAACTCAAGATTAGTGAATTCCTAGAAAGCCTTTCAACAACCCCCAAAGATGGGTCATGACTTCATGCTTTCAGCACAGATGGGAACAGCGATAGCAACACTATAGAGAGAATAACAGATGGTCATGTTTAAGTGAGAAAAAGATGTACCACAGATGAAAGAGTTTACAGGTTTCACCTCCATCCATTTCATTAGGTCTCACAGGTAGCCAAGCTTTTCATGCTAATGCTACATTTTGTTGTGTTCTGCCACATAAGGACTAGGGCTGCACGATTTGGGGAAATAATCTAATTGCGATTTTTCTGACAGATATTGCGATTGCGATTTGCGATATTTGTTTTTAAGCGACCCCAACGGAAGTTTATTGTAAAATGCGGTCATATCTCCAGCTAGAAAGGTCGTATCAACGTGCTCCCGTCTCTAGAACCCCCGCAGCCCGAGCTACGAGGAAAATAACTCAAATGACATGGAACTTCCGTTGGGTTGCTTTAAAGTCAAGCTTCAGTTTAAGATTCACCCTGTAATAGAAACATGTGATGGAACATTACTAACCTGACTCAGATGGTTTGTTTCACCAAACCATCTAGGAAAGCTCCATTGGAAGCCATTTGGGAAAGTATTTCAAAAATACTTGGCAGGTGATTGGATCAATCTGTCTATCACCTACTATCATGGGCCACTTCTGATTGGTTAACAATGACTGGTAAATGTGGAGTGCAGCACTTCTGATCGGTGAAGAAGAAGAAATAATTTTTGTATAAACTAAAAAGAATTGCAGGCTTTGCGATTTGATAATTGCATCATTTCAATCGCGATTTCGATTTAAAATCGATTAATCATTCAGCCCTAATCAGGACCACAAGTTGTATCTTAATGGCTGCCTGATTTGGCTTGAATTTGGGGGTGAGGAAATTGGGCCCATTCAGGCTGAGCTCCAAAGTCCAGCCATCAGTCTAGTTTACATATACTTGGAACATTTCTAATCGACCATTCATTGTATCTTGAAAGAGTCTGGAACCGGAACGGTTCTCCTGATTTTGAGTCAAGTGGAACCGCTAAAGTTTGATCTCATCTCATATTCGACCCAGGTAAATGATATACAGCACAACAAAAGCAATATCTGTGTTCTTTACTTAGCAAGAATGTAAACGGTAAATGTCACAGTATCTAAGTAATACGTGCAGATAAGCTTTTTGAATCCCTTTACTGATAGTGTCAAAGTTGGACTCTGGCCACCCGAGAGAGATGTCACACTTGCCCCCCAAAAAAAGAGGTGCAGCTGGCTAGATTAGTTCAGGATTAGAGTTTATCCCCTGCTACCGATGATGGGGATAACAGCACTCAGGAGACCAGTAGTGTAAGATAAGCCATTCCATCGTAGGCTTAGTTGACACTCTTAAGTAAAGAAACTTGCAGTAAATTAACTGCTAGTGTTTTGATCAAGCACTTGACTTACTGTTTAATGGCCACTACAATACATCAAGATATTGTTGGTTAAGCATGGTCACTAGTAGGCCATCTTAAATTCCATGTAATCAACTCAAGGTAGGACACAGCAACAAGAACGAAATAAATAGTCCTTATTGACAGTTAGGCGTACAAGTCTGTACATTATCACCGTTTTGAAAAATGTGTCTATATTGGGTTAGTACTCTAATGAGAATTGCTAAATGCCAATCACAATTAAATTGTTACCAAGAATTGATAACTAGACTCCCTGATTTGCATGGTGGACCCGACCTGATGCTGGCTGGTGACCTTCGGCCTGCTGCTGCCGCTACACAGACGCAGACCTGCTGCCGTCAGAGAGAACAGGGCTTTTACTGTACAAGTCAAACATATGCCACTTTAGAGGAAGCTTTATCCCCTCACTACAGCGACTGCTTGTCTTTCCAGCATGGTGTGGCCCAGTGAAAATCTGAACCCTTCACCCTGGCCTTGGCAGTGCCGGGCTGAAGCCACTGAGCAACAAACAATTCACAACTGAAAGTTAAATCTGGTTGCCAGACTTGTAACCAGCCAGCAGCTTCGGGTTGCCAAAGCTGACAGAAGGGTGGCATTATTTTTTAAAGTTACAATAAAGATTTTTAATGAATTTATTATTTGTTTCTTTCCCATTCTCTATAAGTCTGCCACAAACGCACATTTAAATATGCAAGATAACACAACCGTTGGTAAATTCTGACAGGCGGACAAATTGCTTTGTGTCCTCAAGTATGAAGGTAGATATGGTGCAAAATGCGAGAGCTTGGAAAACCTGAGCACTTGCAGAACAAAAAACTGAGCTTGTGTGCATACATTTACACTTGTATAAAATATCCACGTATCTGTGAACCAAATTTGAAGTCACAGGAAGAAAAAAAAAGTTTTGTGGCTTGTAGAAAAAAAATGAACTTAGAGATTAAATGTTCACTTGCAGAAAAATATATATTTTTTAAATATATTTTCCATTACAACTGCACCTTGGTTATTACAATCTCTCAAAGCAGTCATTACAACTTCACAAATCTGCTCTGTGGCAGTATGAATCCACGGCCTTGACTTTTGCTACACTTCTTGCGATGAATGTGCCGCTAAAGTAATTTTCACCTGTAGATGTGTGTGACTGATCCGAGTTTGCGCGTTGTCGTTCTGATAGCTCCGCCCCTTCGCTCCAACCCCCCTCCCTCCACCCACATCTACAGGTGAAAATGACTTTAGCGACACATTCATCACATGGATCACATTCATGGATTTATAGAGAGCAGATCCGTGAAGTTGTAATGACTGATTTGAGAGGTTGTAATAACCAAGTTGCAGTTGTAATGGAAAATATGTATTTTTTAAATATATTTTTCTGCAAGTGAACATTTCATCACTAAGTTCATTTTTTTTCTACGAGCTACAAAACTTTTTTTGCACTTTTTTCTTTCTGTGACTTAAAATTTGGTTCACAGATACGTGGCTATTTTATACAAGTGTAAATGTATGCACACAAGCTCAGATTTTTTTCTGCAAGTGCTCACATCAGGTTTTACAAGCCTCATTTTGCACCATATCTACCTTCATACTCAAGGGTGATCATAACAGCGATCATAACACTTTGGTTTTGTTTAGAGTTTTTCCGTCTCAGTTTTTCTACCGTCTTAACTTTAAAGGTTACTGTAAAATCAAAGTCACAGTTTCACCTGTGGACCATGCAAAGCAAAGTGATGGAGAGAAGTTTGACCGCCGCTACAAATTGATTTTGATCCTCTTTTGTAAAAAGTAATGCTGTCAAAATTATCGCGTTAACGGCGTTAATTAATTTTTTGAATTAATTGCGTTAAAATATTTAACGCATTTAACGCATGTGCAGAATGGCCCGCCCCATACATCCCACCAGTGGCAACGCTGGGGTAGGCTACAGCCATACCAAGAAATGGCTTAGCCCCACCTTAGCCCCACCATGAAAAACGATGTTAAAGTAAGCAAAATAAAGTCCGCCAACTCGCGCAGTTAGTAAGATTGATTTCAGTAGTCACTTGTCTAGAAATACCGAAGACTATAAACGGTTTTGAAAACTTTTGGCACGTAGTAATCGTCTTCTCAATAGAACATCTTTGATAATGTCTTCTGGCCAATCAGAATCACGATAACGGCGTGGTGTTGTTGCAGGAAGTCCTGACGGAGAATACTTTTGCTGTAGTACATCTCTATATACATCGATACAACATTACGTGTTGATAGAAATCAACACGTAATGAAATAAGACCCCACAGTTTGATGATTGATAGGTGTGTGGGCTGTCTTTCATTTTGACACACAGAACAATGTTATAATAAACATACATACATACTGTATGTTAAATGGATATATCCGCCTTCTTTCATTTATCTTTCCATTCCCACAACAATATACATAAAGAAATGGCATATTTTGGACATAGTTCGAATGGAGATTAATCATGATTAATTCATTTTTAAGCTGTGATTAATCTGATTAAAAATGTTAATCGTTTGACAGCCCTAGTAAAAAGATATTTTTCTTGTATATTTTTGGTTGTGTTTTAATCTTTTTAAAAGCATTCTGTCTACATTAGAATGAATGTAAAACCCACAGTTCACCCTAACTGATGGTGTGTATTGCCTCAGATGTTCAGTCAATGAGGATAGAGTTGGACAGCAGGTGGAGCTATGGATTCAGTCATGGTGGTTTCATTACTTATTACCCAATTCTTCTTCTGTTCTCCTTGTTATTGCTGCGACTAGTATCAAAACAAATAAATCATACTGTGCCTAAGGCTTGTCCCATACAATTCTTCTTTCACACCAAGTACAGAAGAGCAAATCAAACCTATATAGATGCTATGATCTTGGTAATAATGAATTTCAATATGTTATCATGCTCAATGGTAAGCTGGTAATGTAGTTGGTAAAAAAAAAGTGAACCAGCCATTTCCAATTTCCCTGCTCAAGAAAAGTAATCAAGGCAGGAAAGGAGGGACCATCATCCTTGTCTTAGCTTCCCTATATTTTACACAAGTTCATGCAGAGAGTGTAGGTGCAACAGGCGCCGTCAGAATAAATCAAAAGACAGGTTTACTACTTAACAATCTGCTGAACGTACATTTACAGGGATGTGGTTTAAACCCTTTCAATTACACTTCATTCTCACAAGTTGATAACTGTACATATTAAAACATGTAACTGGTGACAGGACCACCTAGAGTTTAATTTGAGGTTCACTCTTTCGGGGAAATAAATTGAAAATCTCTATTATAGTGTTTCCAAAAAACAAACTGATTGGTGAGAATCCACATTTAGGTCCTGATAGCTAAACATATTCAAGCCGTATTCCTTCTTCCAAGGAAAGAAAGGTTCCGTAGTTGACATCTCAGTCCCAAGAGCTACCTAATACATCAAGTGTGATGTTATCTTCATTCCAATGTTGTGCAAAATATAAACAAATACAAGTGCGGCACGGAGCAAGCATGAAAAACGTGAGAAAATATCAAAACCAGCCGCTTATTGTCATGATAACGGCTAATGGCTTTAGCTGAATACTATTACAAAAGAGTCAGGAGTGGAAACACAGGGAGAAGGAACCTCCCCCATTGCTCATAAAAGGTTTTAAATGAGCAAAAAACTGAATGAAAAGTTTCAGAAAAGAACAAAATATAGTAAATAGATTCGCATCAAACATGTTGATGTCAGTTTCTTGCAGCCCAAAGAGCCAAATACCTGAAAAATGTTGTACTCCCTAAATGACGTATTAATGGAAGGCCTTCACTAGTAGTAACATTTCTGAAGATCGATTTGTTTACTTCAAACTGAATTTTGTAATAAATCCTAGCTGTACAGAAATACCCCTCGTGAGAGAAATATAGTGACATGCTGCATCATGCAGGACTGTCCAGACAAATGCCAGTCAGCTGAGGGGCGATTGTGTCATTTTCCAGAGTGTGGTGACAGCATGCATTGTTGTTGGGGGGCGACCAGCTGGGGAGCTCTGCAAGTGTGTGTGTGTGTGTGTGTGTGTGTGTGTGTGTGTGTGTGTGTGTGTGTGTGTGTGTGTGTGTGTGTGTGTGTGTGTGTGTGTGTGTGTGTGTGTGTGTGTGTGTGTGTGGATTGAGGGGCACAGGAATGCTGGGGTGAGTGTGCATGTGTATGAGACTGCATGTGTGTGTGTGACAATGAAAGGCATCCCACACAGTTCTAAAAGCCTCCATTCATGGCGGACCTGAGTCATCTGGTTCTCTGCAGCAGGTCTGAAGTCAGCAGTACCATAGCTGTGCAGTGTGTTTCAAGTTTATTCGTCAATGAGTTAAAGCAACAACTCCTCAAGACTAGCGGCTGGCCCTAATGCTAGCAGCTACAGCAATGACTCGAGCTCAAGACCAGCTATTCTCATGTGAAAATCCACTAAAAAAAATAAAAAATATGTTTACCCTCAAAACATAAGGGAAAATGAAGTTTTATGGGAAATACTTTTTTAGGAGACAGACCAGCATTGCCATTAATATATCTATGGCGCTAGAAACATTTATTGTAGAGAGACAGCAAGATAGAAGGCAGGGAGAAAAAAGGCAGAAAAGCTTTTTTTGAAGACACAGTGTCACATAATGCCTGTATGGATATCAGTCGCGCTGCCAAACTGTGCAGGTTGCACTAGCTCCCTCGACAGTCAGAATAAGTCCAGCTCCCCTGTGCCACATCTCAGAAAACTAGGAAACCAGATCAGCCTGCATGACCCAATTAGAAATGTCCCCTGGATGATGGACAAACTTCAGTTTCTGTCCTATCCTTCAAACAGTATATGCCAGCTAAGAAGAGCTCCAAAAGATACAGGCATGTGAGGAATATGTTGTGAAGCAGGGCTGTCCCGAATACCATTTTTGGGGCTCCGGATATTCGGTAGTAATCAGCAGCGAATATTTGGATATTCGGCCCGCGGGGGGGGGGGGATAGCAGTGAACCGCTTCAACACGTGTATTTCGGTTTATTCATGGCATTCATATTGTTATTCTACAGTATTTATTTTGAAGGAGAGTTAGCGCTGTTGACAGGAAGTTGTGGTTGCTATGGAAACAACGTGACGGAGATTAACGGAAAAAAGTCATATCTACATATAAAGACGGAGAAAGTAAACGATAAAGTGTATGGTTAAGTGTTAGCACCCCCGAAGAGGCACAAGCTCTTACGTTGATATTGGAGATTTCAATAAATTCAATTTCTTTTAAAAAAAAAAAAAAACGAATATCCGAATAACGAAATTGAAACCCGAATAATATTCCAACGAACAAATATTTGGATATTCGGGTACAGACCTACTGTGAAGTATATTGTTTACACTCTTTTTCCACAGCCAACACGATAGATCTACACATGCTGGCAACCCAATAAGCTGCAGCACACTATTGACTGAACGATTGGGGTGTAACGGTATATTACGTACCCTTCGATTCGGTACACGTGTGTACCGAACGAATATAACGTTAAATGTAAAAAATTGAGAATGTGAACAACTTTTTGGAAGTAATCTCAGGTGCTGCGTCGCAGCATTCAGATTAATTTGCTCACATCGGGTTCAACGCGTCATAGAGCAACCAAGTCATTTCATTGGGCGAGAGGCATACTATGAGAGCTGGTCACAGGGATCCGTTCAAATTTAGTCAGTAATTTGAGGAACTGTCGAAATGGCGAACGCAGATAAAGTTGAGCTCGAAAATCCTCCAACATCATTGAAGTCTCCGGTTTGGGAACATTTTGGTTTTGCAGTTACGTACAAGGATGACGTACAAAGACAGGTGGACCGAACCAAAGCTGTTTGTCGGCATTGTTCAAATAAAATTGGTTACGCGGCTGGCAATACATCAAACTTGCGTACATTTGAAAAGGCATCACCCGAACGTGAATATCCCCGGTGTTACAGTATAAGTTGAGTCATGACAACTGGCGACATTCTATTATTTTCGTCATAGGAATCCGGGGCGTGTACATTGAGGAACCATTGTTGACTTACCAGGAAAGAAACATCGTTTGTCGTTTACGTTCATCTTTTGCTATATCTGCCTTCCTAAGATCACTTTGCTGCACATTCAGTACTCGTATGTGAGGTTGTGGGTGAGAATCCGATATCGTGACGCTTACAGGGAGGTATCGAACATTACAAAGTAGGTGACTGTGTGGATGCCTGTTCAAAACATTGCAAACTTCAATAAATCATTTAAATTATATATTTGTGTCCGACTTTCATTTGTTCATCGTTCTTAATGTGATGTATCGTAGCTTTGATAGCTGTCCATACCTTCAGACAGCCTAAAAGTAAAACACAAGTTGTTTATTCACAGCCCGAACGCTCATCGAGATGACTGGATCAGTCATGACAACTTGTGATCAGCTCCGATTAAATTGTGATATCAATTCTGTAGCTAACCTCCAGGGAGCACGTTTATTTTATGAAATACCTGTATCCGTCTCATCACAACAAGACTCTACACTGTGCAGGAAAAACAATTACATACATGAAAATAACCT
Organism: Notothenia rossii; assembly: GCF_949606895.1. NCBI lineage: Eukaryota > Metazoa > Chordata > Actinopteri > Perciformes > Nototheniidae > Notothenia > Notothenia rossii. Next base: position 87,886,844 of record NC_136901.1, read on the forward strand.
TGATGCATGGGAATGAAACACACAAACTATATTCCGTGGCTATACTGATATGTCACAGTAACGGTAAACCACAGAAAAGTAAGTCCAGCGGGGCACAAGTTGAATACATATAATACTGTAGTTCTATTATGCCTTTAAGCCTATACGTTTAACCCATAAGAACCCGGACCCATTTCTACTTTTGGGGAAATTAAGGGGAACGTAATTTAGACTAAATAGACACATTTATGACAAGTTATCTCCCTAGTGTCAAATATCTGGGCTTTAATGGTAAAGTAACTCTTATTTATAACTTAATTAACAAGGATGATGTTTTGGTTTGCATTTGTTTGAACATATGAATTGAAGAATAAAGCATATGATAACTAAATATAATTGAATCAGCTAAATTAACTGACCAGACCATAATCATATTTCTAATTGTGCATATATGTCACTCCGGGTTTACTGTGAATGTTTAGGGTTAAAGTCCCGATGTGACACCATGTGTCACAGCAATATTTATGGCATTTGTTTCATATCAATTTCATCAAGAAATGTTTCCACAACAGGTTAAATGTAATCAGAATCAGAATACCTTTATTCGTCACAGAGGGGACATTTACATTTGTTACAGCAGAAAAAAGGCCGAAGACAGCTTAATGTTTAACAAATGACATGTCATGTAAGCATTTTTATTCTTAAATGGCTTGAATATTAATTTTAGCAACAAAAAACCTTTCCAAATCTAGCTAGTTCTGTCACATGTTTTAGCCTGACACATGGACATCTTGGACATGTTGTTATGGGAAGACAAAAGCAAATGACAAGGACCATGACCCCAGACTGTTCAGTGTGTGTCACTTTGGGACTTCATGAGATAAAAAAGGCTAAAGCTGTATAAGGAACTTTCCAGAACATTTACATTTCATGTGACACCCATGTCTAAGCAATTCTGTCTGCCTTCCGTGTTCCTGTTGTTATTTACTTCCTCTCTGCCTTCTTCTGATGATTTATCTGTTAGTTTGTGTGTTTAATTCCCATGCATCAAGGTTATTTTCATGTATGTAATTGTTTTTCCTGCACAGTGTAGAGTCTTGTTGTGATGAGAGGGATACAGGTATTTCATAAAATAAACGTGCTCCCTGGAGGTTAGCTACAGACTTGATATCAAAATTTAATCGGAGCTGATCACAAGTTGTCATGACTGATCCAGTCATCTCGATGAGCGTTCGGGCTGTGAATAAACAACTTGTGTTTTACTTTTAGGCTGTCTGAAGGTATGGACAGCTATCAAAGCTACTATACATCACATTAAGAACGATGAACAAATGAAAGTCGGACACAAATATATAATTTAAATGATTTATTGAAGTTTGCAATGTTTTGAACAGGCATCCACACAGTCACCTACTTTGTAATGTTCGATACCTCCCTGTAAGCGTCACGATATCGGACTCTCACCCACAACCTCACATACGAGTACTGAATGTGCAGCAAAGTGATCTTAGGAAGGCAGATATAGCAAAAGATGAACGTAAACGACAAACGATGTTTCTTTCCTGGTAAGTCAACAATGGGTCCTCAATGTACACGCCCCGGATTCCTATGACGAAAATAATAGAATGTCGCCAGTTGTCATGACTCAACTTATACTGTAACACCGGTACCAAAAGAAAAAAGACTGAAGTGCAAACCCAACTCCCACTAGCATTCAAGCCTCCACCACTCGCAAAAAGTTCAGACCGAGCCAAAGCCATTACAAACGCCAAATATCCTTATGTTGCCATGTTAGCAAAGCGCTACCTGGCTGTATCTGGTACCTCTTTCCCTAGCGAGAGGGTGTTCTCCACAGCAGGAGACATTGTTAGTGCCAGCAGATCTGCCCTTTAGGCAAGCAATGTGGACAAGTTCATCTTTCTTTAAAAAAACATGAAAATACAATGACAAGCGAGTCATAATGTCAAACTGGCTGCTTAGGTACTAGTACAGTACAGTTCAAATACAGATTATTTCAGTTCATCAAAATGCTGCACTTTAATGTTTATTTTATTATATTTTGTATTTATTTGAGTGAATATTCACAGTTTAATAATAATCAAAAACTCCAAACTAAATGTATGTTTTGTGAGTAGCTACTAGTACAGTAAAGTTCACATACAGATTATTTCAGTTCATCGAAATGCTGCACCTTAATGTTTATTTTATTATATTTTGTATTTATTTGAGTGAATACATTATTCACAGTTTAATAATAATAATTAAAAAAAAAAACATATTTTATTTTTTGTGAACATTTTTTCTGCTGTACCGAAAACTTACCAAACCGTGACCTAAAAACCGAGGTACTTACCGAACCGAAATGTTTGTGAACCGTTACACCCCTACTTAACGATATTTTCTGCAGGGACTGAGGAAGAGTCTTACACATTTGCAGAAATGTTACTAACCGGTAAAAGTAGTGGAGCCTGTAACTTATCGCTTAGAACCACAAAAACAATCCATAAATCTGAGTTGAATGGGACACATGATGCAAAGTGACCCACATTGGCTACAATGAATAAGGGCAATCAATAGAGTGATGGCAGATTACATGAGAGCGGAGATTCGGCCTGTAATTATGGGTAAAGATTAGAGAACACGCTTGTGACTGAAAGCTTTGAAATGGTGAGATGAGAACATCAGTTTGGAGGAAGTGAAGTATTTGAACAATTACCGTGTGGGGGTGGCGATATGATTTAAAGAGGACAAGATAGAGAACCTGACTACAGAGTTCTGACTGCTGCTTAATGAAAAAGGAGAGCAGATCCTTCATTTGATTGTAAGATCAAAAGGAATAATAATAACTGAACAAATTCCAGGGCCTTTTGGACATGCTGTAGCTTTCATGATGAAGTAGCACATCAAATAGCAGGAAGTTAACATGATATATTTTACTTTAAGAGGGCCTCTTCTTTAAAAATGTCAATGTCTTAATTGAAACAGCTGTGGTTAGAACAGAAACCAACAGAAGGAACGTTTCACCGGCTCATTAGCTTTCATATTCCCTCTTGATAATTAATCATTAAACAAGGACTTCGTTTGAGTTTCTTATGTTTAATCCTTGTACCAAACCGGCCAACACCCAACTACAGTACAGACAAACATAGAGTATAATGTAGAAAAACAAGGAAAATCTTTACACACAAGGGTGTTTTGCTGACAGTAGTTACGTGAAAAAAAATGGCAAACTTCAGCCTATTCTACTGGTGATAATGCAAGTCATTTTGGATAAAGGCATTCTCATCATGCTGGAAATATACTTCAAAATGCCTAACCTCCATGTCCTCTCAGTGTTATGCTTTCAACAGCCGTCAGTTATGTTTCTTTTCAGAGTGAACAGTAAATGCACTGGCACGTGTCAAGCATTAACAATTGTTAACAGCTTCCCTGTAGAGCATTGCAGCCCTGGCATACAGCTGCCTGTACCTCCTGTGTGTGTGTGTGTGTGTGTGTGTGTGTGTGTGTGTGTGTGTGTGTGTGTGTGTGTGTGTGTGTGTGTGTGTGTGTGTGTGTGTGTGTGTGTGTGTGTGTGTGTGTGTGTGTGTGTGTGTGTGTGTGTGTGTTGCACTGCAGCTTGAGAGCCAGTCTGTCTTGCTCCTATGCTTTTTCCAATGAATGAACACAGAAATCTGATAGCTGAACAAGATGGATATCTACATCAGGCACTAACAGACACAACGCACTTATTTAATATTTGTTATGGCAACGTTTTATAGCCTTCTTTGCAAACTCAACGAATGTGACCCCAGAATCTTCCAAGCTATGCCAGTTTGTGAGTAGGTCTTAAACCTATTCTTAAGCCTTTAGACACGTTTAAATAAAGGCAATCCTTACACTATTTACCCTTAAAAGAAACAAAAAGCCATTTTGAAATGTAAAGTTTACACTGAGTAAGAACAAACACGTTGTGAGAATAGTGTTTGTGATAAGTTGTCATCAACCTAACTGCTCCTACCTAGGAGCTTAGTTTATTTGCATATATTTGCTAGTGAAATGAAGTACCTGCTGATTTTACTAGATAATCGGAGCCATTTGACTTTTTCCTCCATACTTCAGCAGAGCACATTTCTTGCTGTTATTGGAAGTGAACAGCAGCCAACTAATGCACTGCTTTATTTGAAAGCTCCTTGAGGGAAAGGGAAAAAACAAAACCACCAGGAAGGACACAGAAAAACAGGATGGCTGGTGATCAGCGATGTTTTCCTTCAATATCAATATCTACAGAAAATATGAAACAAACAAGCAACTGTCATTATTTGTCAAGACACTGACACTGGATTTCAAGAATCATGGAATAACCTAAAGTGTATTCATGTTGCCTCAGTGATAGTATTAAAACAAATGTACAGACATGCGAACATAGAAAAGAGGGAGGTAGGGAGGGAGGGAGGGAGGGGGGCTTATCTCCCATCTACTCTGGTAATCCACCACACGATCATCCCTCACCCCAAACATGCATGTGTTCATAAAGACCCATCTGGACAAAGTAGAAGCCATTTGTTGACATCATGGTCTTAGTAAGTGGATATCCCCAAGTAGGACATATGTATTTAAAAACTATCCAAATCAGACTTGAATGCATTCATATCTAACACATGAGATGCCTCTCATAACGCTGATATACATGATAAGGTGTGTCTATAATTTGGAAAGATATTGGTATTAAGTGGCTGAAATAATAGGCATAGGTGTGATAATGACATGGTTTGCTGCTCTGAAACATCAAACTCACTAATGCCTCTCCCTGCTTCACCAGGAGAGGACAGACGGCTTGTGCTGAGATTAAGGAGATCATAACCACAGGATTAGTGATTAGCATCTTACTTTCAGGGATTTGTCATTTGTGTGAGTGACTAAAGCTGCGTGGCTCTGATTTGTACTGGCAAATAAGGAGCTCCAATCAACTTGTAAGAAATGACAGCATCCAATTTTGTAGTGCACTTAGACGGTTAAGTTCAACCAATAGTCCTATGGATGATTTAATATAGGCGACATAAACACATGTCAAACAGCCATAACTAAGAAAATAAAGCTTATTCAACACGGATTGCTTGTGATTAGTGGTATTTTTCAGAGCTGAAAGAGTAATCTTGGTAGCCTCACTGTCCCCTGAGGGATCCATAAAAGACAAACAGTAACAATTCACTAAATGGGACTTATTTTCCCGTAGTCCAAATTGCATTAATTTGACTGTAGCTCTGAATTAGCACTGTGCAATTAATCGTATTTCAATCTCGATTACGATTTTGGCTTGCAACGATTACGAAAACAACGTAATCGAAATAAAACGATTTCTTTTTTTCTTTTTTAAATTGTTATTATTATTTGTTTTGTTTTTTTTGTATTGGTTTTTCAGTTGAATTATACTTAAAGTTCAGGGTAATCAACTGTTAAAAACATATTGTTAAAAAATGTTTTTTCAATAAACGGATGTTTTCAAAGAAAATGGACAATCGTTTTTAACAATCGTGATATTAATTATTGACCAACATAATCGTGATTATGATTCTTGCCATAATCGAGCAGCCCTACTCTGAATGAGAGAGAAACCAAGGGACAGACTCAGTTCAAATAAATCGTGTTTCAACTGACTTCTTACCCTGGAATAATACACTAAACGGTGTACTGTAAGCGAGTCATTCAAGCGTAAGAGTGAGCGGGGCCGTTAGACCAGGGACTTCCAGTTCATTGGAGCTCTAAGGTGAGTGATGAAGGGGACATCCTCAATCTACCCTAAAGCCTCCTCTGACAGACACTTCCTTCTAAAATTACACTCCTCAGTGGCTCGGAGTCACAGCAGTGCATCTCATGTACTTTGATGGTAACTGACAAGAAAGCTCAGCACTTAACATATCAGTCCATCGTGTTGGAAAGAATGACAATAGCCCCTAAACTTGGAATGACATCATAGATGAATTCAGCTCTTTCTGAGCACGCGGCGCCAGCATGCTAGAGCTGCCTGGGGTCAAAAGCAGAAAGATGAACTGCATTGGGTTTTTTCAAGTTCTGTATCTATCATGGCGTCCAACTAGCCTTTAGCAGGGCAGGTTCAAAAGAGTAACATGTACAGTGCTGGTGAAGCTAATCCTCTTATTCAGCACATCAGTCAAAGACATTTTGACGGACAAATGGCTGTTGATGGATTTGCTTACACCAGATGTCATATTCTTACAATGCGTGAGAATCATCATCATTACTGTTCTTCTTGGATACCGTAACCCTGTTTTCCCAATTTGCCCGGCTTAGTTCATTGTTTCCTGGCACCCTAACTTTTAATTTCCATGACAAACATAGGTCATAGGAGCTTTAATCAAGTCTAGTATCGCCTGCCACTTTAACTTCATATAGTGGATTTCACTCCAGTTGGATTATGTCGGTCTAAACTGTCAGTACTGTATTTGCACGGTGGTTGATTTAAACCTGTTTGCTAAGCAGTGCGTCTATTGGTTAACTGCTATTATTGACGCAGTGCACAGGACGCACAACATATGGCTTTGCACATTTTTTATGATTCATTTAAGATTTTCAAGAACAGATCACCAAAAGAAAGTGGCATAGCGGCTGTATTTTTCAGTTCAAGAAAAAAAAGTGTGCGTTGACTTTTACCAAACACATTACAATTCTGCGCTAATATCAAAAACATAAAAGCTTTGTATACATTTTGAAAGCTAGAGTCACATGAATGTCTACTCTGAAGAGAATCTAATGACATGGACCAGTCTGGTGATTAGACTGTTCAGTACAATGATATCATTGAAATGATACTCTCCATTGACATGTAGATGATATCTCTTTCCCTTTCAGGCCTGTCACAATGGAATTTCTTATCATTCACAGCCCCCTAAACATGCCATGACTTGGACAGGAGGTGGGGGTTCCATGATGAAGACAAACCCAGACAATACAGAGCCAATAGAGAAGAGATTCTGAACAAGTTGAGACAAGATCTGGAAAAAAAAACATATTGACGAGAAGAATTATTCACATTATAAATGATTGACACATGATGCAGGTTTATCAAGCATTAACAAGACAATGAGTGCCATCGCCAAGCAACCATGTGAACAGCCTTTTTCTGCATTAAATCACATAAATACAGGAACCACACTTGGCATGAAGATGTATTCAAAGAACACTGACCACACAAAAAAAAAAAATTCTACTCAAATTGTAAAAAACGTCAGACCCAAACAGACTTATTCTTGCACATCCCTATCAATGGCTTTAGGCTGTCAAAGATGCTTTTTTGTACGAACAGCAATGTTGGTTCAGCTGTCATGGCACAATCTCAGCTATAAGCAGTTTGAAATCATGAAGTGTTTTTCAAGCTGTACAAGATAGCTCTCTGGCAACGCAGCTCTACTGACAGTCTTTATAGACTTCAGTCATTATTCAACACTGTCTGCTTTTATTCAGTATGATTGTGTCTACTAACTAGGAAACCACCACGACGTAATTCAGTGAGTTACTCTCTTGTTAAAAACTGGGCAAGATATCTTATTAGCCATTAATTGCCAAACTTCAAAGTTTTCGGTTACATCGCTTAAACTTTGTCCTTTTGTTCCAATGCAAAATCTTCATGTTTATACTTCTTATCATAATAATGAGGGCTGGAATTACACAACTCAAGTTATTCTCTCATATTTACCTTTTGATGAAAATGTGCCAACAGCAAAGTAGTAGTCCTTCACTCAACTGTCATTCAATGGAAAGACATTCATCAAACCACTAAGATGTGAGCTGGAGGAAAGAACCAGTCAGATCATTTTATTGGGTTAGGGTTCCTGCAAACACCCTTTGGCTATATGACATAAATCAATGATCAAAAGGCCCAGCCAGGCTCTTCTGAAGTTCTGAGGAGTCTAAACACCTTCATTACATTCTGTGTTACTGACGGGATGGTGAGAGGAAGTGACGGGAAAGGGAGTTATGAGTGCAGGTGTGAATACTCCATTAGGTGATGGGAGCGAGCTGTAATGGCTTTAGTTTGACGATTCAGTTAACCTCTCCCTTTTTGGAACTGAAAAAGGCATTTATAACTTTCTCCAGCAAAGTCATTTCAGTGCAAACCAGTGTTTCCGCCCGACCAGGGCTGAGAGGGCGTCCACCCCGAGAGCGGGGGGGTGACGTCACTTTGTGTCACGTGACTTGAAATTTGAATTGAGCCGTCCCTTTATAGATACAATCTTTTTACGTATTAGTGATGAGAATTCCGGCTCTTTTTAGTGAGCCGGATCATTTGGCTCGGCTCACTAAGAAGAGCCGGCTCTTTCGGCTCCTAAACGGCTCTTCATGTTACCACAGTTTAACACGGAGCCTCAGTTTCGCTGCTCGCAGTTCGCTCGCAGTTCACGCGCGTGCTCCACTAGCGCCCCCCCGTCAAAGCTCGCCGGCAGTATACTTTCCGTCACAGGAACACGCTTTGCTGGTGTCGAAAATAATCCCACCAGACTTCTTTGCCCCTCCAACAGAGGGATGTCCATGTCCTTTTTCCTTTTCGTCATTTCAAGCTATAAAAACTCGATATTCTCTCGAATTATTATTATTTTTGGACGCCCTCGGCTCGAGTTCATGGCGTTCCGAGCTGAATAAGGGCGTCAAATGACGGCAAGATGCCCCCCTGGCGGAAACGCTGGTGCAAAATACATTGTGAATGAAGCAGTTCAGGATGCTGTTGTGATGCTGCAGCAGCCTTTTGGTCAAAATCCCACAATAACTATCAGTTTCAGGATGCAACTATGCTAAGAAACACCAGAAGATGAAGTTGACAGAAAAGCATACATCAGGCTTTCAACATAAGTCTTAAGGGCTTCTGTGTGGTTACAAATACTTTCACCTGCCAAAACAAACCAGTTGGGGCTCCAAAGAAAAATCATACCAAACCCATTTGTTGTGAATAGGGCCAAGAACATCAACACGAGTAATTAAACATGCATTTGTGAGTCGATGTTATGATTGCCTTTTTATATATTTAACATGGACGGGCCATTGTTTGAAATGGCAAACGTTTGGAATGTCAGAAGATTGAGATGGCTTTGCAATCAAGACTTCAATATTGCACTTGGGTCTTTGACATCATTGAAATGAATAAAAACAGCTAAGAGTACAAAACCAAAATGTAAGAGAGGACTAGAACAGACAAAGGAAGTGAAAGTTCTGCTTACAACCAAAGATGTAAGAATCACAAAGTGAACAACCCAGGGCACATAAGTCCTCTGAGGACAAACAGGGGGCCGTTGTTATAACATCTAGCCTGACATCATATATGACACAGCAGTTGAATATAATAAATCAAACCCAGGCCTATGGGATGCTGACTGAGGCTTTGTGTTGGTCTATTCAGTCAGGATTCAGAGACCTGTCTCTGGTTGCCTGAGGTGACTGGAAGACCGTCACCAGGTGTGTATGGGTAATGAAATCAGTCCCCGCGGGGTAAGGGTGATAGAAGAACAATAACACACAGGAGTGGTATCAGTTCACTCCTGCCTTTATAGCCTTCATTCCTGACCTGCCTCAGAGATTCTGGGTCAGTAGTGGCTTTTTAAAGACTTGATAAAGTCCTCCAAAGAGTTTGGTGCTGCTAAGTAGGCCTGTGATGGAGCCTGACACCTTTAAAAAGGCTCTGTCATCTTCATTACTGCTTTAAGATGTGATACACTTGAATCTGTTTAGACACGGTATTGTAATAGCGAGCTACACATGAAAACATATCAGGTGTTATGTAAGATACCAAGAGTTGAAAACCCTCTCAAAAAATGCAATATGTGTATATTAACATGCTCTCGACACTCTTGAGAATATATATTTTTTTTAATTGTTACTGTCAGCCTAAAGCAGGGATGGGCAACTTTGATGGTGGTGGGGGCCACATAATTGATGTACTGGCCACCAGGGGGCTGCAGATTCACTTGGAGCACACACACACAAAAATTCCATGTGTTGTATGTAATTATTAACAAATATACTAAGTCTGACATCTTCATTGACATTTTACAATCAAAGGGAACATCCCCAAAAAATGGGAACATCCTCTAATAAGCTCACTAAACAAATATCGGTTCACAGAAATGTTATTTCATTTTTACAAGTGGCATGTTTGTATTGAATAGGTTATTAAACAGTGGAATAAAACTATTTTAAACTATTGGAAAGCACGGAAAATGTGTGTGTATTGAGATTAACTATTAAGATGACATAAACATGAAGTCATGAACACTAACCCAGACATTAGTTGTCTAACTTGAACCTAAAACACTTGTAGCCTGTCTCTGCATTCCCCTTATTCCACAATAAGGGGAATGTCAACACAGACACCTGTCAGCCCGCACTCTGCTGTTCCTCAGCACCACTCCCCCCCCCCCCCCCCCCCCCCCGCTGAAATTATGAATGAAAAGTGTATAATCATAGATAACATGGCAGGGTCCGTGACAGTTTGTTTTCATCTGATTTCAAATAAACAAAGTCTTGGTTTTAAGAATATTAAACTTGTTTTGCCAAATTCAGATGATAAATACAACTTTTAAGTTTGTAAAGGCATAATTACAAGCCGGTGTTACTTAACGTCACAGCAGACATAACAACAGCCGGTGTTTCTTGTGAGGGTTTCCCCGGGAAACAAACACAATACACACAAATGCGTCACAGATTATTTTGCGGTATTTGAAACCATGTACGCAGCTCGCGACGTAACTAGGAGTCTAGTGGACGGTATCAGTACTACAAGTAACAAAATATATATATTATTTTTTTTAATGTTTTTTTTTATTAATTACGTTGTTTATAAATTATTCTGAGGGCCGCAAAAAGAGGAGGTGGGGGCCGCCATCTGCCCATCCCTGGCCTAGAGGCAGCATTGAGAAATGCAATGAATATAACACTGATGATTGCTTGGTTTAGACAATGCAAATGCAGTGTGGCCGCTGATGACAATAAAGATTCAATACACATGAAGGGATTCAACAATATGGCTTAACCAAGCCTTCATGCTGTAAATAAACCTAAAAATTACTTGGAATTTAATAAATACCCAAAAATCCAGCTGTACCGGATAAAAGTACAGCTGTTGGCACACAAAGACAGTAGGCAGCATTATTTCATGAGTCATCACATTTTTCTGTTGTAGGCTATGACTACCAATAGGCCTTTGAGAAAATAAGCCAATGTTAACTAAATGTTAGTCTAGTCAAGTAGAGTAAATCTGTACTATTAGAGCTGAGAACTTGTGATCAGATGAACAACACTCATGTTAACGTCAGGTCTGAACAGGGTTAAGTTATCACTAAGACATTTATCAGTTACATGTAATTGATTGAAGAGTATGGGGGGCCCACAGCCTTTCTCTTTGCCGAGGCCCCATAATCCCTACCAACGCCCCTGCTACATTAAATCACTCACTTTATGTAACGTGGGCTCCAGATCACATTTTTTAAGCCTTTATGTAAACCTGCAGAGCTGTGACAGCATTACAACAACATGCAGCAGATAATCAGCCGGCAGTCAGGGGTTGAAGGCTGACAGGAGCACAGCTCACTGCAGGATGACAACGTCAAATGCAATGAGGGCAGGCAAGTGTCATGATTGAAATTCTCCCAGAACAAAACCTTGTTTGTGTGATTATTGTTCACCAAGCTCGCGATGAGGCAAAAATCCATTCCACATGATGCATTCATTGTTTGCAGCCAAACACGCAACAGGCCCCACAGCATTCACAGCTACTGTACAATGGCCCTGGCCAAAAACAACTGAGAGCCTGCTGCTACATTAGGAGAGTCCAGCACAACCAGGTGCAATATATACTCTTTAGTTATTTTTGTATTTAGGCTATATCATTACACATTAAGAAAGCAACTTTTTATTTGTAAGGGTTATAATGTTCACTCAGTATTGGGTTTTAGACTCAAGTAATTATAGGAATTCAATATAGCAGAAGATCAGAAAATACCAATAAAATCCACATATTGACAAACAATGACAACAGCCACAAAGTAAACCCCCCAGAAGAACTTAAAGAATGTTGTTGGAAAGATTTCGTCAGAGTCTGAGTCAAATAATTGCAGTTTGAATAACCTTTCAACAGGTGACGAAGCAATCAAATCAAACTGCGGTTTAAAGGAGAAGGCGCTGCAAATACATGCTGCTAACCAGTAACTAAGGCTACACAATGACAACAAAACACCTGTGCGAAAAAGGAATCAAAGTCCTGAGGAGTTAACACAGTATTTGGACTCTGTTTTGTCACTCACCTCTATCCATGTCTGCGCCTCCTGAAACGCGGAGTCTGCCGCCGCCTCGCTGACAGGGGGATGCTGATGAGACTGTCCTATGTCTGCAACCGGACTTGCCATTGGCAAGGAAGCTCTTCTCTCAAAGTATAAAGTAAAGCCTTTACAAATGTGTGAAGGCAGCTCAATGCAGCGTTATTCCACCAGACTTTTGGGTTGGTCAGCCGGTTCTCCTCAGTCTGTTGTAGGTGTTGCAGCAGCAGCAGCACCGGCGAGGCGAGCGGACCAGTTGCTGCTCTCCAGTGTCGCTCCTGGTGGAGTCTGTGAGGAGAAAACCAGCGTCAAGTCACACACAGTCAATCACAGGGCTTCCGGTGTGACCCTTCAAAATAAATGTTTTAGCCGAGGAAAGCACAAATAATGTTTTTAAAGTATTTCAATAAATGCAACAAGATAATTCCTTGTTAGACAAACATTGTGTGGCTTCTGCCTAATGCAAATAATATTTTGAGATCTTATTTCCTGTCAAACTACTTCTGTTTTGATAGTTATAAGATATGTTCCATACTACTATGTCCCGTTAAAACAGAATACAGTAAAGTCCTTACTCTTAAATGGACTCAAATTGCTATTAAACAACCTTGGTAACTGTAGTTTGTAAGGAGCAATTGTTCTGTTTGTGGTTTGTCAGGTACACATGTATTGCTGTAAAGCTAGCTAAAAACTGTTTCAAAACAAAAGCTTTAGCCGAGGAACATACTGAACAATTGTCGGCCTCCAAATACAACATAAATACTTTTTATTAAACCAAGCAACAACAATAGATATATTTGTTTATCTCGCTTCTGCCCATTTAAAATATCCAATTTCCTATCAAACTACTCCTGTTTTGAAAAGCTATAAGATATTCTCCATGCACTACTCTGTCCTGTTAAAGCTAAAAACATGAAATGTCTTACTCTGAAATGGACTCCAATTGGTATTGAGCAACCATGGCAACTGTAGTTTTTCCGAATTAAGTTGCTGTTGTGATTTGTCACGTTCACATGTGTTAACGTAATGTTAGCTAACAACTGAGGTAAGCTAGCTAGATAGTTAGTTTCTTGATTAGCTTAACCAATGTTACAGTGTTGCTCCTGTACATGAACTCGAATAATGTTGGACAAGCCTGGTAAGGAAAAATTGAGGGCGGTGGAAATTCGAAAACCCTGGTACAGACTAGGTTATGTTAACTTCCGTTTTTATTCTCCCAGACAACACTTAACTTACCGCTGTTTTGAAGACATTTCAAAGTTCCTCAGATTCATTAATCCAAAGGAGGGAAATACTATTTAAACCGCTTCACAATTTAAACTGTGTTTCCAGTTGCACGTCTCGAGCTCAACTCCAACGGCAACGGGAAATGAATCTTATTCTGTCTTTATTTTGGCGGTGACGTAACATCAATGGTAGGGATTCACACATCCAAAACAAAATGTTGTGCAGAACAAAACAGCAAGAAACGTGATTAATTGTATGTTGTATATGTATTGAAAAGGTGTAGCCTTATATTTATGTTATTATTGGACAGATTTGTAGGGAATTTATTTGGAAATGTCTCTAAATGGGGGTGTTTCTCAAAGTGTTCCTGTCATGTTTTTTTACTATTCAGAACTAATGTCATTATTATGAGCGTTAAATGCTAATGCCTTTCTGATTGTGATATAGTTTCCTACCCATTTAAAAAAAAAAACTTTATTAATCAAGAATAATTTGCAATAACATAACATTGAATTGTGCAAATACATTATGAAATACATTTCCATTTATGTATGAAGTGTTTGCTTAACCAGATCAAATTACCAAAAATTACACTTTTTTTTCCTTTCAGCTTTCAACCACCCATTGGTCTCATGGGTGTATTATTATTTTGAAATCCACCTGCCATTAGTTAAGGCTCTTATGTTGGTAACAAAGCCGCGTTGCTTCCGGTAGTGGTGTAGTTGTTTCTCGCTGACTTGACGCAGCTGGACTGACAGGACTACTTGCACGCCGCAGTATGATCCGCTCCAATGGCCAAAAATACACAGAGCAGTGCAGCCAATGAGGGCAGCAACACACAGGGGATCTCACACACACTTTCACTATGTGGGGCAACCGAGAGAGCAGAGAGTTCACTGATTTACAGCAAAAACAAAGAGCCAACTCTGATCTCCAACTACATTATACTGTTTTAGAAAATGTCTGTATGTTTGCTCTCATAACACTTGCATCAGTTTGATTCTGGAACATACCTAAAAGAAAAAAATCGATATAACTGTAATTAAACTAACTAACTTTTGCAATTTAAAGTCAGGTAAACTAAATTCACCTCTACCAGGTTTATACCAAAAGATGAATAAGCCTAATGACATATACTACGGAAGGCCCTAATATAAACTTTGTGTTGAATTAGAAAATCCATATGTGTTTTAATGATCAATTCAAATACAAATTCCTCAACAGCTAGATGTTTAGTTTCTGTTGCCAGGGCCATTGTTAAGGCTATTTTGGGAGATAAAAGGGATCCTCTATTTGGCAAAAAACAAGAACAAACCCGCATAAACATTGTTTGATTAGCTTTCATCTTGTATTTAAATTTGATATCTCTTCCGCTTCCGAAATGTAAACATAATCATTTGTGTTAACTGGAGTGTACACGTTAATGTATACTAACTTTGGATTAAAACCAACTCTTTCGCTCCATAAGTATTTTAATGACATGTCTAACACAGTCTTAAAGTGTAATATATAAGCTCACTTTGGTCAATG
This sequence comes from Notothenia rossii, assembly GCF_949606895.1. NCBI lineage: Eukaryota > Metazoa > Chordata > Actinopteri > Perciformes > Nototheniidae > Notothenia > Notothenia rossii. The sequence continues at coordinate 87,901,876 of NC_136901.1, forward strand.
AAATGATTTAGAAAAACAGCCTACACAATTATTATTATTATAGTCACACACACATGATTTCACAATTTTAAAACACTATACAAAACAGCATTCAAAGCTATTAGAAACTGTATCCTAGGTGAAATGACAACCACATAGACTGTTCTGGAAACTGCAGCATACCAAAAGTTGTCCACAGGCTCTGTGTAAATATCTCTGCTGACCTCTGGTGGAATAATGCAGCAGTGCTAAACACAGGGAGGAGGAGCTTCAGGCAGTGTGTGTTCGTGTGTGTTCAGTTGTACAGAAGGTGTGTATTCCGTCGCCACTCCCCTTTCCTCAGGCTTTGATTTCCTGGATACCAGAAACAGTTCAGTGTTTTTATTTCATTCAGTCTTTCTCCCGAAATATCTGTCTTTAAAGGAAATCATGGTTTGTTTTTCAGTCAGCCGGCTGTTTCCTTTATGCTGCTCACCCTCTTGACTTCCAGGAGTCACACACCATCTGTGTATGACAGGACACACTCTTAAATCTGGACGGGCAAAGGGCAGCTTGGCAAGTAGTACACCTCTTCTGCACATGTTATTACTCATTAATTACTTCTGTCTGAATAATTCCTTCAATATTCATCTAAAAAGGTTAATTTTCTTTGTTTTAAAAAATGACTAGAACTACAGTGTCCACTTTCTTACAATGTTAAAGACCTCTTATTCAGTCATTTTTTGTTTCTAGAAGAGGATGCTCATAAATCAAGGACATTACTTCCTAATGAATAAACAGCAGATGTATTCAGTGAAAGCATTTCCTGCAGTATTTGATAAGAAGTTAAATATGTCTCTCTTATGAATTCTACTGTAGTTATAGCTATATGTATTACCATAAAGTGTCTGCAGAGGGCGCCAGAGCTCTGTTTTTTAGATTTGATTTGATTGTTTACTTGTTATCAATAACCAATAATTATAACAAAAGAATAATATTATATTTAACACCAATTTTTGAAAGCTTTTTGCCCATTGCACATCCTCACATAAAATATTTTGGATTATTACAGAAAATAAATGTAGTTGCAAACAAACATTTCTGAAACTGCAAAATAAGACTGAAAAGGACACAAAAAAACTACAAATGACTCAAGATTAGAACAAAGATTCAACACGATTAATAGACATAAAAAGGCTATAAAGGGAAGCTAAACAACAAAACAACCAAGTGGGTGCAGAACGACTTGAAACATCACAAATACAAATAATTGACTACAGGCGATCTAAAACAACAAATTAGAAACGTTAAATAGTTTCAAAGTGACCCCAAAGTTAATAGGCACATTTCTACAACATCTGTAATTCTTTCAAACTTAAGTAGAAAAACATGTGAAACAGTTAACATACAACTTACAACATACAAAACATTGGACATTTATTTTTGTATTTCTATTTCTCACACAATCAGAAAATAGCATGCTTTGTGACAAACTTGCTTAAAAAATCTGTTGAAAATAAGGAGAGTTTTTACTTTGAACAATTGATCTGGTCTGGTCATTTGCACAAGTAACTAGAGGTGTGATTGATTGAACCAAAAACAATAAAACCAAAGATAGCAATTCCAACAACTACATTTATGTGATACCAAATGTGACACTTCAGTCTCATTCCTGAGTTGATTTCCGCTGATCTCCTTTCAGGTTTCAGCGCTTCCTTCTGTCTCCACCTGAGTTTTAAAAATGTGGCTCCTGGTTGTTTCCGCCCCGCTGCTTCCCGCCATCTTCATGGTGTCCAGGCGTTATCGAGTCAAAGTGTCCGCGCTGTGCCACCGAGCCCTTGCCTGGGCTCTGAGGCTGCTGAGAGGGAGAGTGTGTGTGAAGAGCACCCACGCCTTCGTCTTCTCCAGATGCACCCATGGCAAAGCTGACAGCGTCCTGCAGACCTATGATCTCTACGCCAACACACACCCCTCGCTCTGCATCAGCCCACACATGAGTCAGTATGCTAACAAAGTACTTTATTTGGCAGTGCATTAAGCTACAAGGCAATGTCTATATAAATCTGGGCAGACAATTTCTATTAAAATCGAACAGATCATTACTTTAAAAACACTTTTGAAAGTCTCTGTAACTTTCAAAATGAACTGTAACACTTGACTGTCTCACCCTATTTGTTTTCTATATCACCATACATCTATTTCAATATCTATGTCGTACGTTCTTCACATTATATTTACAATACACCACTCAAATGGATAGTTCAGATGTTTTTAAATGTGGTTGTGTGAGGTCTTATCCATAATCAGTGCATTATCTTAAGTAGATGACAGTAAGCATGGACCAGTTTCGAGAAGCAGACAGATGCTACAGTGTATAGCACAGGAATAAAAGAAGTACAGCTGTGGAAAGGGGTAACATACTTAGGACACCTAAAAGAAGCCCCACCCAAATCAATATCAGTTTGAAAGTGTGCTGTATTTAGAATATGCTTGGCTTTAGCAATCAGAATCAGAAACTGGTTTATTACCAGGTAGGTTGACACGTACGAGGAATCTGACTTGGTGTCGTGGTGCATACATAAAAGTAATTTAAAAAAAAAAAACACAGATAGCAAATAATTTTAAGAACACTATAATACCTTTTTTTTAAATTTTTATTTACATTGAAATATAATGGAATACAATTTAAAATATGTGCAGTAAAAACACCGCACATATTTTATATTTGATGTATTATTATTGTATCTATGCAGTGAGTGTCTCTAACGGGGACCTGTGGCTCCTGAAGTCATCGTGAAGCCTGGTCCTTGTCCTCTCTGTCAGGTGGGGTGTTGGAGGAGGTGGTGCAGAGGGTCCGCCCCCCCCTGGTGTTGGAGCTGGGGATGCACTGTGGGTACAGCTCTGTGCGCCTGCTGCGTCTGCTGCCCCCTGCTGGCAGACTGATCACAGTGGAGCTGGACCCCCTCACTGCAGAGCTGGGGGAGGAAATCATTCTGGTGTCTGGCTTCAAACACTCCCAGGTACACACAGAGTAGATCAGCTTCTTCTATTTACCACATTCAAATACGAGTGCTTTGGAAACACAGTTGATGACTTTTTTCTCGTTCAAGCCTTACACTCAGCAACTACTGAAATACTGTTCAAAATGGGTTTTATTTTAGAAACAAGTCTTGCTTTTGCTTGAATGTATTCTGTAATCATGTCTGTGCTGGACTTTTCCAATGTTATAAACATGCATAAGCCTGCATACGCTCTTCCATGATGCACTGAGATGTATTAGTAACATCAAAGCCCTAAATGCTCTCTGTATTATCTGCCTGGATGGTCTGCCTTGTGACCCCTGGATTTAACCATTGGACTATTCTTATATATAATGCTATCCTTGGTTTGCATCCCAGGACTTACTCTACTCCTTCCAAGTCCACACTGAAGGGGGAAAAAAGGGCATTTCAATATACTGCGCCCTCTCTTTCAAATCTGTTGCAAATCATACACAGTACATATTCAAAAGCTGGTCCTATTCAAGGGACACAATGAAAGGGATTCTTAATCATTTGGAAGCAGGTACAGTTGCAGGTCTTTCATATATAATTTGTTTTTTGTTTAGATTTGTCTTTGTGTGTTTTATTTGTTTTGCTGTCTGTCTTGAGTGTTTTGAATCTCAATGAGTCTTCTACTCCTGATCAAATTAAGGATATAATAAATAAAGAGGTCGAGTGGCAAACTTGCTTCTCTTAACAGAACATTTGAAGGAGAGATTCTAACCCATCTTCCTGTTCTCTTGTATTCTTTGCAGTTCCAGGTGTTGACTTCTAGCTCAGCCGAGGCCATCCGAACGTTGCCTTCTTTACTCACTGATCTTGATAAAGGGAGCAGTGAGGGCTTCAGTCTGGTGCTGATGGACCACGATCCCCAGCAGTACCTCCCTGACCTGCTGTCTCTGGAGAGAGAGGAGCTCCTCCGCCCTTCCGGCTGCTCCGTCCTGCTGATCCACAGGAAGCAAAGAGATCTCAGAGAAATCCTGGATCACATCGGAGCGAGGCCCGACTGCTACTGCATCAAATCAGAGCGCCAGGGTGTGACGGAGATATTCTGCCAGAAGAGAAGCACAGGGTTAGATAGGTGATACAACATGCATATGGAAGTGAGGGCGTGTGGTTTGTGTGGACTAGATCAACCAACAGTGTTAAACTTCCTTATATTACCATAAAATGCATAAGGTCAAAGAATTAAAGGAGCGGACATGAACTACTTTCTAGAATTTGTCAAGCTGTCGTTGTTTTTCGTTGGTTGACAATTAAAAATGCTTTATTTATATAATGTGTCTATTACTATATTTGTATGTTTACAGTATTCGTGCTATAAATGACATTCCATTTCGACATATTAAAAGCAGAAAAGGAAAGTATTATATTACAGATCTCTTATTATTTCTGTTGCCCCTCAGATGGCTTACAAAACCAATGTAACACATTATTTCAGGTGACACAAAACACGACTTTCTTTTGTATGTTATATCAGCACATTCACAAAGGGCTTGCACCATCCCTTTTCCTCACAACAAAAGAAACAAAGAAAAACACCACTAGATGTAGATCACTTGGTAACCACTGGATGGCGCTCTCTGCTTTTTAAAACAATACAAGCTGAGGCTTTGAATTGGGTTTGATAGAAAATCCCGTAAAGGGAAATGTCAACCTTTTTAGGAACTTGAATATTCCTGCACTCAAGGGCAGCTCAGTTAAAACCAGTAAACATATTTGTTGAAGCAAACAGGAAATGAACAGCTTGCGTTCTGATTGATTCAAGATTTGTTTTTGATGCACACTCCTTCTTGTGCATGATGTGATTTGTACTCTCAGTCCCCAATGTCAGTGTTTACAATCAAAAATAATCTTTCTCGGGAAAATTGCTCTGAGTCCCTAACCCTTTCCTTTGTCTTTCGACACACATCAGCATTCTTGCACAAACTGGCCGTAATGTCTTGGACTCAGAGTCTCAGCATTCACTAAATGAGGAGAATCACTGTTATCCTTTGGGCACAACTCCAGTTTCCTGATATCGCCTCTAATGGCACTGCTGAGGCTCTTATAGCAGGTGGAAAGCCATTACATGGTTTAGAGACAATTTAGTGCAGCATTTAAATAAATAATATTGCTGTGAAAATGAAATTTAATTAAATGCGATATTTCCAGGAGCCTAGCAGTGGGTCTAGACTTGAATTCTTTATTGTTGCACAACAGCAGGATGAATGTAAAACTATGAAAAGTTAGAGAGAGCTTGACTGCAGTTAAAGAGAGACGCGGGGGGAAAGTGGTGTAAGTGATCAGATGCTATACATCGGATATGGAGTTTATGCAGTACATGCCCAGGGATAAGAACTTTGTACATCCATCTAGTTTAACTGTTCACTGTAAACATCTCTACAAAGCCAAACAGGTAATGGAGATGGAAAAGTATTGATGAGTTGCATGAATACTTTATGACCCCATAAATTGATCAATTTATACATGAAAGCATTGGATTGTTGACTCCTCCCCAACTGATAATCAGTGTGGGAGGAAGTACTCATTATCCTTTACTTAAAGGAGACCTATCATGCAAAATGCACTTTTTTATGTCTTTTATACATAAAGATGTGTCCCCGGTGTGTCGGGGAACTCACGCAGTGTCAGAAAATAAAACCCTCTCTTTTTTCCTCCATACCCAAATCTCTAAAAACGGGGCTACAACGGAGCTGATCCAGATTTGCGTCCGATATGAAGTAATATCGGAAATGTGGGCTAGCTTTACACCCACGGCCCTATCAGAAACGTTGCTATCAGAAACAATGCCCGACGGTGCATGTTTACATTAGCGTCGCTAACACTCAGAGCTAACCTGTACTGGAGAGCATGTGTGTGAAGAAGCAGGAAATAAAAAGGACCTCACCTTGTGGTATAACCGGCAAGAGAGAAAGCCTTTGAGCTCCATACTGTTTCAGAGATACTCCTTGATAATCCATGATATGGCGTTTCATCACGGCAGTATTTAGTTTAGACAGTAGCTGCTGGGTCCTGCATGAGCTCAGCCCCCTCCTTTTTTTTTTTTTTTTAAAGCTTTATAACCAAAATCAGCACTTTTGAAACAGGAAGTGAAATAGAAGGATATGAGGCATGGCTAGAATGGGTGATTTGTTTGGTATTTTGAGCAAAACACTTCATTGACATGTTTTTTATATATTTGTATATATCTGAGACCTATGCTATTGCCTAAAAATAGCATGATAGGTGACCTTTAAGTACAAATATTATTGTCTTATACTCCACTACAAGGAAAAGTCCTTAAAATTATACTTAAGTATTCGCATCAAAATATACACAAAGTAAAAGTACTCATTTTGCACAATGAACTTTTTCAGAACAATATAAAGTACTATCAATGTACTTCAAATATCAACAGTGAAAGTACCCATTATGCAGAATGTATAAAACATATAGTGTAGTAGAAGTAGAATGATAAAGAACATTAAATGGAATACTGAAAAGTACTTCTGTACAATAATTGAGTAAATGTACTTTGTTACTTTCCATTACTGCTGGCAATACTACTCCTGTTTAGAGAATTGCAGAAGCATAACCCTCCAACTGATTTGTAAGCAAAGCTAGTCTCAGACTTTGGAACTTTCATTCTAAATTTAGACACGTGCCATTTGGAAAAAGGTGACGCCCACTCATGAAAGTCAAACTACTGAATGTTATTATCGCTAATTAGCAATCTGGAGCATTTCACTGAGGAAATAGCAACATACAGGGTGGGTGTTACTGTCGGTGCATTTCTTTTTATCCACTAAAAGCAGGCTTGCAATTTGTGTTTTGGCACGATGATGAAAATAAAGATCCATGTCCAATTAGTTTTTTTTTGTTCTAGTTTTTTAATTATGCATTTGATATTCCAGTTAACAAAGAAAAACAACATGGTGTAAATCACAGTCATTTGACTCAACTTTTTTTTAAATCTAATTTGCACAAGTGAAAAGCGGGGGCATTTGTTGCCTGCATGCGATCTGTGTTTGTATTCATGTGTCATGCTGTTTATCATGTTGGATTTTTTACATATTTGTCTGTATTTCCTTACAACAAATACACTTAGAGATGACTCTTTGATCCTTTCAGGCATTTAGAGACAATACCAGAATTACAATACTTTCTCGCTGTACACAGAATGTCCCCAAACAGCAAGTATGTGATTGTAATTATACAAAGTAGACCGCCTGTAATGATTGTTCATTAGCTTTCACTATCCAAAGCTCCCCAACACACCAGAGCAGGGCGTGGTCAGTCTCTCAGCTGTCAGACGTGATTTAACATTTCCTTGCCCTCCTTTAGAGCAGTATACACAATGATGTACAATCAAATGTAAACAACAAGCTATATGACCACCCCAACCTTCGCCCCTTTCTCCAATTTCCCCCCAAAATTCCTTCTTTAATGGGTTCAATTTCGGGTATCCCCCTTCATCAGGCTTTGAACTGCTCTCTGTGCTACGGACGCTGGAGAGCTGATGTAAACACAGCTTTCAATTATAAATCAAACTCTGAAAAGGAGCAACACTCCATTGCCCTTGGGCCCTCTGCACAACGGTCCAGCCTTCATAACCCGATGCCCCACATGGCACTGCTAGGAACGGATATGAACATCTACATTGGCAAAGTTATGCAGACATTTTTACTCATATACATGTTATACCGTCCGTCAATGACTCTGTGTGCCACTTAGAGTTGCAATGTGTCAAAAATTGAGTTTCAAACGTTCAAAACATGAATCAGCAGTATCAACAGAATGTGAAGAGGAATCAATTGGAGGTCAAAGAGGTCTATATTTTGTGTTGGAGAGATATCTACTGAAATTAGCATGCTATCTGACTTGCCCCAGGCTGTCTTGTTATACAAATTGTTTCACGAGAGATGAGCAATTGAGTCAACTTATACCTCTTAAAGATACTCGGACTATGCTGAGGCTATGTTTCTGTTTGCTATTCTTCTTTTGTTAAGTGCTTTGGTTAATTATTCACCACAGGTGACAGTGCCCAAACGCAGCCTTAAGTGCAAACGACCGAAGTGTTTTTTCATACGGTATGCTTGTAAGATGCTGGAAGTCTGCACCTTTTTTGACCTTTTAAAGTTGTTTGAGATATTTAATGCAGTGTTTAAGTATTTAGTAGTAAAACATCAACTTGGTAATGCACCTGGCAATATGTTATGTGGGTGGAAATCACCTGTCGCAATGCTGTGATTTACTTTTAATAAACGCTTCTTCATTTGTTACCTGCCTCCTGTGAGTACATTGAGACTAATTGGCCTTATTGGGAGCTTTGTGGATTTTATAATCAGACAAAATAGCGCTTTGTCATTCGGTCATTGGGTGCCATCTGGTGTGTCGATGGTGATGAGAGCGGTGAGACTGAAGCAAAACAGTTAAATTGTAGGCTGAGAGAATAACTCAATTAATTCAGAGACACTCAAACGTTCCATTAGACTGAGTGGAGTGGACAACGTCAGCTGTAAAGGACAGTCTTCAGGGAATATACTTTATTATGACACTTAACCCAGAGAATACCCAGAATTCACATGGACATATAATAAAAGATTAGGTTTATGATCAGTGAAAGCTATCTGTGAGGATTTCCATGTCAATCTTAACTGAGGTACAATTCCTCATTCTACATTGTTTTTATTATTTTGTAACTGAATTGGACCACACACCTGCAGCACAACAATTGACTATCAGTAGTGATCATGTGTTGGATGAGATGGATGTTGTTTACAGTACAATCTTTTTAAATTCAAGCCATGTTTCCACTCAGGCAGTGAAGCAACAAAGTCTCCCCTTCAGCCCCTGGTTCATCAGCAGAGTGGGCAGAGTCAAAAGAGACACTTGATGGCCTCTTCAGACACTGAGGGACTTCTATATTTGGTACTCTGTGATAGTCTGACACACACCCACCATCACACACACACACACACACACACACACACACACACACACACACACACACACACACACACACACACACACACACACACACACACACACACACACACACACACACACACACACACACACACACACACACACACACACACACACACACACACACACACACACACACACACACACAGCACATGTAATAATGTTCACTTCAGGGATGTGTAAAGATGTCTCACATTTAACCACTGTCACTAAAATCTGTTTTCTCAACACGTCATCTCAACTATTTTAGATGTGAGGATGCAGCCTCATTTTTAGACCGTCTACAGTAAAAAAATTAGATGTCATAGTTTTACATAAAAGAGAAAATATGCATGTATCTGTGTTTATGTCCGCACAGTGCATTAACAGTATTTCTATATCTATATACCTACTACCTACTTTGTTTATCATTTCCATTGACATAAGATTAATTTAGCTGCTCCCTTATGTCCTATTCCTATACTACCTCCTTTCATTCATACTTTTGATAGTTTGAATTATTATTGGAAACATAGTATGTATAGCCTATGATCTGTGCTAATATGCTTCTGTCAATAACTTATTTGTAGAGCCAACATGCTTAACTAAAGATCAAACATAGAAAATAGCATAACGATGTTACCAGTTTCGCTGAACAATTCAACCTCCTATGTTTTAACCTCCAAGCAGGAGGTTAGGTTTTTTTCTTGCCGGAATTCCATGAAACTTGGTAGAACGATGGAACATGAGCCAAAAAATCAGATCTGAATCAGGAGGCAGACAAACAGCCTATGTTTCACTTTGGTTACATTGTGAGAAAAGGGCCTCGGCAGAAATCTTGGCACTTCTAGTTTGTATAAGTAATAATCATTTCTTGATGAATCAAGTTTCAACTAAGCCGTGATTAAATTCAAAAGCCGTGTTTCTTTCCTGCACACTATTCTGTTTCATGCCTATTGAAATAAATGAAAAAGTTTTCTTTTTAATCTGTGGGAGGACCTGACAATGTGAAGTGACTTTACCACCCGCCACTGATCCAGACTTCAACCTGCTTCAACACACACATTTGCGCACACACACACACACCCACACGCACACACACACACACACACACACACACACACACACACACACACACACACACACACACACACACACACACACACACACACACACACACACACACACACACACACACACACACACACACCCTGTGGAGAGAGGGAAGATTGAGAGAAAATGGACCTCCCACTGTGCGGTGTCTTAAGAGGGCTGAAGCCTCTCCGAATTTACTTTCTCTGCGGCAGGTTGAAGAGACCTCCTGCGCTTCAGATTTTATTTTCAGGGGGAAAGCAAGATATGCCGTCCATGTCTCATACTTCAGACATTAAGAGAATTTACGAGGTGCCGAGGGAAGATTGGACAAGCACTACAACTGTCCTCAGACATTTTTAGTATGACATGAAATGGTGAGAATTTTGTTAGAAACACAAATGCATTATTGTGGGGCAGTTTACAGCTTATTTAATATGTTCCATCATAACAGTATGAAGTCTTAATTACTGCTAATGTATGTATCTATTGACATTGACACTTGCAGAACTGTTGCTAAATGATTTGTATTGGTTTAGTATCTGTTCAAGCGCAGAATACTTCTAAGAAGAAAGCTAGCAACATACCTAGCTGATCTAATAAGCTTGACTGCTTAATAGTTTGCTAGCTATACATCACCTTGCTCAACACTTTGCTTTGCTAATTGCCTCACATTTGCATAATCAGACAACATAATTACATAATGTAACCTAGCAAAGCACTTGGCTCGATAGTAAGTAGGGACCTCTGTTGCATTTCTTCTCCCCCCCCAAAAAAAACCCACATATCCTTTCTAACAATTGTCAGATAAAAGAAAGAAAATCCCACCTTAATAATCTTAGCATCATGCAACCTTTGTAAACATGACTAAAATATTGAGCGTGTTTTGCCACTATAAGCTGAACAGTGATAGTACTCTCTTTAGGACGTGAGCTAGATAAGCTAATGTAGCTCAAGGGCATTAGCATCTTGCTAATTGATAGACAAAATACAGAGACAAATGTGTTCTCAGACAGATTGCAAAGCGAGTTCTACAGGCTGTTAGTTTGCATACAAAACAAATTGAGAGACATGGTTGGACTCAAATTCGCTCTGAGCGTCTCGAACAGCAACAACTTCAGCTTTTACTGCACAAAGGGGAAATGTAGTTTTAGTTTCATACTTTATGTTGTGATGTCTTTCCAAATTCCTTAAAGTAATTGGCTGCAGGTGTATTGTAGGAACAGTCGTTAGCCTGGCATTTAATTGTGATAAGAGACAAAAGGATTGAGCTCAGCCTCTGAACCCTACAAGGGAGAGAAAGATGGAGACACAGGACAGATGGAGGGTGGATGAGGGAGGTGGAGGGGGAATAGTCTCTGTGAAGAGATGGAACAACTGCAATTACTTCAATAAACGTACATCGACAGGACATATTATTATCATTGACCTTTTATGTATTATTCAAGGCCCACAGATTCAAACATAGATTGTGTGCCAAAACTGTGTGTGTGTGTGTGTGTGTGTGTGTGTGTGTGTGTGTGTGCCAAATGTTCATTCTCCTGTTCAGTATAGATTGGACTTGACTGTTTTATGAATGGATCAATTGTGTTTCTGCATCATCAACCATTCAAAAAGCCCACTGAGGGTGCATCGATTTCCGCACAAAACACACACACAAAGGTGGGATGGAGAAATGTGAATTCATTGATCTATAAGTTACAACGGAAGTGAGGAATGAATAGCCAGCCACTAAAAGTTCTCACAGGTGAGCAGAACAAAGGATTGTTTGATTGAAATGCACAGTGCACATTCTCCATCACACATACAGTAGATCCATCAATTCAGTAATCACAGAGAAATATTGTAGATTCTTTAATAAAAACGGATATTGCTACGTGAAGGATCGGTGAAATCAAGAGGACACATGGAACACATTCTGAGACCTTGGTGCATTTTCTAAGGTATAAACAAACAACACAATGGGTAAAACAGTCAGGGTTGTTATATTGTACGGTGATGTTAAAGCAGTTGCCTGGATCTGTTCACAAACAGATTTTACATTGATTACCTATTATTATACTCCCTCCATCAAAGCATCATTGTACTTAAATGGCATTTGAGTCTTCTACAAGCACAGACTAAATGCCAGATCAAGCTAAAGCTACATGGGGGTGACCACCTCACCCCCATTCTCACTCAGCTACACTGGCTTCCTGTACGCTACCGTATTGACTACAAAAACCTTCTACTCATATATAAAGCTCTCCATAACCTAGCCCCCATCTACATCACCGACCTCCTTCAGGAGTACACCCCCTCCCGCACCCTCCGCTCTTCGTCCGTAGGACTTCTCACCGTCCCAAGCTCTCGCCTCAAAACCATGGGTGCTCGAGCTTTCAGCTGCTCGGCTCCCAGACTCTGGAACTCCCTGCCACTACACATCCGACAGTCTGATTCCATAACAACATTCAAAACCCAACTCAAAACCCACCTGTTCAAACTGGCAATGTCTTTATAAACTGTACCCTGTGTCCTTTTGTGTCCTTTTGTAGTCCATTTCCTGTTGTTTGTCTTGTCTTACCCCGGCTGATACTTCACTAAATCCACTGTTTTAATTGTTGCCTATATATTGCCCCTATGCCCTGTAAGGTGTCCTTGGGTGTTATGAAAGGCGCCCCCCAAAATAAATGTATTATTATTATTATTATTATTATTATTATTATTTAAAGCGGCCGTATTATGCTTATTTTGAGGTTCAAATTTGTATTTTGTGCATGTCTCTATACATTAATGTTCAAAAAGCTCTTTATTTCTCTCATACCGCCTGTGCTGCAGCACCTCTTTTCACCCTCTGTCTGAAACCAGAGCGCAGTCTGCTTTGATCAGTTAGCTGGACGGCTCTGTTGTGATTGGTCAACCGCTAAGAGATGTCCCGCCCCGTACAATGTGTTGGAGCTCTACCCAATAGAAACCTGCCTGAGTGTTACATGGTGATGTCACAATGCTATGTAAGTAAACAAAGGAGTCCAATGGAGGCGTTTCAGGCAGGGGGGGAGTGGGTGGGAGAGAAACGGCCTCTGTAGGGAACACAGGGATTTTAACTTCTGCAGATTATTGACATACACACAAATCTATATAAGACACCACAGGAAAGGGAGAGCCCAGAAAGCGAGCCCCTTTAAAGCAGTTTATCAAATATTTACCACATTTAATACATTCCCTCATACCCTACATATGCTCCATGCTGCCCCTACAAGAACATCCCATAATGAGCTTACTTCCAGATGGAGAGTAATTCCAACAAAGCACCATGGGTGGAGAGGAAGCGGTTATGAAGCCACTGAGTTTATTTCCCACGAGTCTATTGCTGCTGAAGTAGCCATGGATATATTAAGCCTCGGAGCAGAATAAGCATGATGTGATCTTTGACCGTATTGTATAATAGTTAGTAACCAAAGCGTTATTTGAAACGTAAATTGTATTTTTCTTTCATTTCTGACCAGCACATTTGAATTGAGGCCATCTCTGAGAATCCCTAATGGCATGAACTCACGTCCATGGTCCTCGCTGTTTTTTTCACTGTCCGTGCTGTGGTATTTTGTTTGATTTCAGCGGAGACTCCCCTGCCCCTAAAGGCCGCTGTGAATGTCTAATCTGATGCATTGCCCTGGTCCCTTTCATCTCATTTGAGAGTGGAGGACAAGTGTTCCTCAATCCCCCCGTGTTGACTCTCATTTTATAAGCCCACATGAGAAAAGGAGGCAACATTGCTTGTCGGCCGAATGGACTTTTCATTAGGACACAGAGTGGGTTTGGGTCACAGCTGATCAAATCTCAAACAATGGAGCAGCTTGCAGACCTGGAGGATGTTCCTTTCATTAAGTGGCTGTTTTCTTTGTTGCTGATGTGAATCCAGGTGTGTGAGTGTGGGACGGTGTATGTGTGTGTGTGTGTGTGTGTGTGTGTGTGTGTGTGTGTGTGTGTGTGTGTGTGTGTGTGTGTGTGTGTGTGTGTGGGGGTGTGTGTGTGTGTGTGTGTGTGTGTGTGTGTGTGTGTGTGTGTGTGTGTGTGTGTGTGTGTGTGCGTGCGTGTGTGTGTGTGTGTGTCTGCCATGTTGGATCTGTATAGTATAACAGATCTGAGGCATTAAGTATGTCTCTGTGAATTGTGACCATTTGTTGATTATTATAAATAGAGGGTCCTGATGATGACACTCGTGAAGTTTTGGTACCAAGATCATCCAAAAAAAACTTCCCCTGTGATCACAAAGCATTGTTTAAATACACATTTTGTAAACTCAAGATATATCAATTCATTAAGGTGGACACAGGATATTTATTTGGCTCCGAGTTGGGAAATCGAAACTTTGAAAATAGGTGTAATGGGTTTATATAAGAACCTTATTAGACACCTTAAATCTGTTCGCTTGATATAAGCTAGGCTATATCAAATATCCCTTGTAGGCAGTTTAAAATAAAGACTGGTAAAACAGCTACAGTGGGACTGTACAAAGGCAACACAAACTGCATCTCTAAAGCCCACTATCAAAGTGATAATATCTGGTATGATTGGGCAATACATAAGAACAAATTATAAAAAGTAAGTAATTGATATATTATATATTGTTTGTTTGATCTTCAAAACATTTGATGAATTGGGACAAGGACATTTGTATAAAATAAAAATATATATTTCACGTGAAGCAATGTCATGACAATTTCTTCCATGGCAGTGATGACGGATCTGCAGTTTTGGAAAGTTCCAGAAAGAAACACGTCATCAGTATGTACAGTAACTCTGTGTCAACTCTTTAATTGTCATACTTACACTTTAGTTAGGTTACGTGTATTTGTGTTACCTTTGGACAGAACCAGGAAGATAACTCGTTGTTCCAATTTATACTCTTAATGCTTAACTAATCTAACTGGCTTTAACTGTATATTTACTGAGCTTAGTATCATCCTTCTCATCAAACTATTGCTCAAGAAAGAAAATAAGCAGTTAAAAATAACCAAGCATTACTGTAAGTGGACTTCATGAAATAAATATGTTGTTGCAAAAAAAGATCTGATCAAAAGTTCGTTTCAGAAGCTGTGCTGGAGCTTTTAATCATATCACTTTTCATCAAGAGACGGTGTTTGCTTCGTGGTCATGGAACTGGAAATATTCACATTTCCATTTTAAGTACTTTTTGTGCATGTCGGCTGAAAAGCTGACGTTTAAAGTTCATTATTGACCTTAAAAAACAATCTCCCCACACGGTCCATTTAGTAGCTTCTTTCTACAGCGTTGATGGCACCTGCTGGCCTTTACAAAATGTTCTGTAGTCTGATTTAAAAATGTGTGTTTAGAAATGTTCTTTTTGGTTCACGGTGTCCAATAACAAAGAGAGCATGAAAACAAAATCCAATGTTTATTTGGGAAAATGTTTTGTGCTAAATTGGCTGCTGTTGGATACTTTTGCAGTTTAAGGCTTTTCAAGCACAAGTAACTGCTGGTTATCACATGTCAAAATACAGGTGCATATACCATGCACCCATAATGCTGTGCTTTATGCCTAGTCGCACTACGATAATATTAGCTTTCTTTTTACTATCACTCTCTCCCACATTTCATGGCCATTATCCTCTCTGAGCGTGTTGAGAGCAGAGAATAAAAAACCCTTCAATCCAAAATGTTCCCTTTTTTCCACTTGTAGTTTTGATAGGAAAACAAATGAGTGGTTAGAAATTGTAAATCAGCTTCTGATTAAATCTGTCTAGGCCAGAGCTGTCCATTTGCCTTGAGTGCAAAACTGACCTGATTTGGGTGATTTTCCTGTCAGGTCTGTATATCACCGCGGGTGTAACGGCACTTTGGAACATTTCATAGCAACAAAGAAAGCCGAGGTACAAAAAAAATCCTTGATAGCACTTACATGACTTGAGGGAAAGCAACTGTAAACAGAAAGCATTTCACACTTTGTTGGCTCGTCAGGATAAGGGGAACATGGGTGACATTTTTCTTTCGTATGTTGTCCTTACCATAAATCCCTTTTTGTAAAACATGGATTTGAATGAAAGAAAGCACCACACGCTCTGTTCTTTTCTCTCTTGAAGCATTTCATCAGGCAAGTGCTTTTTCTCCCTTTTGAACACAGACATGTCAAGGCCAGTTTAAAACCGAATATCTTTTCTACTATTTCCTCTCTCGTCTGTGCTGCAGGAGGTAGAAGGTCACTCTGCTGCAGTATCGAAGGTTCCTCTTTAATAAAGTAGATCTGAAAAATAGCTTTAATGAATCAATGCACTTATACCCTTCTGAAAAAACATGTGCTGTTATAAGTATAGATGCCAAATTAGGAACTAAAAGTCATCCTTTGTGAAATGTTGTACGTAAGGTGCATGGTTTTCAAATGTGTTACCAGAAGATGATATTTTTGTGGATTACAAAATGGCTCCCAAGGTGGATTCGCAGGTTATCCTTGTAGCTTCACTTAATGAGGTGAGCTTTCTCATTGAAGGGGACATGTCAAGGCTTCAGAATAAAACCCTCATTCACGACCACATAGTCAAACTCACAATAGTAGAATAACTGTTATATACTGAATTGAAAGCCATTGCATTGAGCTCTGAAAGCCATTGATACATTTCAAACAAATGCTTTTTGATTGCGTTGCGCAAAGCACTTAGGATTTCTTTGTTTGGAAAGTGTGAATGGTTACTTGAAATGTTTAAATATGTGAGTACAGGCTCAATGTTGGCAAATTAAGCCGTTTTATTACAACCAAAACCTTGACTTTCTCCTGGTCCTTATTTATTTCTTATTTCGACTATAGGGACCGTGTCAGTAACAATGAAGCCGCAGGGCAGTACGAGGGGAAGATATGAGAAGAATATCAACACAAAGAAGCTAATCAACATTCTTATATAAACACGGACCACAATGATTTGTTAAGATGAAGCCACAGAAATCCATCTCATATCTCTGCATTCCTTTGAGCTTTTAAGGGGACGTATTATGATCATTTGCAGGTTTCATATTTGTATTTTATGCCTCTAGAAACTCTGTCTGGAGGGAACTTTGGATTTTAGCCTTTGACCATTTTGATTAGATGCACACAAACTACCGGAAAGGGAAAACCCCCCCAAAAAGCATAATAGGGTCTCTTGAGGGGTTTTATATTTATTCTCATTGTCACTGCTGTGTTGGATAGCTGTCGTCACTCTCATTGTGCTATTTCTGGCCAAAGTTAGAATGTTTTCCAGCAAAATAGATTTGAAACATTAAGCCTTAAAATTCAACCTGTCTTTTCTTGTTTGAAAAAAATCATATTATCACTTAAACAAAAGGTAAAACTGCTATTCAATTTGAGCAAGTTACAATACAGCTTTATTTATAGAGCACTTTAAACCTCCAGACCAAAGTGCTGTACAGTCAAATAAACAAAACAAAACAACAAATACACAAAATAACACAGCACAGCTCACACACCATAAAACAAGTGTTAAGAATGTCACTAGGCTCAGGACCCAAACGCAGAAACAGGTCAGATTAACAAGGTCTTTTAATTAAGGTCAAAACACAAAACGCTCACTTGGAGGATCAAAACTCTAAACAAAAACATCTACATGGACTATCAAAAATATACTTAACAAAATCAAGGAATGACTGGCAGGCTTGACGAGATAAGACGAACTGGCACAGGACAAAGGGAGACGCAGACTATACACTAGGTAAGGGGACACAGGTGGCAACAATTAAGGGAGGGGCTGACAATCACACTGAAGGGAAAAACAAGGGCAGGAATGCTCTGAAACGAGAGGGAAAGGTTACTACAAAATAAAAATCACAAGACAAAGCCAAAGACAAAAGGACTGAACTAAATACATTAACTTAACACAAATGTCTAGACACTACAACAAGTACAAGTAAAAACAATAGACAATTTAAAAGCAATAAAAGCAACGCTCTAAAATATGTTAATAAGCTAAGGAGAAGAGCTGGGTTTTAAGAAGCGAGTTAAAAGCAGGCAGTGTGGCAGTCTGTCTGATGTGCAGGGGCAGACCGTTCCACAGTGCGGGAGCCGCTACAGAGAAGCAACGGCCCCCCTCTGAGCTTTGACTTGGTTCTGGGCACGTTCAGGAGCAGTTGATCCGCTGACCTGAGAGGGCGGGTGGGCGTGTAAGGGTGTAGCAGCTCAGAAAGATATGGTGGGGTCATGCCATTTAGGGATTTAAAAGTAAATAAAAGGATTTCGAAATTAATCCTAAAATGTATTGGCAGCCAGTGGAGCGAAGCCAAAATGGGGGAAATGTGGTCATATTTCCGTGTGCCAGTTAAAAGCCTTGCTGCGGCAAGTTCACCTCAATGGACTGAATGCAAAATATATGTTCCTCTGTGTGACTTCGGATGGTAACATTTACATTTGACACCATATTATACATCTTGACATAATGTGGGTTACAAACATTTGCTTCTGCCGTGTGCGAAGAATAGCTTTTACACATGTACAGATTCCCCTTTAACATAATGTTTTCCTCCTGAAAGAGATTAAGATAAGATAAGATAAGACTTTATTCATCCCGAAGGAAATTGTTGTGCCAGAGTAACAAAATACAATAAACACAATAAACACAGCAGCAAAACTGTACACTAAAAGTGCAGCAAAAAGAGCAATTAAACATCCACAAGCAACATGAAACGTAGAAACATAGAAAGTCACACAATCAATGCAATTATTATTAGCAGTAGTTAGTAGTGCAAACATTAAAACGTAGTGGCAGCAGGGGCGTAGCTGGGGGGGGGGAGGTTAGGATGATTCCAAGGGCCCAGCACTGGGGGGGGGGGCCCAGAGAACACTATTATTATCTTTTTATTAATATGGTTTTATTATTATCCTAAAGTAAGTTAATGTAAATGACTCAAAAGTATAATTGCCTGTATTAAAAAAAAACGTCCCAAAAGAAACAAGCAGTATTTAGTAGTTAGTAGTGCAAAAATTAAAACGTAGTGGCAGTTACGTAATTGCACGTTATCATAGCATCATTAATAATACTAATAATAATAATATAATATAATATTGCACATAGTTATATATATATGTATATATATAGCAGCGAGTGTATTGCAACGATGTTAATTATATTGATATGTATATTGCACATAGTGTTGGTGTGGAAGTTCTCAGTGCCCTTTACTTAGGGGTGAAGAGTTAAAGAGTTTGATTGCCACTGGGAGTAAAGACCTCCTGTGGCGCTGTGTGGTGGCTATTGGTGATCTCAGTCTGTGGCTGAAAGTGCTCCGGTAGGAAACCAGTGTGGTATGCAGGGGGTGAGACCCGTTGCCAACGACTCCTGATCCACTCCCAGGACAGAGCCTGCTCTCCTGATGAGCTTGTTGAGTCTGTTGGCATCAGCTGTCTTCACCCCGCTGTCCCAACACACTACAGCAAAGAAGATCACACTGGAGACCACCGAGTCATAAAACATCTGCAACATAGTGCTGCAGACGTTGAAGGACCTGAGTCTCCTGAGGAAATACAGGCGACTCTGGCCTTTCTTATATAGGGTGTCAGTGTTTTTACTCCATTCCAGTTTATTGTCTATGTGGACGCCCAGGAACTTGTAGCTGTCCACAATGTCCACATCCATGCCCACGATGGTAATTGGGCTTGGGGCGGTACTCCGCTTCCTGAAGTCAACCACTAGCTCCTTAGTTTTTGTGACGTTGAGCTGCAGATGGTTCTGACCGCACCATTCCACAAAACTGTCCACCACACTCCTGTACTCAGCTTCCTGATCTCTGATGATACAGCCCACAATGGCAGAGTCATCTGAGAATTTCTGCAGATGGCAGGACTGTGAGCAGTGTCTGAAGTCTGATGTATAGACTGTGAACAGGAAGGGAGAGAGGACCGTGCCCTGAGGAGCGCCCGTGCTGCTCAATATAATGTCAGAGGTGTTATTCTGCAGCTTCACGTACTGTGGCCGAGCTGTGAGATAGTTGGTTATCCAGATCACCAGTGGAGCATCCACCTGCATGTCCAGTAGCTTACTGCTGAGCAGGGCAGGTCTGATGGTATTGAAAGCACTGGAAAAGTCAAAAAACATGACTCTCACATTGCTGCCTGCCTTCTCAAGGTGTGTGTGTACTCTGTGCAGCAGGAAGATGATGGCGTCCTCCACTCCAATACGAGGCTGATATGCAAACTGCAGGGGGTCTAGTGATGGTGTTTAAGGACCAGCCTCTCCAGCGACTTCATGGCATGTGATGTCAAAGCCACCGGTCTGTAGTCACTGTGTATGCGTGGATGTATCTCCTTCGGCACAGGAACCAGGCATGTTGTCTTCCACAGGGCAGGGACGGTCATCATGTCCAGGCTCAGGTTGAAAATGTGCCGAAAAACTGCACACAGCTGAGGAGCACATCCTTTCAGCAGACTGGGGCTGAGGCCGTCAGGCCCTGCAGCCTTCCTTGAGTGTAGACGGCTGAACTCTCCCGTCACGTCCTCTGCAGTGATGGTGAGTGGGGGCATGCACAGTGGGGCTGAGAGAGAGCCCTGGTCAGGGGGGGGGGGGGGGGGCAGAAGGGATAAGATGGATGAGATGGGAGGAAAGGCTCCCTGGGGATCACAGGGGGTGAGTCACAGGTGGAGGAGGAGATTGTGAGTGTTAGAGAGCAGCTATATGAATCCAATCAAGTGCTCGTTGCACAGCAGCTCGTTAAGTATTCACAAAGCATTTTGGAATCACACTGCCTGTCGACACCAGTAGAATACGGGGCTCGACCTTGTTTTCCATATTATTCGCGTTGCTGCGCGTTATCATACGTTATGTAGCTATTCTTGTCAAATGCAGACACCATAATAATCTGTGGATGTTCAGAAAAACAGGGGCTCTTATAATTAGACCAATCTGCATGCATGCTGTGTGTTTTGCGCTGTTAGTTCTTGGACTAGAGATGCAAATTGGATCCCACAAAGCTTTAAAAGTCACCTAACGAACCTCCTAATGCAAGCTTTGATTGCGTTTCACTCGTCATAAAAAGTGATTTGAAAGCCCCTCTGTCTGCATTAAATCTCCATAATGAAGCGAGACCAAAATGCCATGGCCATTAGCACATGGATTACAATTTTGAATCTGCTGAAGCTCATTATGTCTGGGCTCGTGTGCAGGAGGGAGATTATTCAGAGGAGAAATAGTGGTATTATTTTTTATATTGGAGGTAACATCTGTTGTTTACTACAAAATGGGATGTGCTTGTGTGGTACAGTGATAATGTCTTCTGTTTAGTGCAATACACTTTAGAAACAATGTGGATGAGCAACAATTCCCCAAATATAAAATTGATTAAGTCATTATAATGTTATAATATGAGCCTTGTGATGGACTGAATCCCAATGCATGCTGGAAGAGTTACTGACACCTGAATGGGAAGATGCTTAAAGAAGATGGTTATTCCAATTATTCTACATTTGTGTAATTTAGGATAACCCTTTTTTTCTCGGATCAAACAACCGATAAGTGAGCTTTAGAAGTGCGGATTTCTAAACATTTTGTACAGGTTTTTTAACTCCTAATGTTTTGCCCATGCTAGCTGTCACCTCCTCCTATACGCTCTTTATGCTAAGCTAAGCTAAGCATCTTCTGCTCCAGCTTCATATTCAACAGACAGACAGGAAACTGATATTTATCGTCTTATCTTAATCTCAATCAGAAAGCAAATAAGTATATTTCACTTAAGATATCCAATAGTACAGTGAGTAATACTATATGAAAAACATGACAATACTTCTTATGAAATGTGATATCCAAGTCTTGGTTATTTCTAATTGTGCACTCAAAAATGAAACAAACTCAATACCAAAAAGTAAAGTTAACTTCTTGGTCATTGATAGTTTGGACCAAAGAAACCCATCTGTAGGTGTGGTTTCTTCCTAAATAAAGACACCTAACAAGCAAAGAAGCCGAACACCAGCTGTAAAGCCGTCTCAATGTTTTCCATTTAAACTGTTCCTGTATAGGGTTAGTGTCCCTGTGCAGCAGCTGCAAACATACAGCAGTAACGACAGCTGACCTGGCGGGTCTCGCCTCTTGACAGCTCGCTGTGTTTGTCTCTGTGTTATTCCATAAATACGAGATAAGGGCCGCGGCCGACCCCATGTGTAGCTGTGTGGTTAATTGAGACGTAGCATCAGTGACCCGGTGTGTGCCTAAGCCCTCCACGCCACCACCTATCAGTCAGGCTGGGTAATTGGTAGCACTGCAGCCACAGAAAGCTAAAAACGACAAGAACTAAAACGCTGTGACGGACAGAGTTCTGTTGCAGAGTTTCTCTAGGACAAAGGATAGGTTCTGTGTGGTTTCATTAAGACAGCTAAGGGATGTAGCTGATACTTTGTTAAATGTATTGTGAAAAAGTATTTTGTCTTCATTTATCACATGCATTGAGAAGTGCCAGGCACGTCTGAAATCACAAAGTGCTAATGGAAGAGTTTCTCACTTTCATACTTTGAGACAATATAAATCCTCACTCTATATCGAGATGAAACTGTGGTGTCAGATGTGGCATATTTTTCTACAAAGTGAGCGCTTTAGAGGAAGCTGAATGGGCGGTGTCGGAAATCACTGACTTGTTCCCTAATTTCCCTTGTACAATAGAACCTGTGGTTTACTCTATATAGAGTTATTGGCTTGTAACGGGATAGTTGGTGCAATCAATTCCTATAGGTGTCAATAATGAGGAGACATTAGTGGATAAAGTAAGGTAAAGGTTACGATTAACACTTGTTCTTCTTGTGTTCACGGGAAGTAGACAATGGATACAGTTCCTTTGCCAAATGTGTTTCCTCAACAAACAACACATATATTAAATATATAATTGCATTTTATTGGAGGCAGTGTTGAGCAGTTTGAAATCAAATTAACATGCAAAAAAAAAGCTTTGGTTATAAATGTAAAATAATTCTACATAACGAGACGATAAGCAAATACAGTGTGTGTGTGTGTGTGTGTGTGTGTGTGTGTGTGTGTGTGTGTGTGTGTGTGTGTGTGTGTGTGTGAGTGTGAGAGAGGGTTTTGTATTGTCTCTATAAACGCCCTCACACAAAGAATTAGTAGAGCATTCAGAAAAACAAAAAGGAAAAACACTCCCCCATCACAATCGAGCTGCTCCGAGCTTCATTGCATCTCATATTCATTAATCAATAGTTAATTTCTTCCTTTGGATCTCAACTTTCCTTTGAGTTCAGACACTTTTCTACATTCAATTAACATGAGCCTCACAAGAATATGCGCTCTGCTGCGACTGCATTCGGTTTCATCCTCTCTGAATGCCATTCCCACCCATGGAAGAGGTGACACAATGAAGAGCCCCAGGTATTTCTTCACCCCTCCTGAACGGGGGGGAGGTGGAGGGGGTGAGTGTATGTATGGGTTGGGGGAGATTGGGTTGAGGGGAGGGTGGTGCAGTATCCCCAGGGGAGGGCAGCACAAATCCGAGGGAACAAAAACGCATCCATATTTGGCAGAGCTTTTGTCTCCCCTGACAGCTGAGTGTGCGAAGGGGGGGGGGGGGGGGGGGGGCGCAATAATGAATTGGATTAAATGTGAAAGTAAGAAAGCATGGCTCCTCAAAGGCCAACATTTGGGGGGGAGTGAATGGGGGATTGGTTGGGGTGGGAGGTATGCTAATGTGTGTACAGTTTCAACACTGAAGTGAATCAAAGATGCAGTTTGAAAACAAATTGAGATGAGTGATATAAGAAAACTATTTCCCTACTTGCTTCTTACAAGATTCAAAGGCCTTATTGTCATATGCACATTAACAACAGTTTCATTTCAGCAAAGCAAAGCTAAACTCCCAGGCTCCTCCAACAATGCTACTTAAAGGGGCAAATTTCTGCTCAATTTTAGGTTCATATAACGGCCCGTCCACACGGCGGCCGGCGTTGAAGCACTTTGAATGGGGTGACGCCACGCTTTGCCGAACTGCATTGTGGTTCCGTGGCTTCGCTTTGCTCGCTTCAAAAGTTGAGCAATGTTCAACTTTTGAAGCTTTGACGGAAGCGTCAGCCAATCAAATCATACGCCAGCACAAGCTCTAGCCAATCAAACTGTGTGCTTGTGCGTCCGGGGCGGGAGATTCATGTGATTGGTTGTTGGTCGAGTTTCAGACACGCCCGCCGGCAAGCTTCAACGCACGCCGCCGTGTGGACGCTGCGTGTCTTATGCCTCTACTGGGACATGTCTCCATGCTTTAATGTTCAAAAAGCTCTTTATTTTTCTCATACTGTCTGTGCTGCAGCACCTCTTTTCACCCTCTGTCTGAAACCAGAACCCAGTCTGCTCTGATTGGTTAGCTGGCCGGCTCTGTTGTGATGTCCCGCCACTTAGCCTATCACGTCCAATGTGTGGGAGCGCTAACCAATAGAAGCGTGAGTGTTACATAGTGATGTTAAGTATGTTACATACTGTAAGTAAAGAAAGGAGTCCAATGGAGGCGTTTCAGACAGTGTGAGAGAAACTCCCTCTGGAGAGATGTTATGCACAAAAACCTATAAAAACACTCCGGGAAAGGGACAACCCCAAATAACATAAGGCCCTTTAAATGTATTTAAATGTAATCTCTGCTATTTGTTAAGCGCTTTGAATTTCCAAATTTCAGATAGGTGGAAAATAGCTTTTTAAAAAATAATTGCCTCCTAAATGCTGCATGTGTGCTCCCCCTGTTGTGCCTCATATAAGAACATGTAAAAAAACTCAAGAAATTCCCTCCCTAATAGGAAAAGATGAGCATGGCGCTGCAGTAAGTGATATAACGTGTGTAAATCACCAGCAACACACAGCCTGTAAGCAGATTAAAACTCCTGATACCAAACAGGATAGTGCATACAGAACTAATTTAATCAGCCATCTTGCTCATTCTTTATTCCATTAGTCTACACTCTTTCAACATGACCTTAAGCCTCAGCGGGTTCCTTTTATTGCTGCACTTTAATGTATAAATCTCCCAAAGAGAGAGCAGCAGTGATTTTTGATTTGCATTTTATTGAGCTTTAGATTGGCACTGGATAATGATGAGATGTGGGGGCAGCGTTAATAATGTTGACCACCCTGTTGGACCTCTTTGTCTCCACGGTGTAGTCTCCGCTAGAAATGCAGCTTATAATCACTTCCAGATATCCAATGCTTGGTTAAGGGTGACCTCGCAGTGTGTCGCTTACATGGAAAGAAGCCAAGGTGAATGTTATTGTGAGTGTAGGGTCACACAGTTATTTGACTACAAATTTAGACCATAATCAGGTCAAATGTCACACTTTCAATACGCATTTCATCCTGAGTTCAGGTTAGAATTGGACCACCAGATACGCTTTTATACATATAGGGGAATTATAATAATAATAATAATAAAACATATCATTTATATAGTGCTTTTCTAGTGCTCAAAGTGCTTATAACGCCCTGACTTGGCTGCATGATCAATAATCTGGCCATTGGACGATTGTTATGCTTTTCAAATAATCTGATCGGCTGTGTCATCCATGTGCTGTGATTTCCCACATGGCTGCTTTCAAAAGATTCATAATAGATATTATTGATTTGTTTAAATATGACTGGCCTGGTATTGGCTAACTTTAGTCTTGACTGTGCTGTGATATGTTTAAAATTCAAATCAGAATCATGTTTTATGCAAAGTATGTTTAGAGATAGAAGGATTTTGCCTTGTTGTATAATGGTGCATACATTAACAGAGTAAGAGGAATTAAGCACTAAAGAAACAACAAATATAGAAACAATTATGTACAAAACTATGATCCAATTAAAAGATGACAATTAAAAAAAAGAAATATTATAATAGGATGAATTACTGTGAAAAAAGATATGCAATTCATCAGAAAGAAAAGACATTAATTAACTGCATCTAGTGCCAATAATTCTGCTATCTTGTTATTATCAACATTGCTTTGTGTTATTGTCAGCACTTCATACAATGGATATAATCAAAACTGCGATATGTCTACCCTATTAAACTAATGTAATATATATCTTTGGATCCGCCACTGTTAGAAAGCAGATATCTATCATTCATACAGCACATGTGGTCAGGCTGGAATCAAATCAGTCACATCCAATGGTTTTCAGAGACAAAAACAGCATGAAAATCTCCTCAAAACCTCAATACACGCATGCAGCTTAATCCATTTCTCTGTTTTCTATTTTGTATACTCCCTATGTTCAAACAGTAACAGTTGTGCATGTTCATTTGGTTCGATTTATTAGACCACAACCTATGACCACAAGGTGTTTCTGAGGGAGAAAAGTTCAATCTTTATGGGGCATGTTTGACAGCAAGTGAACAATAACATGCAGCAGTCACATGAAAACACTCAACTCAGTTATAATAGAATAAAAACTGAGATCTTGATCAAACTGAATTACAGCTTGATGTTTCCTGTGATGAATCACCTCACTGTGTGGAAGTTGTTTTTCATATTTTTGCGAGAATGAATGGCAGCTAACAGCTTTTTCTGAAGGGGGGAACAACGGAGCTTAGTTACAACATAAATGATTGGCGCGGTCATTCAGAAAACACTGGTATTTCTGCTTAATGCTATCCATCATTGTGTCAGTCAAGGGTTGCATATTTTAAATATGGGTAGAAATATTGAATTCGATGTTTTTAAACCTCTCAGACGGCTGTCAGCACATTGACTCTGAGCCATTTAATACAAGAGTTAAAAGGAAAACTGCTGTCTCTAAAATAAAACACCACCCAGTACTTGTAATATTGATGTTTGAGCATTGAGCTGAACTTTCTGTTTCTATAGCAACCATTACTGTCACAGTTCCATACCATATTGTTCAATCTAAAACAAAAACAAACAGCCATCTTTGATCTACTCCCCCCCTAATAGAGTATGGCAGGAATGAGTCCTAAAACCCGAAAAATGTATTAACATTTGACCACCTCTGATTTTAATATACGATATAAAATACATTGAAATACCCCACTGGTGAATGTGTGAAGCTTCTTCGTGTTATAAAAACACTGTTTGCCGACTGACTTATAAACTAAACATGTGTAAATGACTGCTAAATAGCTCTGGGGCTAATGTATTGCTAATACATTTTAAGAAATGTCTAACCAATGGTAGGCTAACAGGAGCAATGAAGCTAATCTGATTGCACGTAGTTGCTTGTGGACCAAACACAGGCAGCATCAATGACAATGCTATTTAACCCTATTGTGCAGGGGTGTCAAACTTAAAGCCCGTGGGCCAAATCTGTCCCGGGACCTCATTTTGTGTGGGCCGCAAGAGCTTGCAAAGAATATTGGTGTAATTTTTGAATATTTGCTTTCAATGATTTGCCCTAGACCTCTGCTTTCAGACGTAGTTATTTATGGAGTTATTACCAGAACTGATAATAATCCAATGCCGAGCCAATCATGTAATATAACACATTATTTGATATATATTATATATTTATATATGTATATTTATATAGAGAGGCCAAGACTGTGCAAAGCTGTCATCAAGGCAAAAGGGGGTCATTTGAAGAAGCTCAAATATAAATCATATTCTGGATTTTTTAAGACTTTTTTGTTTACTAGCTAAATCCATATATGTTCTTTTATAGTTTTGATGTCTTTAGTATTAATCTACAATGTAGAAAAAGTATTAAAATAAATAAAAACCTTCGAATGAGAAGGTGTGTCCAAACTTTTGACTGGTACTGTATATTTATATTGTTACAACCGGTTGCCCTTTGAGTGAAACCATAATGCTGATGTGGCCCGCGATGAAATTGAGTTTGACACCCCTGCTATAGTGAGTTAGTGTTGTTGAGTCAAATTAGATGGAGACATGCTTAGCGAGCTAACATTGCTAGAAAGATGTCACATCATCTATATTATTGTTCCCTTCAGATGACGTTAACATAACTGAGATCCAGATGCTAAAATCTTCCTTAGAGTGTGGGTTAAACTCCCTTTTTCTCAATCTGTTATTTTTACTAAATCTGTTTAAAAATAAAAAAATTGAAAACCGCATGCAGCTTGCTAGTGCTATATTTTGTGGGACAAGAATGTTACTTTTGCCCACTGCACTAGTACCCATGTTGTTTTTATAACTATTTAGATCACACACAAAAAAGTTGAACAATCTAAAAAAAGCGTTCAGATCTCTTTCTCTGGTCGGCTGTATACATTCTCTAATGTGGCGCTTAAAATAAAATGCTTTTACGAACCCTAACCCAGTTTCCTTCTTACTCCACTTTAAGTCTTGTGTACAACTTATTTTGTCTAACTATTGTTTATGGTTTGTTTTCCTTTCTGATTCATCACTTTTGTTGTCAACACTCTATCTACAGCTTCCAGTAAAAACTTCAAAGACCAATAGTGTCTTTAAACGTTATTTGATGTGTGTGTATGCCGTAGATCTGTACTCCTGCACACACTGTGAGGGCAGAGGAGCTGCTCTGTTCTCTTCAGCAAATCCTCAAAGCTACATAACTAGTTTAGGAATGCATTGACAACAATTGCTCATGAAGGTTTTCTGATCTCTGTGGTTGGTCTGGTAAATTCACTCAACAAAAACCCCTTAGTTAAGGTTAGAAAAGATCACTATAATGTACGGTTGAAGACTCTCAGCAGACAGTGACGTCTTCCCACACCAGATTTGTAGAAGCACAGCAATTGCTTTGCTTCTGGAAGAGGAGAGTGCTTGACTTCAAGAGGTCCCTTGTTAGTGAATGTAAACATCGCTCGTTTTAGGTTCAGGAGGTTTGCCTCATTGTGGGCTGTAAAGCTGCACAACTTCCGGTAATTGGCCGCAAATACTACAAAAAGCCTTTTCCCCCCTAAAAAATAGCATCCTAACAATCTTAAGATCATGTAACACGACACGGTGAAAGCTCATGTTTACCAACGCTTCAGTCTCGAGAGGACGAGGCAGGGCGGATGATGTGACATTGATGGAAGTGCTTGTTTGTGTTTGAATCGTGTACACCAGAATAACACCTCTGATAGACATCACACTGAAATGTTACCTGGTGCAGCTTTAGCTATGCCTCTCATCCAAATACAGTGACTCGAGACTGCAGGGCAAAAACAAAAACACCTTCGGGGGTGCAATTTTTGTGACAGAAAACTAGTTCAGTCGGGGTAATACCAGAAACCGTGCACTCAGGGCGTCCCTTGACATGGTTAAACTACACTGGAATTGCATGATATTGCCCTTCGGCTGTACGGATCCTGAGAGCCCCGAGGGGAGCGCCTCTCCTCTGTGAATTTTAAAGGTCACGGCAGTTTCATTCCCTCCCTCTCTTTCTCTCTGCATCGCCACTAAGAACAGAACATGGGCTGATGGCCTATTGAGAATATTGTTTTCTATCTCTGGGCCCCTATAGCGCATTTTCCAACGCTGCCCTTGGAAATGCGTTGAAAGGCAGCTCACAGCATGGCAAAGCACAAAACATGCTCATGTTGATGCCCTTGGTGCCTCTCAATATGCAGACCATAGATAATGGCATTCACTGCACAGTTGGTACTGACTTCCTCACCCATCTTTTGAACGGGTACACTGTCGCATACTGTGCTTTGTGTTCTGCTCTCTTGGTAAACAATGAGAGTTGCATTGATGGCGAGGGAAACACGGATACTATCTACACCGCATTAACCCAGGGGAGGATGAGCCTTCGTATTTCCTAAGCAATATCGTCATGTTTTTTTCATCAGGCAGCGGTACAGGCACACAGTTCGGATAGATTGAAGCTGTCTTGCCACAGATAACAAGCTGCACTCAGCCCTCGCTGTACTGCAGCAGAGGAAACAAGATATCTGCTCAGTTTGTTGACAGTCAGGTGATCTGATCAGAGGGCTACACAAACAGATGGTGTAACATTTGGGAAATACGGATGCACTGTGGTGAAATCGCTACCCGGTTTTGTTTATTTTCATTTATCAGAGTCAAATAAGCAGTACGAAGAACAAGCAGGGAGGAAACAAATAAGGTGGGCAGATGGTTTAATCCATTGAGATGTATTGTTGATGTTAATTTGCTTTATGTGTTTGGCATCAGCTGATAATTAACCAGGCAGCTGATCATGCTACAAGCTCTGTGGCCTTTGGACATTAATTATATCTGAGTAGAAGTGGGCCATACAATAGTATAAACCATGAGAACACAAAACTGCACTTCTTTCTTCAGAGATTTGGATGCAATGTGCATGTTTAACACAACTTGGGTGTGTTTGGGCAACAGAACTGCTTGGTTAGGTTTACAAAAAGATCATGGTTGGTGGCTTGAATCCTTGAGGCTCGATGATGTAAATTAAAAGAGGCCCTATTGTGCTTTTTGGGGTTGCCCTTTCCTGTAGTGTGCTGTAAAGGTTTTTGTGCATCCTAACGTTTTTTCAAGGTGGAGTTTCAGTAACAATTTTCTCCACTAACTTTTGACAGAAATACCTACATTATGTACTTCACCAAAAATGAACTAAACACTGACCTCTCTTCCCTAAGCTACCATTCTTAAACTTTAAAATTCCTCTCAACAGTGACATTTCTTCACCATTAACACTTAATACCTACTATTTATTTAGTCCATTCACCTCAGCCGTATTACGTGGAATATCAATATCAAAGATCTCTAAATAACCAGGTGTGTTTGCTTGCCTAAGAAACATTTGCAAAACCATCAGGGAATAAGTGCTGTCATTTATTTGAATGCACACTTTCAGTGAGAATATGAATAAGTGTGCATGATGAATATTATAAACGCTGACGTTGTACACAAATGTATTGTCCAACTTCAATTTCTGTAAAAGTGATTCCCAGCTGCAAGAGATGGAAAAATGTTGAGTGAGTGCACACTAGATGTGTAAATAATTAATCAAAAGACATCAAACAACAAATTGAGTGAGACATTAAGTATTCATTCAACTGTTTATGCAAGTTATCTTTTAAATTGCTTTAAATAATACATAAATAGTGTTTTTAAGGATATATATAGCAACAGCTATAGCTCTGCCTCAGGGGCAGCTATGGTTGAATCCAAATGCATAAATAAGCATTGAACACATCTCCTTAAATATATTAACAACTGCCTATCAGTGCATTACAAAGCGTTTCTATAGTGCTTAAAAGACACTAAATGGTGAAGTTATTGTAAAAGAAAGTGTAACCCAGAGGCAGTGTTGTTCTTTAGACTCAGATATATAATGCTGTCTCTATGTTTAATTTCAGACAAAGAGACTGCAGTGTCTTATGTTCTAGCTGTTGTTCTACAGGCAGGTTGACTAAGTCTGATTTGTAGCAGCAGCCTGCAGGAATAGCTCCGCTGGGATCCAGGGATAAACACACACATGCTTGCATACACATCGCTACTTAAGAGCTCTGATGCTAGGCTACTTGTTGAGGGAAAGTCATTCTGTTGTTTATTCAAAGTTGCACCAGGCAAGATTCACATCTAAGAAACCCACAACTTAATTTTTGAAAGTAGGGCTGCAATAAGGACAAGCAGTATTCCCAACCAAAATAAGACGCTGAATATTCCCTATATATGCAACAAGGTACATTTCAGTGTACAGTATCAAAATGCTAATTGTAGGCAGAATAAACTGCACTGTAAATGGTTGTTTTTCTCTCCTTTTGTGTAAGATTTAGTGCAACTTGAGCATGCACTTTACTGATAACATGTTACAGGATCTGCAGGCAGTTTGAGTTCCAATTGCCCTCTGCTAACATTTTGGGCAGCAGCCGTTTCATTTACATTGCAGAGTGCAAATACTAACAGAAAACAAACATTTACTGATCTGCACGGCAAATAGTAATCACAGTAGTAAATCGGGTGCAACACAATTACACTATAAACACAGGAACTGCATAGACAGCGAGCGCTAACATTGCTATTATAAATAAATACAATACCAATGTCGTAAAGCAGAATTTACAATTCAGGAATGCAATAAAGAAGACTTTTTACATTTGCTGCTAGATGATGGGCACATTATCATGTAAAACTATAGTCATATATAAAATGCACTGTGGGAGACTGTTAGTTTAAAGGGGCCCAATACTTCTAATTTTCAGGTTCGTATTTGTATTCTGTGTCTCTCCTTGGACATGTCTCCATGCTTTAATGTTCAAAAAGCTCTTTATTTTTCTCATACTGCCTGTGCTGCAGCACCTCTTTTCACCCTCTGTCTGAATCCAGAGCCCAGTCTGCTCTGATTGGTTAGCTAGACGGCTCTGTTGTGATTGGTCCACCACTTAGAGATGTCCCGCCCCTTCACAAACAATGTGTTGGAGCGCTAGGCAATAGAAGCTTGAGTGTTAGATAGTGATGTCAATAGGCGCTTTCACACCGCAGTACTTTTCCCACAAAGGTTCATCAGAACTTAGTTCATGAGAACTAAAGAGTTCTCATGAACTAAGTACAGATCGCGTTCACACCGGAATAAGTCCCTGAGGGAGGATTAGGCAAATGAAGCCGCTGACGTCACTTCTTCTTCTTCTGCTTTGGGTTTACTGGCAGACCGCAAACAACTTCACGGCGTGTACTGCCACCCGAAGTCCCCGGCCGGAAGTCCCCGGAGTTGGGGATTAGCTTCAGTAGAAGCTGCTGGGAGTCCCAGTGAGTTTTATGGGGCGTGGTTTGCAATCCGCCCAGCCAATCAGATATGGGAACCTTTTTCTCCCATGAAAGTACCTGCTCTCTAGCAGGGACTAAAAAGGGGGTGAAAAGGTTCTCATGAACTAAGTTCTAGTTCTTGATTTGTTTGGTGTGAACTAGGGCTGCACGATTTTGGGAAAAAATCGAATTGCGATTTTTCTGACAAATATTGCGATTCGATTTGCGATATTTGTTTTTAAGCGATTTCGATTTAAAATCGATTAATCGTTCAGCCCTAGTGTGAACGCAACATTTCAAGAACTATTGGAACTATACTGGGAAAAGTACTCCGGTGTGAAAGCGCCTATTATGTTCAAAAGTAAACAAAGGGGTCCAATGGAGGCGTTTCAGTTCCCTCTGTTGTCGACTTAGGTATTTTAGAATTTGCAGACCATTTACATGCACAAATACCTATAACACAATACAGGAAAAAGTAAACTCCAAAAGCATAATAGGGCCTCTTTAATTTTCAAACTGGATGGAAAATGCTTTGCTCAGGGGGCTTTTAAAGAAAGCATGATGTTAAAAATACTTCAAATAGATGAATAAAGATTAAATACATTGCAATTAGGTGCAGTTAGACTTTCGAATAAAACCAAAGCTGCAATTGAATTACATTTTAGTTATCTTGCATGGATTACATTGCAGAGGAATATGCTGATGAGAGGACATCTACATTCATGAATCCTGCTCGGCTACAGAGAAGCAGATTCAGTTAAAGATTCATCGTGACTGACCCGAGCTAAAGAGCTGCTGCCTGAATCTGGCTCTCACAGGCTGATTGTTGACTGCAGTTTCATTTAAATATTTATCATATGCATATTGGACCCCTAAGGGCAGCATTGGAAATTACAACAGTCAGTCCGTTAATTGGCAAAAATGCCACACAAGCTTTGGGATGTAGATGTTCCATTTTATTATTAATGAGCCAGAGAGTGCAGTTTGACATTTGTGTTGGGCCTGCAGATGCAAATGAGTCTCTGTATAGGAGTCCAAAAATGAAACACATGCAGTGGTAATTTGATTTGTGCTAACAGAGGAATGTAGATTCTTTGTTCGTTTTTTTTTGCTTCAGGCTGAACACGTTTTTTTTTAGAAATCTAATAATTCAGATGTCTATGTTTTATTCAATCTGAACAGTAACAGTTTCACTTCTGAGGAGGTCAGCTGATTTATGTTGGGGAAAAGTCCTGACGAAGTAGAACAGACCTTTTGGGAGAATTTAAATTTCAATCGAATCAAGTTTATTATCATTTTAACTTGCATCAGTATGCAGGCCAGAATGAGAGGGTGTTTCTGGGACTGCGGTGCAACATCAATAAATTGTTAAGAACTCAGGCACTTAGGAGGTAGGACCCAATTGCACGACCCGGGAGACAGAGGTAAAGTATTGGTAAGATACTTTATTTTTCCAAAAGCAGGCAAGATGAACAAAAAAGTCACTATTGAATCTCAGGTTGAGATGACAAAAAAAATAAGAACAAAATGAAAATCGCTCACGTGGTGAGGAGCAAAACTTTTCAAGCACAAAGAGAGCATAGACCTGACTGTGGCAAGAGACAAGACCTTACCATGGCAATAGACAAAACGCATAGACCTGAACATGACAAGAGACAAAAACGAACTGACACTGAACACTGGGAGGCAGGGGAATTTAAAACACATGACAATAAGACACAGGTGGGAACAATCAGGGGCGGGGCTGACGCTGATGAGCACAGGAGACACAGAAGGGATGACAGGTGAAAACAATCAGGAAATTAGACACACCAGGGAAACTAACGACAGACAGGAAAACACGGGGAGGAAGACCAGGGGCCTGTACTACGAAGCTGGTTCATCCTAACCTGGATATGTTTGAGTTAGCCGGTTGGCCTAATCTAAAACATACGCGCTCTCGCTAAACGGTACTACGACGCGGGTTATCAAGTGGATCGCTCAGGCCAGCCGTGTCCTATCTAGTTAGGTGCGCGTTCACATGAAAGGGGTGGTATTTGGAGCATTCGACCAATCACAAACATGGAGAAGCGTACTGACAGCGCAGCGTCATACTTCCTGAATGAAAAGTCAACTATAATTAGACAAATATAAAGAAGTTAAACTTTAAACATCCATGACTCAAACACTTTATCCAGGATCAAAGCCACATAGCTACACCTGCAAGGTGAATACAGCTGGTAAAAGAAAACGTGTTTGAATGCGTACATTAACAGATTTATGATATCACTGCCCCGTCTAAGACACGAGTGGATCTGACTTTAATTACATTTGTCTCGAGTGTTTCGTCAACTTAATGTGTTGCTTAAAATAATACTTCTGCATACAGAATGTGACACTGTGAGTGTTGCACAGCCAGATACGGCTCAGCTGACTCAGATAAGGAAATATATGATACATTATGATGTGATATGCCGCGGACTGTACTTAATGTTACTTTGATCCGGTTACTTATGTTGTGGCAGATATTTAAGTAAGCTTTCTTAACGCTAATGTTATAATAGTCAGATTGCTCTGAAGATGGGAGGTGATATTCTATTAATGTTCACGTTCACACAGTTGGTGATTTTTGCCGGCCGTCTTACCTGCAACGGCAGCTTTTCTGTATTTCCTTTCTCCTGTAATATGACTTGATCGCTTTAAACTCCGCACACTGAGCTCTGATTGGTCAGCAGGCAGTGCTTTCACTGAGTTGAGCTCTTAGCCTGCAACCCAGGTTAGCCGCTAAGAATAAGTTACCATGGAGATCTAGCCTGCTAAAAAGAGAACCAGCTTCGTAGGACCGGAAAGCCGGAGTTTTCCCTGAAGTTAGCCGGCTAAGCGAAAATCCTGCTTCGTAGTATACCCCCCTGTACTGGAGAGCACATGTGTTTAAAAAGCAGGAAATACAAAAAGGAACTCACCTTGTGATAAACCCGCAAGAGAAAAAGCATTTGAGCTCCATACTGTTTCCGAAATAATCCTTGATGTAGTTTAGAACAGGATGGTGTTTTATCACAGCAGAATTTAACTTTATCTCCGGTAGAATTCTGATCAGGCATTAGCTCCGCCTACTCTTTTTATTTTTTTCATGCTAAGGACCCAAAATCAGCGTTTCTCTAACAGGGCTGGAATAGAGGGATAAGAGGGATGTCTAAAATGCAGGATCTGCTTGTATTTTGAGAAAAACTCATCATAGACATGTTTTTATATATTTGTATATACTGTATATAAGACCCATAATATATGCCTACAAATAGCATGATAGGTGCACTTTAAGTCAAATTCCTGTTTTAAAATACTACTTTAATAAAAGTACAAACATTTTGACACTAATGCATCCTTTAGATACCAAAAGTTGTTGGTATGATACATGGACCATGTAATAATGATGTACATTTAACCACTGGATTATTGTATTATTGATGCATTAATGATTATCACATGCTGGTAAATGTGGAGCACATTTTCAAGACTCTGTGTACTTCTAATGGATCTTATCTTGACCTATACTTATATACTATTCTTTAGTTGATTTATATTTTCAAATCATCTGAATCTGTAAAGTAACTAAAGCTGTCAAATAAGTACAATATTGGATTCCAAAATGTAAAGAGTAAAAGTTTTAAGTAGCATTAAATGTCAATATTCAGGTAAAGTACCTCAACATTTTTGGTGTACCGTACTGTCAATACTAGTTTCTCTTTTGCTTTTCAGCCCACTTGTCAGTTCTCCCAAATTCAGACATCAATGGACATCCTAATCCATTCAGACTCGAGCCGTGTCCGAACAAATCGAGCCTGTTGTGTCCAAAATGATGAAATATGGCACAGACAGAGGTCTTAAAAGGTCGTTTCTAATGCAGTCTCTAATGGGCTTTCCATATGTTGTTAGCCCCTGCCACCTGAATTCCATCAGGCCTGTAAAGTGTGGTGGGGGGGGGGGTACCGTTCTCCTTCCATAAACATCTGCCATTAGAGTTCAGGCTACAGAGGGCGGGATTAAAGTCTCCCAGGAACCCTGACAAGATAACTTGTAAAAGCTTGTCTGAGGGTCAGAGATCGCAGGTATCAGCTGAGGTTTATTCCCCCTGTAAAGATGTATAAATCACCTGGACAGCTGCACCCGCCTATTTGTATCCTTCCATCTTTTCTTTTTCTTCTCTTTGTGAGGCTTAGAGATCCAAACAGATACTTCCTGCACTGTAACGCCCTGAACTTTGGGCTTACTGAAAGGAGGAGATGAGGACAGGGAGCTGCTGACACAGTGACATTGATAAAGCACCACACCAGGGCCTGAGACCACTACAATTTAGAAAAGATTGATTATCCAATTAACATCTGGCACTATAGGGTACTTCGCATGTTGCGGAGGCACTAACAAGATGCAACTGTCCAGTCACGCTTTTATTTTTCTCATAATGAGATTCCTCGTTGGAAAGAAACATTTCATTAGGAAGTGGAGACATTTTTCATAATTACATTATTCCTACCAATCGGCAATTACATTATGAGCATTCTCTGTAATGTATTCACCCAGCTTCTGGCTTGGTGTGCACCTATTGTATGGATTGATTCATGTAAAAGCTAAGGGAAATATTGCACCTCATCGCTCTGAATAGCGCAATAAAATAATTATGTGAGAAGAGCGCATTCTTTTGCAGATTGAACACCGGCCGGCCCAAAACACTGAAATCAGAAGAAACGCGCTGCACTTTCAAAAACGATGCAAGTGAAAAAAACACAGATATTCCAAAACACATACAAATGAAGAAAGATCCTCGCCAACTTGACAACACACACGCAGCATCAAAACATAACGGTAACGGGGACTCTAAAAAGTGACGTAAACAGCTGAGACCGTGGCTGGATATTCAAATTGGCCAACTGTCAAAGTTACTCTGTTTCCATAATTGTAAGTGTTTTGTCAGTACTGGTAGCCTATATTTGAAATGACTAGGTTAGCTACGTTAGCTAGCTAGCTTACAGCAGATCTGCATCAATATCAGAAGGAATCATGCCTCAAATTGTTCAGTTTCAAGCTTCTTGCAGCTTTTTTTTATTTGAAGCCTTTTGTGTTTGCATTATTGTGTTTATGCAGTGCATTTCATAATAATAATAAATCATTGGATTTATGTTGGTACTAAACTCTGCGCATGTTTCTTGAAGTTGGTGAATGTTTTCTCAATGCTGCGCATGTGTGGTCAAGATGGTGAAGAAGTTCACATTTGCATGTGTTTTGGCACATTTGTAATATAAGTGTTTGGGCCGTAGTATTATAATAATAATCCTCACTTATGTACGTAGGACTTAAGGTTTGCCTTTTGAAAGCTGTACTCACACCATTCTTGCTATTTTTAGTTTTATCTTCATGATTGATTGCACACATTGTAAGTTACTTTGAATATAGCATCAGTATAATAACACGGGGTCCTTCAGGGGCCAGATTTCAAGATGGAGTTCTCAAGTTGAAGTTTAAATTCATTTCAATGTGTTTTCCCGCCCTTTTTCTGTATTGTATACTTCAGTGTGTGTAAAACAATAATTTCCCTTATCTTAATTAAAAACACAATTGACGCAGGCTGTAAAATGGAAGGGAGCATAATCTTTTATTCTGCTGGAAGTGCAATCACATATTTCCTCGACACCAGCCGCCCGTTGGCTTGTGTACGACTGAGAAATGAGATTAAGACGACTCCTCGCCGGCAATCGTCGTGGTCCTAATGTCACGTTACACAGGTCATTAAGCCAGCAGGATAACGAATGATTAGTCAAGGGCCACATTTGATCTCCCCTCCGATCTATTGTTGAAGTACATTTGTGTCAACACAATGGCAATAAGCCGCGCGCCATGTCAAGTCAGCCGTTCAAAAACAGGATTTAAAGTCTCTTCTGTTTCAGCACGCTTGACGTATGTGAGGGAATTTGCTTCAGATGTCCCTAATGACTCCCCATAGGGAGTGCATGTGTGCACCGATTGATTATATGCCTGCTGCTCTTTGCATTTCCATAAAAGCTCTTAATGGTGGATTATTTTACCACTGCTGATGTTTTGATTGTAGCATCGATTTGTTTCAAGTGTTCAATAAGTACACACAAACTCCAGGACATAACAGTGTTTGTTCAGCCAGGCTTTTTAGTTTACATTAATTTAGCAACAGTTGTTCACATTTCTGGTCAAACATTAGGAAATAGGACTTGTGAGGATAGTTTTGATTAGTTCTCTTTAGCGCATGTTGTTTTTCCAGCTGGCCTGCGCGTTAGATACTTGTAGAAACATTTCATTTCATTTGTATTTGTTCCGTTCATGGTATGCACAACTTAATAATAATTGTTAACGAAACATGTCTCTGTAAACACACCATTGACCAAAAAGGAGCAGGGAGAATAAAATAATCTTATATTACTTGCCCCTTTCTGAAAAAAAATAGAAATAGATGGTCTGTCCTTTATATTTCTTTTTCACAGCCAATCATAACAGTATCGTAGGATAATAACAGAAACACAAAAAATACTTATTTCCCAATTGTTATTTTAACATGTGTTCTTCGTAAAGGTGGGGTAGGTAATTTTGGAGAAACCAGCTCGAGTGCGCTAGAATTTGAAAATACACAGCCGTAAAAAATCTGCCACTTCCTTACAGAGCCCCTCCTCCAACACACACGAACACGCACATGACCAATGAGGGCATGAGATAAGTTTGTGCACGGATGGAAGGCTGACAGGCAGGTAGGCCATCCAGTTACTTTAGCCGGGCCGGCTCAGATGATTGGTCGTGCTTTTTACAGCGCCAAGGCTTCCACAGATGACATTTTTTCATGGATTTTTTGTCAAAGCACTTCAGATATTCATTGCTATCGGGATGTTTAGAGCATTCCATGGAATATAACAAAAGTCTTCCTCGAGCCAGTTTCTCAAATTTACCCACCTTTAAGGTTAAAGTTAAGTGTGTTCAACTTACTTCCAATACACTGTTCATTTGTACACATGTCCATGCCACATGTTTATATATCACTACGGTACAAAGTATTTTTTAGGCTTATTGTATCTTATACGTATATTTTTCTATTACACTACTTACATTTAATCTGGCTGATATTTGTATCCAAAGTGAATTACAATAAGTGCAATAAACCATAGAAACACATTTTTCTTTTGTGATAGTGTTAGGTTTAATGACCAAGGTACAAGCCAATCAGGCGGGTTTTCAGTCTGCAACGGAAGATATGTAGACTTTCTACTGCGCTGATATCAATGGAGCCAGGATAGTGAAGGATGTGTTTTTGTTGAGGGGTACCTGGGTCTAACTCGCAGAAAGAGAGTTGCAAAGATGCAGAGCAAAATGCACATGATGGAGCACCGTTATATCAATTGCACTATTGTATGTTGCATTGTTGGAGAAGCCTGAGATTTAAGATTATCATTGTCAACAACTACACTGAATCTTTTGTCCATATGACAAATAAATCCTTTTGAATCCCTGAAAATAAACTCAGTGATATAATCTGATGGTGTTTCTTAGAATTATTTTCCTGCAGATCCCAAAACCAATCTACTTGAAACAGCTCATGAAGGATGATGAAAGGAAAGAATTTGTTACAGTCCCTATAACAAATAACAGCTGCCAATATTTTGTATTCAGATTACTGTAATCCCCCTTTACATCGAATCTGTTACCCCTTAACCATTCACCTCTTTCTCTGGGAGCAATTAAAACATGCTCTTGAAGCTCAGGTCCAACAGGAAGCATAAGTAGACTTATGACTTTGAAAGCTGCACTCAGATAAACCACAGTGAGATGTGTTTTCAGCCATCACTCCATCACAACAGGTTTTCCTCTCCATAATGCACACTATCGCTCTGGTCTTTAGTGTTATCAAAGAACATGTGGTGGAAACAGGGAAATCAACATTTTAATTCCAGAGAGAGTCAACAGCTGAGAGCTACAAATGCTGCACAGCAAACACAAAGGAAGTGATTTGAAGTCAGTCATTGGACCCTGAGCGGTTTGATATGCATTTGATTTGCTCACAGGACCCCTGGCTGTGTTTGCTCATGCATGTGGCTGATATGTCATTTGACAAGGCAATGGGGGAGAGCCCCGCAAGTCATGGACTGTGAATTTGTATAACCATATAGAAATGTTTTCTCTCTAAAGCCTTCACTCTGCCCTTTATTTCTTTTCTTTAGTGCTGATAAATGGTAATTTTTCAGACACATCCTTTGCATTGGAAGTGTTGGTCTTTTAAATGCCTGCATGTAATAGTGTTTATACAAAAATAAAATACCTCTAAAACTATTGTTATGACTGTGCGCCACATGTTTAAAATCTAGAATGTGTGTACTTTTTATTCATGTGTTTTTTCTTTTAATGTTTCTTTAATTATCTTTTCTTTTTAGTGACTGTTTTTAAATGCCTTTGTCTGAATGTCTTTCATTTTTGTAAAGCTGCTCAAACTGCCTTTTGTTGAAAGGTGCTATATAAATAAACTTGCCTTGCCTTGCCTTGCCTAAAAGTAGAAATGTTTCCACTTTGCTCTGCCAGCCATTTAGTTTAATTACATTACTTCAATTACGCTCTGATTAGTTATTCAATGTTTGAATTACTTTGAATGCCTTAGTAAGACTTTGTGGGAGCGATTTTCATATTTCTAAAACCTCCTTATGAGCACACACACAGCGAGGCTGCATCCCTTTAATCTGAAAATCCAGATGAGTGAAAGAAAAGAGAGGTAAGAGGGAAATGATCAGCAGACTCATGCTGGTACATTTGACTGTGATTGGTTAAATATTCCTCCACACTGTCAGCTAGATATGATCTGTAACTGAAGAAACACAGAGACATTTGCTTTTGTATTTTCTCCCTCACTGTCAATTGTGGACAAAAATTAAAAAAATTGCATTTCCTGCTCTAATACATTGTCACTGTTTGCCAATTCAGGAGATAACAAATGGGCCATTTCCTCAGTGGTTCACCTCCTACCTAGGTCGCCTCATTGCATGCTTACATGGCACTTGAGACATGCTACCATTGATTAGGCTAATTGCCTGCCCAACCCTAACCTGCCCTCCTACTCCCGAACATTCCTCTGTTACCTCGCTCTTCCATTTGTCTTTGTGTAATGAAATCCCAAAGGATCATCA
This sequence comes from Notothenia rossii, assembly GCF_949606895.1. Lineage (NCBI taxonomy): Eukaryota > Metazoa > Chordata > Actinopteri > Perciformes > Nototheniidae > Notothenia > Notothenia rossii. The sequence continues at coordinate 87,943,671 of NC_136901.1, forward strand.
AGCTGTAGCACCCCTCCGCAGGAGCTATTGAAAAGAGTGACACAAATGACTGCTGCACTCTTATCTCTGGCCCTGTTAATCCCAGACCTCTTCCACTCTGCAGCCACTAACGTTATAACCCTGAATCAATGAGACGAGCGCTGGGATTTAACTGTGAGTTGGATGGAGTGAACGGGGGGAGAACAAAAAGTGTAAACAGACTGAAGGAGGAGTAATTGTGTGAGCAAGCTGCATTTCATTTGTCTGCATTCCTCCTGCTGATCTTATCGCTAATGTAATGCTAATACTAGATGTTTGTGAGGAGGCACATTTTGACTGCAGCATCAGGAGCAGTGTTGACTTTCAACTTAACTTTCTAGCACTGAAGCCAGACAATTGATTACCCATTGTTTACAACAATGACAGCTGATTTCACTCCTTAAAATGTGGAGTAATTTCCAAAACAAAAGGTCCTTGACAGGCAGTAAGAAACAAAAGCAGGTTTCTCCTTTACCCATTGATTGTATTGGCTCAAATAACAACTATCATATAATACTACTAAAGCTACATGTCTCTGCAAAAAAAAAGAAAAGAAAATGAATCCAGCATTGTGGTAACTATTTCTCCACCAAGTAGTGATAAGATTTAACATTTCAGTTTGACTTTATACTTAATTTCCTCAGCGGTGGATCTTGTTGAAAGTATAAAGGACAACCTGACCCTCCCCTGTTCTCATTAATGATCCATAAATGTCCTTCAGGAACAGTTAGCCCTTTTCCTCTATAAGCAATATCCCTTATTAGATGATAACAATGATGATTGTAATGGACTCTCTTCACTTCGCTAATTACTTTGTGGCATTAATATACAATAGCGAGCTCTCACAATCAGCAGTGTGAGCCAGGCAGAAACTACTAATTGGATTTGTAAAATCCATCGTTGCTGTTTTTTTTAATTCTGCAGGAGCAGGAAAGATTGGATTCACTTCACCAACTCAGACACATTATGCTCAACACAAACAAGATGATGTAATGGCGAGGATTAACATAGCTACCATGCGCCTTAATCCGCACCAACAGTAAATCAGGGAACAAATGGAAACCTGAGCATGCGGTGGGAGTCGTAATATAGTTTCTAGTTCACTGGGCTGTAGTGGCTTTCTGTGTTATGTGAATGCACACCATGAACCACCAATGCAACCTCTGCTTTCTCCCAGCAGGAAGACCCCCGTTAACTCGAGTGCAAAGCATGATGAATGGTACTGTAGCACGTAAACGGCAGCATTTCTCCGCCTGCATAAGCAGAAAAACAAGCTTAGCCCAGCACTTTGAACATTAGCTTTAGCAACAGGAGGATGCGGCTCCAGGTTTAGTTTTTCTATTAAAGTTCGCATGTCATGGCTATTTCCACTGATCATAATTCCATTGTTGAGGTCTACTAGAATATATTTAAATTGTGCAATTTTCTAAACTCACATTGGTTTCTCATACAGCATCTCTTTATAGTATGTGTATTCACTCTCTGTCCTAAACGGCTTGTTGGAACTCCTGCCCCCCCCCCCTCCCTGTGAGCCCAGTGTGCTCTGATTGGTCAGCTCGCCCACTCTGTTCTGATGAGTCCACCACCGTTACAGCGGAACATCAGTGATTATGTGTTACCATGGCGTTAGCAACCAGGAAATGACACCAGTAATGACAAACAGATGAGAATGCTGCGTGGAGTCTGGGTGCCGTGTTGGCGGGAAGTTGCGCGGCTCGCTGCTGCGAGGAGCGGACAGTGTGAGCTGGGTTCATTTCCCGCTTGTTGCGTGGGGTCTGCGAGACAGCGAGACATCGCGAATGGACGCGGGAAGGGGTGGGGGGGCGTCCTGAGGGGGCTACCCCCCTGCACCTCCAAACGCGGCGCACCTACAGTGTAAGCGTGCCACATTTTCGCCGTGTGAGGAGCTCCACGGATTGGTCCATTTGGGCCAATGGGTCCATTTGGGTGTGGGCACGTCACCATGGAAGAAAACAATGGAAAAAGAGAAATCTCCAACGAGGCGTTCTGGGGCAGCATAGACAGGTCTTTTCTGTGTTAGAGTTTTACTCCCTACAGGGTGTACTTTGAGGGTTTTGACTCTGCAGACCGTTTACATGCATAAAAACCTTCATAACACACAAGGGGACGGGGAATAACCGGAAAAGCATGACATGGGACCTTTAAGTGATACTGTGAGTATTTTTTCTCTGATGGCAGAATAAGCCTTTGCAGAATTGTGATGAATTCAATGGGGGCCAGTGGTCAAGAGGTGTGTATTTCACGGGCCCCTTCCCCTACTGACAGGCTTTTCATATCTGGACATGATGTAGAGCCCTGACCTGGGGACATTACGCTTCTGGAGTGCAAATATAGCTCTTCCTTTTGAAATTCAGCAGACCAGCAAACGCAGGAGCCGTGAAGCGGCTAACCTCTCTGTCTTGTGTTACAGTTCAGAAAAAAGGGGGCTGTAGATAAAGTGTCATCAAAAGCGGCTCAAAAGAGTCCGAGATTACAGCGGTACAAATCAGGTCAAGCTTGCCTGGCAGAAAAGGGAGTGTCCATATCTCTTCCTCAACCTCCTGCAAACTAAGGTGATTTATGTGACAGTAGCCAACAGCACAAAGAAGAGGTCACTGAAGGAACAAAGGATTGACATGACTTCAAAAGTTTAAGTGCTTTGATGAAGATACTTCCACATGTTTGACCAAAGTGTATAGATGACAATTGTCCAGACTAAAATACCGCAACAACTATTGGACATTTTGTCGTGAAATTTGGTACAAACATTTGTGGTTGGCAGAAGATGAAGTCTACTGAATTTCATAACTTCACCTACTATTACTTTAAACACCACCAAGAGGTCAAATTTCACATCTTTCATCTTTTCATCATCGTCATTCTTTATATCCAAATGCCTGCGAAACTACAACAACGTTCCCATCAGACTAACCTGCACTTGCTAACTAGCAAATGTTAGCATGCTTATGTGCTAAGATAAGCCGGTGAAAATGCAATATCCCTAAATGCAAGCATTGTCATTGTTAGCATCCTGACATCCCCAATTTAGTTCAGGACAGCACTAGACTCTGACAACTGCTGAAATATCCCTGGTATTTAGACTCCATTGATTTGTCTTCTAACGCCCCCATGAGGTCAATAGTTTGTTTAATGGTTAAGTTTAAATCCAAATTCATGAAAAACTATAACAACGTTCCCATCATGATCACCTGTACTTGCTAACTAGCAAATGTTAGCAAGCTAAAATGCTAAAACAAGGCAGACAATATGGTAATCAATATACCAGAAATGTAGCCTACTATTTTGACTGTTAGCGGTTTAGCATGCTAACATTATGGCTTTAGCCAGGGTTGCCAACTCTCACGCATCTTTCACTCTCAATCTCACGCTGCCCAAACTATTATCACGACAAAAACAAGATGAACCGGCAATCGTTTTTGGTTGGTTATTTACAATGTTGAGTTTGACTTTTGACTTTCATTAGTGAATGAAACTTCGTACCCTTTATAGTCTGTGTCCAATATTGTGTATTTGTATATATTTTATATATATCATATATATATGCTAAGGTCCCGCTACTGACACGATAGCAGTAGGCCTATGTGTAATGATATCAAAATCTCACTCCAGCCAGGTACCCAAAGTTGGCAACCCTGCTTTATTTCAGTAGGCCTACAGCCTCTATTCTTGTAGACTTGTTAGAAACAAAAAAACTGACGATGCTCAAATAAAAATGACACTAGTATTAAAAAGGTATTAATGGAGGTTACCTAACAGTTATGGTCTGTTTTCTAAGATTGATAGTCACTAAACTACGTGTGATTGTCCCCTGTAAATATGTCACAGTAAATCAGCAGCTGATCACAGTCCATCCTGCACCATGCTGTGCCCTGCACTGAAATTACAAACCATGAAAACGTCCCTCTCTTTTTTCTTTTCTCAACCTTTCCTCCCCTCCATTTCCAGCACACTTGTAATCCAATATCCATTTCAGCATGGAAATGAGAAATAACAGGATTAGGAAACAATTTATATGAATCGCCTCATGTTCACTCGCTGTTTACGCTTTCTCTGGAGGGAAAACAGGGCTGCGGTCTCCATGGAAACTGTAGTTGGCCAATGGCGGGGGTTTTTCCCCCGACTGTATGACGAGCTGCCTGTTGAGACGGGATTGAAGTTGGCTGAGAGTGCCTTTCAATCATTTTGTAAAAAAAGCGAAGTAGGAATCAGGAGAGAGATTATCTTGTCTCAGGCTGTTTCTTTTTTTACTCTCGTCAGGTTTCAGTTCATGAGCTTCTTTAGACAGCAAACACAACCCGAGCTATAACTAAATATGTATCTGCTGTCCTTGTCGTTAAATAACAGTAACTTCAAGCTGAAATCGCAGTTTGGTTTTATGATTTTCAAAAGTGCTGTGGCAGTGTTACAATATTGGTTCTGCATTAATGTATCCAGAGAAAGTGCATGCATCTGTGTTTTCTACTCATATCTCTCCCTTTTTTTTATTTGCTACACAAATAAAGTTTATTATATAATGTACCAGGCAGATGCAGCTGAGCCCTCAGGAAAATGCGCTGCTCCCTGTTCAATATGAGCAGCGGCCTTGAAACTACCTGTCGACATTGATCAGTCACGCGGCGGGCTTTCTCTGAGATGGGACTTGCAGTTATTAGAGCGAGAGGCTGTTAGATGGAGAAGCCTGTCGTCCGCTGCCTTTGACAGCTCAGGTAAGCCCTGAGGAAAAACTGCCCCCCCGAGCACACATCAGCCCTCGCCATCACTCAAATTTCAAGTCAGTGGGCTGGTGTGATGCATTGGCTCTCACCAGTGTGCTCTGCAGAAGGAATTGTATGGCTGTTGAGTGCTATAGCTGTGAAAATGAGGACATCAAACCATACTGCAGGCGCAGTTTTTTTTAAGGAGGCCATAAGTAATATTTTACAGCTGCTGGTAAAAAATGACGATGTATCTGGTTTGCTGGGGTTGTTGTGATCAATAAAGATGCCTCAACATTCATTTTGCACACCCTCAGCTCAACTTGTTCTGTGTTTAAAACCTTCCTGCTCCCATTTCAGATGCTGTTAAATGACATTTCAGCCTCATCCTCAAGTCAAATCATACAGCTGCGTTATTATTACTCTGTTATTCATGGTGACATATTCACTTTTCACGAGACGTTTATGTTGGATTTCAGCTCGTAATTAGCTTACCCCTCTCTGCTGTGGCAATATGACTTTATAATGTGCATGACTTTATAAATGACAGTCCATAATAGCTCAAGGGTATGCAATGAGTGTGAGGGCTGTTAAACATTCTCTGTAAATCTTCCTTCTGTTGTTGGGATATGATAGAGGGCGTAGATTACAGAAGTGTAATGACTTTGACAATTTGGTTGACTTTACAGCCAAGGTTTACTGTTAAGTGCTGAAGCTCTGATCATTTGGTTGGTATTTACTAGGAAGATGTGTGTTAGAGTTGAAATAATTGTCTTTATGCCTTTCCTGCCTTTAATACACTCATCTCTTTTGCTGTTACCTTAAGGCGTGGGAACACTATTTTCCAGTGTGATGTTCTTATCATGGAGGAGGTCAGTGTGAATGATGGGTGTACAAAATGCAAGACTTTGACACTGCAAACTGGTGCCTGTCGTAAAACCTGCATTTAGTTTAAGTTGAGGAACATATTGTGGTTGATTAAAAGCATGCTTTGCTAAGTGCGCATTTTATATTGCAAAATGGAATATTGAAGGAAAACCAAATCTGTGTTAGGTGATTTATGTAATGTATTGCCTGCTGGATACTCTACACTAATTAGAACATTTGCACATTATGCTGTTTAAATCATAGTCCAGGTGGTATTATGTTACTTTCTATAAGTGTAATTGCATTTACAAGTTAGGCGTATATAAACGTACTTTCAGGGCGAGAGTGTTTATCAGAAATGTACAGCTGTCGAGAGTTTTTTGAGCAAAATGTACATACCTGAATCTCACTACCACTCTAAGAAGATGAACACATATACATGTGTCTTAATCATAATATTTTACCAATTTGAAGACTTTCTTTTTGAATTAAAGACATCCTCTAAGTACGACATTTCCAATATTGTCTAATTGTGACCCCATTGTCAGAATGTGTATTACCTTGTATTTAGTGAAGTTAAGAGGTAAACTTCCTTATCATTTCATAAATACTGAAACTAAAAGAAAAGAAAAGCATAATCTTTCCTATCAAAAACTGATCATATATAAATATATTTTTCCCGCTGAAATGTCCTTCCTGTCCTGTTCATCACCTATACATCGCTTTGGTTTCCCTTATCCTAGAAAGTCCTAGAAAGATACACTTAAAGGTAGGTAAGAATAGAGAAACCAGCTCGAGTGCGCTAGAATTTGAAAGTACGCAGCCGAACAAAAATCTGCCCCTTCCTTCAGACTTCCTTACAGAGCCCCTCCTCAAACACACACGAAGACGCACATGACCAATGAGGGCACGAGATAAGTTTGTGCACAGATGGAAGGCTGACAGGCAGGTAGGCCATCCAGTTATTTTAGCCGGGCCGGCTCAGATGATTGGTCGTGCTTTTTACAGCTCCACGGTTTCAACAGATGAAAGGTTTTTTATGTATTTATTGTCAAAGCATTTAATGTATTCATTGCTATCAGGATGTTAAGAGCATTCCATGGAATATAACAACAAGTGTTTCTGAAGTGAATTACCTACCCCACCTTTAAGTAATGTGCATTTTAAAAAAGAGGAATAGTTTCGGCCAAAACAAAACGGTACCATGGGGTCAGATTATAATTTTCCAAAGGGGGGTTCGTTTAGCATGAAACACTTGAAACAACTAAAGGATAAGTTAAACAAGAAAGTAGAAAGAAAGTGAGGTGATAGAAAGCTATTTCTGCTAAAAAGTGAGCAATGATTGAGAGTCAGAGCTAAACATTTCAGACTTTTATTCATGTACCTTTTGTTATTCATGTTTTATTATCTTTGCTTTTAAATGAGAGTTTTTAAATGCCATTTCATAATATGTTTCTTAATGCTCTTAATGTCTTTCATTTTTGTAAAGCACTTTGAATTGCTTTGTGTTGAAATGTGCTGTATAAATAAACTTGCCCTGCCTTATGACCCACAGGTAAGGTGCTCTAATTAACAATTTATATTTTTAGACTTAGATATTTCTTGTTGGAATTGAAAACACAATTAGACAGCGGTTATGTTTCCGTGTTATCTTTGCTCATCTGTCAATACAAGTCAAGGCATTCAGAGGTATTTGAAATATTTCTTAATGGCTCTGCAGAAAGGCGGCACCCAGCAGTCGCTCTCTGCTCGTTCTTATGCTTTGTGAGTATTTCTCTAAACCTCTATTCACACTACCCATCCAGCCTCTGTCTTTAGAAACCCCCTCTGTCCTATAGACCCTCCCAGCAGGCAGTATCTCTCTGGGGCTCTTTCACCCCGTCAGCCCATCAGAGAGCAGAAACCCGGTGTGTGTGCATCCATCTGTTCTCCGCTGTGGTCCGGCTCCATCAGGAGGACGGGACCCCTCAGACTTGGGAACCCTTTTAATCAATGGCAGAGATTACAGTAGTCACGACCAGCTGGCGCCTGCTCGACACCGATGTCTTTGGAGTGCATGCAGGGGCCGGTTCCCCCCTCCGCCCGTCCTGAAGCCTCCCTGCTACGAGGAGGCAAAGCCCACCAGCGGACTGCAGTCAAACACTGAGCCTGTGATTGACGGCGCTGTTGTTGCAGAGTTCCCCCTCACAAAGCTGTCTTACAGTGCATTGTAAAAGCAAAGTCGTGAACTTGTGTTTACCTTCGCATGGTGATTTGTATATGCTGCTGCAGGCTGGGCTATTTGAGTATAGAATAGGGCTCCACAATTACCCAAAACGTTTATCAAAATGCAATATTGGCTTAGCAATTTTTAAAGCGCAGGTAGCAGAATAGTTGTTAAAAGCGAAATCTGTGTAAAAAAAATCTAATTTTGAATTAAGTTTACAGAGATGTTGCAGCCTATCAATTGTATTCTACAGACTTAAAGGGGTCGTGTTATGTTCATTTCCAGGTTCATATTTAGTATTTTAAGCTTCTACTGTGACATATTCATCTCTTTTCACCCTCTGTCTGAAACCAAAGCCCAGTCTGTTCTGAGTGGTTAGCTGCCCGGCTCTGCTGTGATTGGTCAACTGCTTAGAGATGACACGCCCCTTAGCCTATCACGTACAATGTGTTGGAGTGCTAGTGTTTGCAGAACATTGACATGCTCAAAAACCTATAACACACTACAGGAGAGGGAAAACCCCAAAAAGCAAAATAGGGTCCATTTAAGAAGAGAAGTTTGTTTGATACAGAGCCTTTTTAAAAAGTCTCATCATGTTTCTTTTGATATATTATTCAATGATAATGAGAATTATGATTAAAAATGATTTTTCAATCCATCCATCCATGTGCATCATATTGCGACATACAGTAAGACAAAAGGTTCACAACTAGTTCCTTTTTCAATCATGCAGCCCTAGCTTATCTTGTTTTTGTATCGTCTGTTAGAGACAAGATCAACAACACAACGTATTTAATACAGTGATTTATGAATCAATGCTGCTTTCACTTCCCCCTTGTTTCCCTCTCGCTAGCTCCCTGTTGACAGGCTTTCCATACTTCCCAGCATGCATAATAACACTCATAAGAGAGAGAGAGATCTTTATATCTTAACGTTATCTTTCCAGCAGCGGCAGCAGAGATTTGTTTAATATTCTCGCTCATATCGGGTAAACCTCAGGCATCGAGGTTGCCAGGGAAGTGTTGATAGAATTTGTTTCCCGCAGCAGCTGCTCTCCTGAACTCAGAACTCTTTACAACATCTCTGCTGGGCTCCATCAGACCAGGCACTGTGAGTATGTGAGGGTTTCTAAAACCCACTTGTTTACGTTCATTCCGAAAACGAATTCATTTTTAATGATGTCTTGATGGGAACCATTGATTTCACACCAGTACGATTTTGGATCTGTTTATTTTGCACTTTTTTGTCAATTACAGGATATATTTGCTGTTGCTACATGGACAGTTCAGCATTGAAGTAATTTGATGTTACAGTCTACAGTAGGACTGGATTAGTTTGAGCTGAGTTTGTTTTTGTGAACTTTTCAGTATGCTTTATTACAAGTAAAAACAATTTCCTTAACCTGCTTCAATCAATTGTATATTCACAATGCATCAAAATACTGTATGTTACAGATATGGGTGGTGGTGGCGAAGTCCATAGAGACTTGGCTTGGCAGCTGGAAGGTCACCAGTTCAAGTCCCGGAAAGACCAAGTGCTACCGAGGTGTCCCTGAGCAAGGCACCGTTCCCTACACTGCTCCCCGGGCGCTGTTCATAATGGCAGCCCACTGCTCCTAACACTAGGATGGGTCAAATGCAGAGAAACCGTTTTGTTACATAGAACCTGTACTACGTAATGACAATAAGTTCAATCTTCAATACACAGTTCATGTTTCACTTTCTTTAACCTTGCAAGTTACATGCTGCATTATTTGGATAAATGGGTTCTCAACTGGGAATATTAACCTCCTCAAGTTGGAAAAGCAACCAGGAAACAGATGTCCTCATGTTCAGCTCTCTGAGGAATACAATGGTCTTGTTTTAGGGTCTTCATGTGTCCACATTACAAGCTCATGGACACGCCGAAGTCGAAAGAAAGACTTTCCAACTCAGGAAATCTGATTATACGAGCAGCCAATGAATGCACCACTTGCCTTGGAGCCTTTCCAATAGAGATATACTGTTTTTGTTCACTCTCAGTGTTGCCATCAGTATTATTCTCAGCCATTAAAATGAGTAAAAAATAAACGTCTCCATGCTATCTGCTGAGCGATAGACGGAGACAAAACTAGTAATTAACTGGTGATCAAAGCATTATGAGCAGATGGTGAACAACACAAAGAGAGTCAATTCAGCGGGACAGACATAAGACTGTTGTTAGTTGTTGTTTAGTGGACTGTACTCTGTCTTTAAAGTGCATATTTAAGTATACTTTCATTTTGCTAATCTGTAAATATGTTCCCAATAAGACTGATGACTGTGGTGTAAGGTTAAGAGTTAAACTTCAAAATGATCGCTTCAGATTGTCAAAATTACCAAATTGATTTATGTGTTTGTCATTCAACATCAATACACATTTGAGTAGCCGGATCACTACAGAGTGTTGTAAAATTCAAATCTACATAAACTAAGTGACTTTCCACGTTCCTCTCAAAGTTGACCTTGGACGACTCATCAGACGAAAGCTGCAGAGGGAGTTTCTGGTGGAGGAAACAAGCATCGAGGTGAAAGGGCTTCTTGTCTGCAGTCAGGTACGTGCTGTTATGAATGTGCATGTTATATCCTCCGCCAGGTGAAGGCACAATCTACCGGCTGTTAGCGGGAGTTTTCGTTGGCCCTGTACAAAGCTGCAGATTCAGAAACACTCAAAGGCATCATACAGATCTTGTTGGCTGCAACTCACCCTCCTGCTTCACCCCCCAAATGATGATAGAGAGCGGCTGCTCCAGGTGATGCTTTGAATTTTTAAGGGATGTTTGTTTTTTCTGGCATGAACGTATAGAGAGGCTGTTTCTGTAAAGCCGGTTCAGTTTGCTCTGCGATTCCTGGCAAGAAAATGATGTCAGGCATTTTTTTTTATTTGTGTTGATTACACTCTGTACCTTTGGTGTGTACGGTAGGGGACCTGTCAGGACATTAGATGAAGATTGACAGCACCATATTACAGGATTCATGACCTCTGCTTCAAAGGTAACTGCTGCTTCCGACACTGACTTACACATTATTGTATCAATGTTGTCTTGTTTGTCAAACAATGAGAAAGCAGCACTTTGAGAGGATTTCATGTCGTCATAAAGCTGTGGCAAGATGAACATGCTAGGTAGCCAAAAATGAGCTGGTTGCCAATTAACCTCCCGTCTTTTAAGATGTGTTAAGAAGATGTAACATGGCACCAAAAAATGATGGGCCAGAGAGAAGTCAAGGCTTCCTCTGTTTGGTGCTGACATGCAGATTCCCAAATATATTGTCCAATCAGATCAGCAGGAATCGGTTAATGTTGTTGCCCAATTTGCTAATTTGATCGACAATCCATTGAATGCATATAGTTGGTCAGCAATTTTTGGTTTCAGCTCAGCTTGACTTACTTTCTGAATAAGAGAGTACAGGGTATAAGCAGGAATCCTGAAGTCAAATGTAATACCTTTTAAGACCTTTTTTAAGACCCTTTCCATACATTTTAACACCTCATCGCCACTTCGAGTTCTAACCGGTTACATTGGCGACACACTTTACCTCACATTGACTATATACAGTATTGATTGTAAGAGAGCACAACTAAACAGCTTGTGATAACTCCTTATCATAATTCAGATAAAACAAAGCACAAGAGAATGCATTGTGTGACCAACCCAATGCAAGGTTTATTAGAAAAACAAACATTTAGAAAGTAGTATTTGATTCAGGCATTGTTCCCAAGAGACGCATACTTGCATTTCCCCATAACGATGTTGTTTAACAACCGGCGTAAACGGACCTTCGCGCGCTATCAAGCAGTGAGCGTACGATGTCCTGTTCAGATGATGTCAAATCCAACGGGATGCCATAAATAAACTACACAGAACCACACTACACACCTACGCAATGATTACATTCAGGCAGACTGTAGAATACAACCTCTTTGGACAATTTACATACTTATTGAAAACAAGCTACAAAATGTAATACCTTGGAAAATGCCCTTTAATACTTTTTAATAGCCTTCATTTGAGCAAAATTGATTTATCAACTTTTAATACTTTTTAAGACCCCGCGGACACCCTGGAGTATCTTCATAATTTTAAAATGCACTATAGATTTCTTTCTGACTAAAAGAAGAAAATCGTGATCGTGACTCGAGCCTATTTCATCATTGCTTCTCAAGTATTTCAGTAAGTGTTCTAGTTTGCTACTTAGGTCTTAAGTTCTAGCCTTCACTCCTAATAGTAATAAAGAACATTGCACTCTGTTGTATAAAGATAATCGCTGAGATATGGGAACATCTTTATTATGTTTTGAAAAATTGGATGAAAAAACACAAGAATCCAAACGATAATCCTACACATTGGACATTGTGACCAAGATCTTTTTTGATTTATCTAAAAAAGGAAACCAAGTTGTTTTTGAGCAAAAATAATTTGTCATGTAATTTCTTAATGTATTAATTTGTAGAATACTGATAAATAAAAAATAAAATCAATCGGTGCATTCCTACTTTAATGGTTGACACAGCATCTTCTAAATGAGTTGGAAATCCCAGTACGGTATTTCATTCTTGAATTAATAGAATTATACATGGATTTAATTACTTGGCCATCACACTGTGTGATTAATGCCGTCTTTATGCCCTTAACTGTGAACTATAAAACCCTAATCCCACAGGAACTGGACACTGCAGACTCCTGTGTGCAGGAACTAAGTAACTAAAGTTACTATCATAAATATTTAATCAAGGAAATTGCTTTCAGTCATAAATACATCATTTAAACGGGGGACGACTGGAACGGAGCCAGACCTCCAGCTACAGAGCAACACGATATGCATCACCTCGTAAAAGGCACCAATTAACCGGGCCCTCGTATATCAGTCCCTAGTCACTTACAAAGTCATTGCCTTCCTTCCTGCCCTCATTATCATCACATACAGTAGGCACCCACTAGAGTGCACTTCACAGTGGTCGAGGGGAAGGCGAGGTATTGTTTTTTTTGTCAGCGAGGGGTTTCTTCCTGTGTTCTCCAGGGGCCCCAGGGAAGGAGAATGGGGCTGTAGATTTCCACATGTCCCAGTGTGACATCTCCATTGTGCGGGGTGAAAACACTCACGCAGCGCGCCGCAGACAGCATTCTGACGAGTATGAATTTTGACTGAGAGACATATATCAAAGCAGCTCCTCTGCATATCTCAATGTCCCACCCACCAGCTTCACTGGTTAGAAACAATGACACGGAAAGTAACAGGCATGTCCCGAGTGTTTGTGATTTCCACTGACTTATGAGGTCAGGCAGTATTTGTGTCAAAGGTTGCAGAGGCCCTGTGCTCTGCAGAGGTGCAATGCCTCAGGGATCCATGTTATTGCTTAGCTGCTTGGATCAATGTTGGGAAATAATAATACAATTGCACAAAAGAATGAAACATTTACTCAGAAATGTTCAAGATGCTACAGATGAAGATTGTTAAACCACAGCTGATCCCTCATCACCTCATCATCATAAACCTGATTTGACCTTTGACATCAATGCATTTCCTATGAACTCCTTTATTACCTGAATGATTACAATATTTCTAAAATATGCAGGAATGGATACCTGGAGTTTCTTACATTTTATTACCAAAGGATGCAATATCAAAATATCTAATGGAAAATAAATGCTTTTTTTATAACTCAATGAAATGAACTCGATGAACTCACAATGAAATGCTGTGCAGACATTCATGGTTCGGAGAGAATACATCCTAAAGACTTTGGCTTTCCATTAATGTTTCATGCAGTGCCACCAGCAGGTCTTAATATACAGCTCATATCTGAAGATGCATTGGGCGGCCAACATGTTGATATAGATTTTAAAGGGTTTTGGAAGATAAATCCTGCAGACTGGTGATCTTATGACATCGCCATCATCGTGTCAAAATGTCAACTGAGTTTTTGTTATTAAACATTTGCAGAACTAGTGAGAGTTTATACATGTTCCCCTCTGTGTTCAATGCTAATTATCAAACGTTGGAATGCTAACACATCATACATTTAAACATGGTAAACATTACTCATATTAAAAAGTATGTTAGCATAGATATAAGCCCCACTATAATCTCAAGTATTACCTCAGATTCCCCTTTTCTACGGAGGTGTGTTTCCAGCGTTGTTTGGGATCTAGTGCCTGAATGCTAGTGTATCTCCAAAAAAACAAAAACCGGTTCAAGTCAAGAAAAAAGAGTTTAGCCGGCCGAGATTCGCATATGTTAGAGTCTGTGTCAGAGCGACAACAGTCCATAGCAAGAATGGAAAGTTATTGCAGAAGCAGCAGCACCAAGGGGCTACAACGCGGCAACTATTATTATAATTAAAACACATTATTTTGTGAGAAAAGATATCATTCGGAACATTGCGTCATGCACAAAAACATACAGTCACCTAATATAAACATTTTGGGGGAAAAAAAACTCACACAAGTGCAGCCGCTTTGCCCAAAAAGCAAACGGAAAATCTAGTTAGCACACATCTGGCCGGTAGATTTAGCTGAAATGCTGGTGTTGTGGTGGCAATGGGAAAATGAGGCGGCTCAGATTGAGACTGAGGCTCAGATTGAGACAAACAGCGCCCCGGTGTTTTTATAGCCGATATCTCCTCACAGCAAATGGTGCTTTGCGCCATATCTGCCCCCTACATTATTTACACCTCGTTTTTATTAGGGCAATCTTGACACGTGTGCCTGGTGATCGATTGGAGTGCTTTTTTTTTTTATACTAGCCCTGAAGGGTAGCTAAAGTGGGCCATGGACTTGGGTCGTTCAAAAAATAAATAAAAAAAGGAAAAGGGTTAATATAATGATGAGGTTTTTACTGCCTTTGTTTCGATTTTTTTTTTACACAAAGGATTTTGGATGGAAAAATTGTCAACACATTTCTGGGGGTAAGTGTGGTGAACACCCAGAGAGGCTGCTGGGAGTCAAAGACCAACATGTAAATATACCTCTTATTTTAGTAATTGGCTTGACCCGTGGGTCAACGTAGATCCAATTATTTCTTAATTTTAATCACATGCAAACTAAATCCAGAGATTGTACTCATCATCCATGACCACAGTATCTAATCTGCAGTGGGGGTTGAAAGGATATTTCAACAAATCCAGTTACGATTTTTCAAATATATGAAATTGTTGAACCCATGTGGCTCAATGCAAGAGGTAATACACACCACACATTATGCAACCAGTGCATAGTGCTCTTCTTTAGTTGCCATGATTGACGCGTCCATTCAGTAAAAACCAATAGTGCAATCCTGAAAAGCTCAACTCAATAATACATATTTATATTGGTCGCTGTTGAAATGCTATCCAAATCGACCTGACCTTGCCTCATCTGGGGAACCAAAATGAATTATATATAACCCATACAGACTTCACTTGGCAAATAAGGGGGGAATAATACATACTATGAAGCGCTGAAGATGCACTTTTCAAGCTCTTAAGCCATGGAGAATCCACATTGGTGAAATGTCAAAGCTTGAAATCCACAGGAGATACATTCCTGGATTTGTAAAGGGATTTTCTTTCAAGCAGATTCTGGTGAATATTAATGTCCGGAGGAACTGCGATTGTCTGGCTTTGTGCGGCTCAAAATGGTCACGGCAGCATGAAGAGAGACGGAACCGGGTGTATTATTAAAGTTATCACCCAAAACAACCTTAAATGAATCTTGAAATACCTCCTGTCCTTACCTGAGGTCTATTTTGCTTCTCTGCATATAATCTATCAGAAGTATTCAACTAGTACTAAACCAGTATGTGAGAGAGTAAAGGATAGTACACTTACTTCATTTGCAGTGTAAAGTTTACTCGTTTTTGTAGGATTTATACACAATAAATGTGTACTGTATGACTTAGAGTAGGTAGTTACTATCAATAGTGGGATATGCATATACTAAAGTACCTTTCTTAGTTCATACTTTAATACTTTCACACAACATTTAAGAGGGAAATATTAGCTATTAGTAGCTTTGCCTGTCATACTTTAAATACACATTTTCAAATTACAAATATGAATACACTAATATTCATTCATTATGCATTCATCACTTCACGACCCGACTACTGCAATAGCATCCTCTACGGCATACCATCCAACCTCCTCAATAAACTCCAACATATCCAGAACTCTGCTGCCCGCCTCCTCAACCCGCTCCCGAGACCACATCACTCCCGTCCTCCAGAACCTCCACTGGCTCCCCGTCCGTCAAAGAATCCACTTCAAAGTCCTCCTCATTACTTACAAAGCCCTCAACAATCAGGCCCCCCCCCCTACCTCACAGACCTGCTGCACCACCACACCCCTTCCCGCTGCCTCCGCTCAGCAGAAGCCCACCTCCTATCCATCCCCACCCGCACCAATCACCGGACCTGGGGTGACAGAGCCTTCTCCGTCGCTGCCCCCTCCCTCTGGAACTCACTCCCACAACCCATCAGAGACTGCACCGACCTCACCACCTTCAAAAAACTCACCTCTTCAATCTGGCTTTTAATGTGTGATTCTTTTTGTATTATTTGACTTTAACTTTAACTATATATTTATTTGTTGTTCCTTTCTTTTCTTTTCTTTTCTCTTCACTATATCGGTAAAGCGTCTTTGAGCACTAACAATTGAAATCTATTATTATTATTATTATTATTATTAATATTCGACATGTGCACTTGACATTTGTACAAGACACAACCAATGAGAAATAGCTTTTTGTAAGATATCATACACACGTTGAACAGTGATGATGACAACGGAGTATTATTATCAACATCCCTATGGAGTTATACACTGGAGACAGATGGTGGTAAACTGGCAGCAGTGAAACACCTCACGTTTAAACACTGGTTGTACACATTGTATTAAAGAAATGACTTGATATAACATAAACATTTATTAGATCGTAATACTAAGTTAGCCAAATGTCATTTACCCTCCACTAACCCTCTGTGAATGGAGTTCAACCCTCTGTTAACCGGGCACAGTACAGTGTGAGCCGTGTGATGAAGGTGAAGCTCACTGATGGATTTGACACCAACACCTCTATCATTTCAATCAGATGTATTATGTTCTGCCTGCATCTCTTTTAAAGGGGGTCACGGGGTCACGCCGCAGCAAACCATGAAGTCATGACTCCATTTTATTTTCTCTCACATCTCCTTTGATTCAGTATTTCTCTCTCACGCTGATGGCTCAGTTACAGGGTCTCCACATTAGAACACAGTCTCCTTAAAATGAGTTATTCACCCATTTTTCTTATTTTTTTTTTACTGAACTTGATAAATAATATAAATGCACGCGCACATGAGGAGAATAAAACTGCAGTGGAGGAAAGACATACTTTCTTTCAGCAGCCAATCCTCTTAGGGCCATGTCTCCAGGCTTCTACCCTCCTGTCCTCCACATGTCCCGCTCTTATGTGCCCATCCCCCCACATGGATCACACCTGGCACACGCAAAACATGTTCAGTGTCTATTCTTTCTATATTTACTGCACTTTTTCATGTAAACCAGTAGTCTGATACAATATGTACAGTTTGAAAGGGTGTTAAATGACATTTGGTGATGATTAATGGTTTTTGTGTTAATGTATTAGCAGTTAAAACAGGACCGGTCGAATTTGACCACGAACACCAAAGTAAGGGGAGAAACGAAGACAATAGGAGGGTTAAAACATATGTATGCAATTGACAGGTTAATTACAAAACAGTGAATGCATTCATAAAGATAATGAATGTACATGTATACCTTTATGGAGTATCTATTTATACAGACACATAGGCACAAACTAAAGGTTATCTATATGGCTTGAATCTGTCATTAATCATTCGTACATTATGTAATATAATAGATTAAAGGGGCCTATTATGCTCGTTTTTAGTTTTTTGTGCCTCTACTGTGACATGTTGCCATGCTTTAATAACACTATTTATATGTATACACACTGTTGACAAATCATCACTGTATAGCGATAACAATTATTGATTCATTTTCAGGACTTTTTGCTGCTGTAAGAACAGGAAAAGTAGTTGTTTTTCTACTAATGCAACATTGAGCAGGGCAAGACTCTTACAAATGAATGACAAAAGTAATGTTTTATTGGTGAGAACTTGGAGGGTATTTTCTTGGAAGCAACAAGATTTTCCTTTTTAAAGCCAAAACGCCAGCATTGAGAAATATTGTTTTTTGCAGCTCTGTGGGCTTTTTCTCCTGATTAACTCTGGATTGTTTGAACAAACCTGCAGGACTTCTTCTGTATATTAACAGTTAGACTGGACAAACAACCAAGTTATTCTTCATCTTTGAAGACTGTGGACTGCATGGCTGATATATTTTCTGACAGTAGAAGCTGATAATGTTTTTCCCGAGTAGGCAGTAAACAGAAGAATTTGTTTCTTTACAAGTAGCTAGCATATATTACAAAACTAAAAACATATACATGTCGTACTTTGATCCATATGACTTGCTGTAAACACTTTACTTGTATAGTGGGCAAAAATCCTTTGCTTCACACAAATTGAAACTAAGACTAAGTGCGTAATTACACAGGAGAAGCAACAGCAACCATGACCGAACAAACAAAGAAAAGCGTGCCATCACCAAAACCTCAACAACATATAGAGAAAACTAGTTTTCCGCCTTTTTATGAACCAAATGGGACTATAACTGCATTTTGTTGCACACATCTGTGTTGTACAATTACAAGAGATTCTCTTTGTCCTTGAAGAAAGACATCAGAGTTTGACTGCTTGTGACTGACGAGTGATTTCTCAATTAAAATCAAAGCCAGACACCACAATAACAAAGCCTTGCTAAAGATGTTGCCAGAAAATCATCTCAGTGTTTATCAGTTCAATGAAAATAAGATTAGGCTAATGAAGAATTAACTGATAACTCATCAAGGCTTGATACGAATAATAAACTTGTAAATAGAAGCAGCGTGATGATTAATTCCACAGTGACAGACAAAGGTCTCTGAAAGTCAAAACCTGTCAGATATACTCCACCACACAGGCTGTTTGCCTTTAAAGGTCCCCTATTATACTATTTTTCAACAATACATTAAAGGTCTCATACATACAATACATGTCAAAGAAGTGTTTGGCTGAAATACCAAACAGATCATTTTAGCATGCCATAAACCCCTCTATTACAGCTCTGTATATTTAAATGCTAATGAACTGCTGCTGGCCACGCCCCTCTGCAGATGTGTTAAAAAATCACAATGGTGCTAGAAGGAGATTCAGGTGATAAGGTGAGCAGGCGTTACCTTGGTTGGTGATTGGCTAATAGCTACACAAGCCAAAACACAGTTGTGACATCACAGAGTAGCTAAATCTGATCAGTGCATTTTCAGACAGGTTTTTATGGATCAGGACAAAAAAAGTGAGCGAATCTTTTTTCCGGAAACTTTCAGAATCTCTTTACACAGAGGGAACACATGTGTATGTATAAAACACGTGAAAAAGTGGATTTTGCACAATAGGTGACATTTAAATGTAAAAACGAACCCTTCAGAGCCTCTGATCATCAGCTGCTGCAGAGGAGGAAATAATGATTAGTACACGAGGACGCTGTGCTGCTGCGTGCCTGCACTAATAACAGGACAGCGGATGAAGAAAAGAGACTTGGATAGGAATTTCAGTGATGTCTTTTCCACTGAGCGAACTGCCGGAGAACACCATTTGATATAATTGCCTCCATATGTGGAGGGGCTCTTGAGATGCAGTTCTTCTCCCTCCATCAGATACCGGGGTCTAAGAAATAACTCGGAGCCTCCCGCCTCTCCCGGCTCTGGGCCTGTCATGCTGCCGTGGATAATAACGCTACCATGTGGACCTGGTTCAGGAAAAACACTTCCATATGTTGTGTGTGCACGCTTCCCTTTCAAGATTTATGAATGAATGAGCTTCAATCGCTCCAGAGTCCATGCGGCCGCTGATGGGCCCATGTTTGGAATTTCACAATGAAGTCCATTCTCTGTTCTGCAGCGTGTTTGTTTGCGGTTTGGCCGGGAGAACTTTCTTTAGACGTGGATATAGGGGATTGTAACTGATGTTGTTCCTCTTTTACAATTATGCCTAATATGTGGTCGCAGTGACCTGGTTTTCATTGTTTGCTGCAGTGGATGTAAAGACATGCACATGGAAGTGCCTAAAGAAACTTTAACTTCAAACATGATGATATAACAGTTCTCTTTGTCTCTCTGTGTGTGTAGCTATGAGTGTCTTTTCTGTATTATATCTGGAATAATACGCATTATTGGGTCACAGTTATGGATCATTCTGATGTTAATGAATATAGTTTGGTCCATTTGCTGTAAAAGCAACAAAAAGGCTTTAAAGAAGGCAAACAACAATCAAAAAGGATGCAGTATAAGCACTTCTTGTTAACTTCCAAATAGACATTGTTAGTCATTGTCTCTGAAATATTGCAGACGGTAGTCAAATTGCTAAAACGTTCCCAAATGTTCACAGTCCCAAGGTTTATTAGAGAACCTCAACATGTTTGTGCCACCCGACGCTACAACGGCAAAGAGTTCATTTTCTTTTAAGGCACAGAAACAAACACCCAAGGGCGACTGTTGACAGGAAATGAGAAGCTAACGGCAGGATTGTTTCTAAAGCCACCCATCTGCACCAGCCTCCATCTCACTGAAACATGTTGTGGCTTCATCACAAAGTCAAGATAGTTCCACCTACGCTCTTAAATCAAAGAGTCATAATTTACAGGCCTGCTAGAAGTTTCTGTCAGTTCAACATTAATAATACCGTTTGACACTTTTAGTAATTTAAAGAAATGACGGATGCTGTTGTGTTACAGATAAGGTAGGTTGATATGACATACATTTAAGAACATCTTATAAAGAAGCTGACATGAAGTATTTCTGGCCAGCACAAACATCCTTTAACATTATTAACAAGCAGCGAGGGACCTTTCACTTTAGATTACGCTGTGATACTTCTTACAAAGCCATGTTTAGTGTACAATTCATGTTTTTACTTTAAGTGTTACTTGATTGTGGGCAAGATACAAATACAAGTTGCTTGGAATAAAAAATGTAAACATTAAAATTGGGGATTGACATCTCTAAAGGTCCGGACACACCAAGCCGATTTCGGCCGTCGATAGATGTCGATAGATATCTGTCCGTCGATGAGCGTCCTGTCGCCCTACTCAGATTGGTGTGTCCCGCCCAACATGTTGAATCGGGAGGCTAAAGCCTAAAGGCCGTCGGCCAAATAAATCCCTCTGATTGGCTGTTCAGCTATCGAATCAGTGCATGAGAAGCGAAACGGAAGTGAGGGACCCAAACAAACTATTAAGAAGGCAAATCTGAGATTTCATTTAACTCCAGCTCTCGACAAAGGTTGGGGAAAGCCCCATGAGCTTCTCGCTGTAGAGTGAACATTGAACGCACACGCTATTTGTTTTTTTGTTTATATCAGTCTGTTCTTCTTCTCTCGGTTATCACGCAGTCTGTCTTCCGGTTGTTGCCTCTTTTGAATGACGAATACACACTACCGCCTCCTGCTGGTTAAGGAGAGTTATTGCCACTCACGCATGCGCAGTTCGTACGTGCTTCTTGGCCGTCAGCTGAAGTCTTTGCGGTGTGTTCCAGTGCGACTGTTGGCCCAGACGCAGGAGACGTGAGGCGACGGGACGTGTTCTTTGGTGTCTGATTGGTTAGCCGTCCAGCTAACCAATCAGAGCATACTCTAGTTTCAGACAGAGGGTGAAAATAGGTGGTGGAGCACAGGCAGTATGAGAAAAATAAAGAGCATTTTGAACATTAAAGCATGGAGACATGAAACAGTAGAGACACTACATACAATTATGAACCTGAAAGTGAGCAGAGTAGGGACTCTTTAAAGGATTGGAAATATTGTGCTTTTCCAAACCAATACAAGTGGTACATACCTGACACTGAAACATGTGTACCAGGCACATGAAAGTATGTAAAGACAGACAGCATGCAACACAACAATATTTAGAATATTTTTATCAGATTTTGTTTGATCTGCTCCAAAACTAAATGTCTTCCTTGGCTCATAGCTACACCCTTTTAATCAAGTTTCATACAAATCAGGCCAGTAGTTATTTTCCATAACCCAGCAAATCAACAGACAAAAAAACTAAAATATAATCTACTTGGTGGAGGTAACTACAGATGCAAACTTTTCCTTTTGTAAGTCTTACACTTTTTTCTTTTTTTTACAATTCAATGTCTCTCTTTGCCCTTATTTACATCTCAAAGAAATGTGTCTGACCCCTCAGGTCTTTAGAGCCAGCTTACCCTAACAACTTGAACCTCATAGAAAAGGAAGTCCTTCAGTGTCTGACTCTGACCTTTGCTCTTGTGTGTGGACGCTGCTCTGCAGAGTCGTGTTGAGCCTCTTGAGGGCAGTGCTCACAGTGCGCTCTGCAGAGACCTCCACAAGCAGCCACTTTTTTCTCCTATTGACATTTCCCATCATGCCCACACAGCCTGCATCAGTATTCACAAGCTGAGTGGAGGAGGCCACTGGGGAGAGGGAGGAAAGTGAGAGTGAAAGAAGACAACACAGTGCAGGAACACAGTGGAGCATTGAGCTGGGTCATTCAACTCCCTATCTGCACTCTGCTTATTCAGCCACTGCTGTTATCGTTTGGCTGGCGTTTCTAGAAGTTCATGAGTACAAAACAGTAAATGTAAAAGACTGCTCATTGTGATAAATGGGAGTTGAGGCTTGCAAAAAAAAAGGGAGAAAGATAGACAAATAGATCGAGACGAAGAGAAGTGGTCTGATTTCTCGAGCACCATCTTGGCCCCCCAAGCCCAAGGTCTCAGGAAGTGATTAACCCTCCTCAGATACCACAGGATGATGTGTACATGCACGTGTGTGAGTGTGTGTTTGTGTGAGTGGGAGTCGGGCGTGGGCAGCCAATCTGTAAGCCCTTCTCCTGAGGCTCTCCCTAAAAGTGGGGTCATCACCCCTTGATCTTGAAATTGAATTCCGATGATTCTGGTTTCCCCCTGTGTAGATCCTCTCCCCTCAGGGCGGCTTATGCACCTACACACCGAGTAGACCTCCACTGCAGCTTCCTCCTCTCCTCGGTAACATCGGAAAATGGATGTCTGGCTAAATTGGACACTTTTTAGTTGGCTGATAAGTAGCTAAAACCTACCTGTTTCAAATGCACCTTGGCCAATAATAGTTTAAAGGGGACCTATCATGCAAAATGCACTTTTGT
>NC_136901.1:87966937-88131937 GCF_949606895.1 Notothenia rossii
CTGCAACGATCTGATACAGACTGATCCAGATTTGAACACTTCTATGACGTCACAGAAGTGGCGCTAACGGCTATTGGGCCAACTCCACCAATCAGGAGGAGACAGCCACGGAAATTGCCGTTTGAAAGCGCTGGAGACGCTGTAGTACATATACCAGGCCTGTAGATGGTGCTGTTCTCACAGAATCAGCTCATGCAAAGACAGTGTTAAATTGAGCGAAATGGAGGAATGGCTTAAATGAATGATCTGTTTGGTATTTTGAAAAATAAAAAGTATAAATATGCCTTATATAGGTATGGTCCTACACTATATTATTCAAATATAGAATGATAGGGTCCACTTTAAATTGTGTACGTAGCACTTACAGTGGGTTGCTAGAAGGGTAATGTACTTACAGGATACTTTTTGAGTTTGTTTCTTACGGCGGCTGACAGGTGGAAACAAGTTGGCTCAACACATTTTTCATAAGGAGAAATGTGCTGCAGTTTCTAAAACAGTGCAAATAAAAAAAACACAAATGTTCTTAAACACATGCAAATGAAGAAACATTCATCAACTTGAAAAAACATGCACAGGATAAACAAAACACTGCAAACACAAAAGGCGACAAATACAGAAACACTGCCAGAAGCTTAAAATACAACAGGAACGGGGACACTTAAAAGTGATGCACTCAGCTGGGACCGAAGCACTTGCTGACGTTTGGGGATTATAGATCAAGTTGGCCAACTGTCACTGGAAACTTACCTAAAATGTAAATTGTATCGTCTTATTTTAACAACTTGATCGCATGAGTCCTTCAAATATGATTGCAGATCTGCTGTAAGCTAGGTAGCTAACGTAGCTAACCTAGTCTTTTCAATATACTGGCAAAACACTTACATTCAGGCAGCGCATTTATGGTGAATGTTTTCAAATGTGAATTTTTATTTGTAATGGATATGTTTTGGGCTGTTGTAGCACGTTTGCATCTGTCGGTGGTCACCTCTTTAATGGACAGAGGAGGGGATGCAAGGCGGGATGCATTCATCCAGTTTGTCACAAATACAATGACCCACAAAGTCAGTGTTAACAGTACAACTACCTAAATATAGAACATACAACAATGCCTGGAGTTATTTCTATATGGCACCTTTTTACTGATAACATCTTTTTATTCAACATATGTAAAAACAATTCAACATATTTGCATTCTTCACAATATTCAGTCAGCAACCAAAGCATTAAGCATGCTTTTTTGGATCCCTTTGGGAATCCATTTGGTTAGATAAATATGTATAATTGTTTTAAATGTGCACAAGTGTGATTACGCTATCTTGAGGAATGACACGTGACATATTTACTTTTTTTTTTACATATAAAACCCAAACCAGGATCTTTTCACTCACCCTGAAACTTCTATATGGAAAGTGACCTGTTAGCAACTTTGGGTTCTAAACCCACATTCAATGTATTACCAAATGTGCTATTTCTAAATAGAAATTACCATTCAGTTGCTAACAGACTCAGAGCAACATTAGCATTTGTTTAGAGTCATGTTGATTGTGACTGTAAGTCCCATATTTACTCTATGTTAAGCTCTGTGTTGGTCCTCACAGCTCCTGAGGACAATATGTGGCTGTAAGTGCTCCACTGTTCAGCAGCTACTTGCAAACATGTGTCTGTCTGCTGTTTGGTAATAAGCAGGTAGGTATAGCATGCAGCCATTCTTTTATTGTGTTTATTGGGTTGATGCCAAAATCAATGTTGACGACTGAACCAAATCAGTGAAGTTGAAATAAGCTGAAATACAACCAAATAGAACTGAATTGAAATGCCTGATGCAAAAACATTTGGGCACATAGTCAAACCAGTAAAGGGGTCATTTGCCTCCAAAGTAATCCAACTTGGTTTTTATCAGCTAAGAAAAGGATATAAAGAACTTTATATGTCCTTATGCTCGTAAATTAAAAGGAGTAGTGCCTGTGTGACACTTGGTTATCGTCAAGAACACAACTTTTCTTTGTTTGATGAAGTGAATATCTGAAGGCTCTTTCAACTTGAACTTAAAAGTGAAAGAGACTATCTGTTTGTTTTTCAGCGCTCCTTCTGATCCTCTGTATTCCCTCTTGGATTTCCCTCGAGTCGTGGCCGATGCTCAGGCACAAGCATTCAGGTTTGATGCAAGAGCTCACATCATTACACCGCTACGCTTAAAAAGGCGAGCTACAGGCTTAACAAGAGCTTTCTACCTCACCTTTGACATTTAGCATGTCAACGAAGCGCTCGGTAACTCTGCAGCGCCTCTCCTCATTACCCCCTTTGGCAGGAGAGGGCCGCGCTCTTCAGCTCTTTCTTTCTCCTTTCTATCTTGTAATCTTTCTCCCCTTTCACTCCGCCTCCCCCTCCCACATTCCCACTCGCTCTTTCTCTCTCCAGCCACACATCCATTTCCCTCTGCAAATGACTGCACCTGAAGTCAACTGGAAAGCAGGAGGTCTGTCGGACCAGTAGGGCTCCGTCTGCAGAGTGAGTAGCTCTCCCCTCTCCCCCCCTCACATGTTTCGTATCCTAGGGGCTATAAGGCTCAGCCCCCATTCTTTTCCAACCTGGATAAAGTATGCTCACTGTCAGCACTTTCTGCAGCAGCCTGGCACTCTGTTTATTTTTGCACGACACAGAGCTGAATAGACTTTAATAAATACCGTGGCCTGAGAGTCAGGGAGCCATCTGAGCTTGTCACAACTTGTAATTTAGCTGGAGCACCAGTTCAGACCCGCCATTGGGTGTTCACTTAACGGATGACTGAGTGCACTGCTCTCTCACCGGGGCCCTTTTTGGAAATTGTTCTGATCAGGGGAATCACTGCCGCACGCATTTTACTGAGTGTCACATGTGCACAACCAGGCACTTTTAAACCTCTGCAGAGCTTAGATGGAGAATCTTACATAGATCAGTCGAGATATACAATCCAATGACTGTTTTCACAGTATAAGTTGGAAATGTATTGATGTTAATGCAACAAACCTTTAAAACTTGTTGAGTTTTGATATTTTTTGCACTCAGTTTCTCCAAACATGTTTGAACTTTAGTGCTGCCGGTCTATAAAACGTATATTCAATGCACCAGTCCTCATGCATTAGTAAGCACTCATACAGATAACTTCTCTGGTTTGTTTTTGATACTATGAAGCAGATTCCTGATCAAATGGGACATTCGACAGGTTTACCCGGTTCATAACAAACATTAAAAGGTTCATTTTTGTTCATAATTACAGCTCAGTGCTGCTTGAAAAATGTTCCATTCTGCTGTGGTTTGAATGGATTGCAATACCTGCAGGGGACCCACGCAGAGAATAAAATACTGCTTTGAAATAGAAAAGTTATTTCTGGAGAATGAGAAACAACATTCACCCCATGCTTTGTATCACTATTAGTTTGATTTGCTGTATGTATTTTCTCTATACAAAAGGTTGATACCCCTAACTGTTAGGGAATAGTTTGCTTAGGTATTCAACCTTCGACACAGTTCATCATTTTCTCTCTACCGCCTTGGGTATTGCTGCTATCTCTCTTTAGGAGTGGGCAGCTTGGGCGCATTGTTGTTGCCAGTCTATGACCGAGCACAAGCCGCCTTGAGGCCGTTTACTGTTCAGGGACGTAGGTTCCCTGGCGCACATTCTTTTCTATGGACAAGAGCTCTCGTTAGATTCAGGGTCCATAATTGTTTAGTCTCGCTGATGAAGAATGTTGAATATTACACTCCGAACTAGTTAAAACCTCGAGCTGCAGAAAGAGTTCTTCAGAATTGGTTTGGCAACCGCTGTGTCAACTCGTGACACACCACCTGTCTTGTCAATTCTCCGGCCGTGACTCCAAATAAACCACCAGTGTTTGCCATCAAAGCTCCAGCTCTCCTCGTGCCTCTCTGAGTCCTGTTTCCAATTGCTTCAGAAGTTTCCCCCACACTAACTGCACTGTAAATATGAAACTACCTCAAGATACGCTTAGCAAAAAGTTACAAAACATGTCTACAAGTTCCTCTAAAGTACCACTAACTAACAAATGATATCCCTTTTGTTTAATCCGCAGATGACGGACCTCAACATGGCCAAACTTCTTTTTATATTTACGTTATAGTAATCCATACAAAAATATGTTAGTGTGCTAAGCTAAACTAACTCCCTGCTAGCGGTAGCTTCAGATTTAGATCTGGGTCAAACTCTCTGTAAGAAAGGGAATCTCGTATTTCCCATAATGTCAAAGATACTTTAACATCTTTGTAAGCAGAAAACAATTAGACAATTATTATCTTTCTGTCTGAGTAACATGTGACTTTAAATCTTGCTGGTCTCAGTTTGTTGGTTTTAATTTATATTATGTGAGTGTTAAACAGTATCATTGATGTTCAGTTGCTGTTATAATGTCAGAGGTATCTTTAGATGAATGAAAGATTGGATTTTCATTAATTTCTTGCCACCTGAAAATCAATGTTGACTGGGAGCAGCTCATCATGTATGCTCAGTGGTGCTTTATTATTCATTGCAAACTATTGGATTGACAACAGCGACGTTAAAGTAATTTCTTTGGTGATGACTGATGTTTTATTAAAGTACAAGACATAAACAAAGTCATAACACAATAGGGTATACAAGTAAATAACAATTGTGATAAACGCATAAATGCATGAATCGTTTTCATTCAGTAATTTAATATACATTCTTTTGAATTTGGCATACATTTGTACTTTTACTTTTGATATACTTTAAGTCATATTTTACTTAACTAAGACTTTGATGCATAACTTGTAATATTTACAATTTAGTACCACTACTTTTACATAGGTTTGACATGTTCCACCACTGCTGATAATCAGGAAGTGTTTCAGGAAGTGTTTCAGGATGTGCAGACAGGAAGAGACCGCAGAATAAAAGTGGCTTTGAAACATGAAACAGCATGGAGTAAAGGGGATATGGCTATTTAGTTTATCAGTGGACGGCCCATCATTTCTTTGTTGCTACTATTGACTCCTCTTCTTCTCGTCGGTGGGTTTCAGGGTTTAACTCGGAGTTGCTGAGAATTCCACAGTGGTTTCATCCGGTGTTAATCTTCAGAGATTTGCATTAGTGTCCAGAGACACCTTTGATCTTTCTAAAGACTTTGATTGGATGTGTGAACGAGGGGGCCACTTTCCCATCATGCCTCCACTGGATTAAAGCAGGGGACGGAGGGAGGGGAAGGGGGACTTATTTATAATTTTGGAAGTTGTTTTCAGGTCAGTGCAGGCTTTCAGGAGCAATCAGACAAACACATTTCAGTGGCAGTGGCGCAGAGACAGGGGAAGGGGCGGGCGTCCGGTACGATTTCAAACTCAGTGAACTTATGACGACAACGCTCACTGTTTCAGCGGTTTGTCTGAGTCAACTGTGGTCAGATTAATGAAAGTCAGAGAGCACAGGGATCAGGCTGCAGTGGAGAGGGGGAAAACCCTGAAGCCAAGAGGGGTTTTAGAAAGTTACAACCAGTGTAATAGATCCTTTACTTAAGTTCAAATACTATGGTCTCAAAGTACTCCACTTACATTTCAACAAAAAGTTGTGATTTTAAAATTCTACTCAAGCAAAAGTACAAAAGTTATAGCTTTAAAATACTACAAAGTTCTCCTTCTGCACAGTGACCCATACAGTATCAGTAAAGTACACACGTATTATCAGCTAAATGTACTTCAAATATCAACAATGAAAGTACTCGTAAAGCAGAATATATATTTTCAGAGTATTTTATTATTTTGGTTATTATGTTATTCTGTTTTTATGTGTTGTAGTTTGTCAATGTGGACCAAATTTAGATAGTGTGTAGATTACAGTAGTAGTAGTACAGTACTTAATTAAACCATATGAGCATATATGAGTTATTATGTGGACTGTGAGTGTACAAATACATGTAGTGGAGTACAAAGTATTATAAGAAGTATAAAGTAGCAGTACTTAGATATACTCATGTGAAAAACAACACTTGAGTAAATGTACTTTTTTACTTTCCACCATGGTTGTAACGAAAAAACTGAATTGAACTAAGTCTAAAACTCGATAATGCACTTTCTTTCACTCAAAAGCACACAAAACGATGTCTGATCCCTCAGAAACGGTATTTTTAACTTGCAGTCACATGTTGTTACCATGGATTTTCACCCTCTGTGGTGTGAAAGCCATCTTTGAGAGCAATCATTAACAGCAGAGCCTCTTTGCTGACTCAAATCCTTTGGGCTTCACCGACAGCTGGTCTCTGCCCCCCCTCACCTCCTCCTCACCCCCCCCCCCCCTTCGTCCATGCTTCACCTTTCAGGAGAAATCAGAGCTCGTAAACATCGTTTCAGTGATGCCTGAAACAAGTTTCCATGCCACATTAATGTGTGCAGCAGCGAGAGCGAGTCTCTGGTGGAACAGCTGCCACCCTGTCTGCTGGCAGCAGCACCGGGGTACATTTGCCATTAATTTGTCGCACCTGACAGACAACTCTGCTGGGTACCCTCCGTCTACACCACTTTGCTGCTTTGTGCCTGGGAGGGACATATCTTGCCCTTGTGAGAATAAGCCTGAAATATGGTTAGGGAAGAGAATGGTACAAAATAAGAGCCCAGGGCCTGATTCATTTCATGTGTATCTAGGCCAGACCGCATGATATGGTGGAAAGTTAGGACTGCAGGGATAAAGTCCATGGGGTAAAACCCGCAGCACCACCTTTGGATGTAACTGGGACAACTTCCCCACCTTAGCCAAGTCAGAAATAAGACCCTATCCAGAGAGTTTGAGTCCAAGCCCAAATGGAAATGAAACAAAGTCACAAAGTCTTCCTAGTTGTGGAAGAAGTGCTGAGACCTATTTAGGTATAACTAGCAGCACTAAATTGTAAAAAATAACTCTGTTTAAAGTTGTCATGGTTTTGGATTTATGTTGTTTTAATTTTCCACCTTTTATTTTGAAATGTTTTCCTCCTTGTGTCTTGTCCGGTCCTACTTCCTGTGTTTGCCCCCCTGTCTTTAGTTTCCCTGGTGTGTCTGATTGTGTTCACCTGTTGCCCTTGTGTGTCTGCCTCCCCTGCCCAGCTGTGTCTTATCCTGTGATTACCCTTCTGTGTATTTAGTCTTGTCTTCCCCTGTGCTTCATGTCTGTTTGACGTCGTTTCATGTCCATGCTAACTGTCGTCTCTTCGTGTCCATGTTCCCTGCCTCGCCTATGCTCGTCTATGCTTGTCCTGTCTCCATGCCAGTAGTCTGCTTACCAGCGATTACATATCTTGTCTCAAGCCTGATTCATGCTCCTGAAATTCTTTGTAAGTTTTGTTCCTCACTTAGTGAGCAATTTTCTTTTTGCCTTTTTTGAGCCTTTTTTGTCACCTCGTTAAGAGTGTCGATCTTTTTTTGTATACCTATTTTGGAATACAAGTATATTACTCAAACTTTACCTCTGTCTCCCGGGTTGTGCATTTGAGTCCTTATCCTTGTGTTTCCAAGTTTGTGACAAAAGTACAATTCCTTCATTCAAAAAGGACTTAATGCTTGGCCTCCAAATAAAATTAATGACCAAAAGTAAAAGTACTCAT
This sequence comes from Notothenia rossii, assembly GCF_949606895.1. Lineage (NCBI taxonomy): Eukaryota > Metazoa > Chordata > Actinopteri > Perciformes > Nototheniidae > Notothenia > Notothenia rossii. The sequence goes on from NC_136901.1 coordinate 87,974,518, forward strand.
TGTGTGTAATGGGCCATTTCAAAATCATACAAGTTGGTAAAAATTGAACTTATTTGAATTACTTTATATGTGCATTAAAGATGTTAGATAAATGTAGTGGAGAAATAAGTACAATATTGGTATCCAAAATGTGTAGTAGAAGTATAGAGTAAAGTACAACAACTTCAAATTTGTACCCAAGTACAGCTTGAGTACATTGTCTTTGTTCCACTCCACCTTTACTGAAGAGCATTGGTCATGGACTGTTGTGTAATCAATACAACATTACCTTCCATCTTTATGCAGACGACTCACAGATATTTCTAATTTGACTCGAACACAACTGGTCAATATACAATCCATTAATACAGGTTTTCTTAATTTCTTCAGTGTAACTCCAACAGTTATCTTAGGTCTAGACCAGGTAGTGTGGGTAGATCGCATGGCAAAAAAAACGTCCTTATTATGGCATTAACCACTTGATTGCCGTGCAGGTAAGCCAGTCTGAAATCTCATATTTTCTAACACGCAGTTCACCACGTATTGCGCAGTCAACCGTGCCAGCTGCAAATCGCCGGCGAGCTGATTACCCAGTTAGCCTTCCAATTTATACAATTATATTAAAGAAAGGGTATAAGGGGTGCCTCACCTCCTCATCTGAAGCCTAAATGCGGCACAATAAGTGTAAGCGCACCACAGTTTCTCCGCCGCTTCGAGGTTCCGTTGCACGCAGTCCAGTAGCCCCCCCGCCCCCTTCGCTCGCGACACACAGGGCCTCACCACACTTTGACTTGGTCATTTTAAAAGTAGCTCCCAAGCTGAAAAAGTGTGAGCACCCCTGGTCTAGACCAAGCAGCCACCTCCAGTACAGAGACATGGATATTATTGATTATATTTGAGGACTAGACATTTTCACACCAGCATTTTGTCTGGCCCCCGCAGATTGAACCTGAGGTTAGTCAGCCCTTAAAGGAAGTAGTTGGATATGATTTCAGTGAGATGCTTTGTTGCTACAGAGGAAGTAAATTCCTGATGAATATGAAAAAGCAGCATGACTGATACACAGAATAATGAATTAGATGCACTTGAAGACAGCCTCGGACAAGCTGCACAAATGTAATGCTTTCATGGAGGAATGACATGTTTCACACCAGAGAGGAGGCTTCAAGGAAAAGAGCTTCTGTTCATCTCTTAAACATGGACCATGATAAAGTGTCATTTATATTCAGAAAGTCATATTCCAGTAATCGGTGTAGTGTGAGGAAATCAGGGTGGTGTGTATCTTAATTTGACGGTTTAATGTATCAAGATCAGAAACCGGTTCAAAGTGACCTCTTTAAATAACATGTCTTCTCTGCCCAATGTTTTATATTACATGAAGGATACAAAATGGAGAAAACCAGTAGACAATACATTTAAAAAGCTATTGTTGGATACTTGAAAAACATCTCAATGATCAATCAATTCTTTAAATTGAGTCATGTGTCATTCGACCTCTAAAATGGATAGCAATCAGTTATAGAAAAACAAAAGAATACGTAAATAATATCATAAAAGTACCTTGATGTTGTGTTTTCAAATGGCCATCACTCCAATATAAACTGGTTTAATCTTGATTTGTGTTTCCATAGAAAACCTATTTTTTGTGTGCAAATGTGCAAGCTGTCAGTTATTTTACAAAACAACATACATCAGATAATATCAAAACAACAACAACCAATAACCTAAGAGTCATTATTCAACATCTTGTCTCATTTAACAGATCTGGTGCAACACGGTGAAGCTAGATGACTATCAATTGTCACTATAAGCTACTCTACCTGTGTGTTGTGTCATCTATCTCTGTGTGTACAGGTGCCAGTATGGTGGAGACAGGTTTGTTTTTGTTGCATATCTTATTTTGAATCTCTTCGTGTTTTGAAAAGGGCAATTAAATGGAATCTGACTGTGATGCATTGTAGCACTTCCGGCTTATCTGTTCCCTTAACATATGCAATGATTTACTGTGGCATATATCATTACCTGGGATGACATGAATCATATTTCAAAGTTTATATTTCTCGGCCTTAGCCTTTTCTCCGCTCGCTGACATTAAGATCCGTCTCAGCCCACTGCTAACACGCGGAGACAAACATGAAGGCACGAAGGAGAACACTAAACTTGAAGACGTTACAGAAAAGATACGTATGAAGATTAATGGATGCATTTTGTTATTGATGATTTTGGCATTCACCTCAGTAATGGAGCCAGTGGTGAGTTTGCAGAAGCAGATTGTGAGCTTGCATTTTCGAGTGTTAAACGCTTAAAAATCAATGCCATCGCCCCTTCGAGTGAAGCACTTACTGTAACCCCCCCCCCCCCCCCCCCCACCCTCTGATGTACGGTGTTATTGTAACATTAGCATTATTATCATGCAAGGAATCCACGAGCAAACACCAGCAGACGAACCAAGAGCTCACGGATGGACAATAACATTTGACAAAGAGCCGCAATAAATGAGCTGTGAAGGCCGGGCCTCTCACCTGTCAACATGTGACACTTAAAACAGTAATTTGTTCCGCCCGGGGGCTGTACCTTTCAAGGTATTGAATTTCCCTCTGGAACCAAGATTATTCAACTATCAGCTCAAGAGAAAGCAATACCTTTTTTAAAGGCGGCTTAAGGTCACGCCAGAAACTGTACTTTTGAGTTGATAAAAAATCAAATGAAGAAACAAATGAGTCCCTGAAATGTGAGGATTTGTCCGAGTGTAATAAAGATCTACCCCGAGATATGCAGTGAATAACATTTCATAGCTGTCATCGTCGTGCAGCTTATAATGCCTTAATCTTTTATGCATATTTCCCCTTAAAACAACACGAACAGGCCCTTCTTTGTCGGGGGTGAATGTCAACATGGCTGTTATCCCGTCAGCTCCCTCTGCCTGAAACCTTAAACCGCCAAACACCTGTTCTTTTGTGCGAGCCGGCATTTTACAGCAGGGTCTCTCCGACATGCCTCTCCCCTCGCTCGTCTCCCTCCCTCTTCCCTTTTACATGTCGTCACCCCTTCTCCCCCCCCCCTCCCCCTCTTCTCCTTTCACTCGCCATTGTCATCTTCCCCTTCTGTCTCCCCAGCTCCTTTTACCAGATCTCCCCTCTTCTCCTCGTCTCTTTTAGACCCTTCTTTTCTCTTTCAGGACCCTCTACTCGTTTCCCTCCCCTCATTTCCTCGCCCTCACGTTTACTAATGACTCTCACACTGATACTTGACTCACTTCTCGTCTCTCTGGATCTTCCTCATCTTCCTCTTTCTTGTCATACCCTCTTTTTTTTTTACCTCAGCCTGACACTCACCCATCATCTCATGTATGTCCTCTCTTTGTCACTGTCTTCTTCTTCTACTTCCTTCTAAAATGGGAAAAGTATTTCCTTTTCAAGCTGATTTGATGAAACATTTACAGCTAGAACGCTACCCAAACATGGAGACAAACTTTTGACTAAATTATCAAAAAAAAATTAATCGTTAATACATTTGTGCCCATCTCATATACAGTAATGAAAAACATCCCAAGATCAGAGTATGTGGACAAGAGTACAAAGTGCAGAACTGTGATTACAGTAAAGTCCCTTTTGTGTAAAGTTTATAAAAAGATTGTGGTTACATTTGAATAAACACATTAAAAGGTGGGGTATGTAATTTTGGAGAAACCAGCTCGAGTGCGCTAGAATTTGAAAATACACAACCGGAACAAGTCTGCCACTTCCTTACAGAGCCCCTCCTCCAACAAACACGAACGCACACATGACCAACGAGGGCACGAGATAAGTGTGTGCACAGATGGAAGGCTGACAGGCAGGTAGGCCATCCAGTTATTTTAGCCGGGCCGGCTCACGTGATTGGTCGTGCTTTTTACAGCGCCACGGCTTCCAGAGATGACGTTTCTTTATGTATTTATTGTCAAAGCACTTCAGATATTCATTGCTATCGGGATGTTAAGAGCATTCCATGGAATATAACAAAAAGTGTATCTCGAGCCGGTTTCTCAAACTTACCCCACCTTTAGTATAAAATCATGTCAAGGCACTGGGGACTGTTTCTGTATAAAACCAGACCCTAAAACGTACTCTAACTTTAAGAATGTGCTGTGATTGCCCAGACATATTAAATGGTCTCGATGCGAGCAGATCGGAATCCTTGGCAGAAAATAAATAAAAACATGTATTTATCACGTTGCTGTAATTGCGGGTTGTCCATCAGCCTGGTGACAAGCAGCTTATTACAAACCATATTTAAGTTTAAAAGCCTTCAAGGGAACAAAGTCATTAAGACAGGAGGAAAGTAGGATGTCTTGTGTGGTATTATAAAAAGCAGACATTGATTTAAGTCAAACAAACACAGTCAAACACAAGACTCATGCAACTTGAGAGCATGTCCTACATCCCATACTTACTTGAATCAAACATATTTTCCTAACCCTATCCCTTACTTTAAATTGAACTGTGATTAACAGTCACGTTTTTCTTTTTCTTAAACGAACCGAGTCCTTTAAGGTGATTAGCTGTGGCATGTTTAAAGCTGCTGCCATGCTACCGTTTCACTAACGTTAAATGAAGCGGTCAGATATGTCATCACTGGCAAACGTCTGTTTGTTGTTGAGGTGTACTGTGTAATAGAAAACATACAATCTGGCAACAAAACACAGCCTTCAAAACATGCTTTCCGTTGAAAATACGTGGTTTTAATCGAGACAAGGTCCACCTATACTTGTGGTTCCTCTGTGTCCTCACTGTAGGGCAGACTGTATCCAACCTGAAACGATCCCGCAGGCAATAAGACTGCAATTTAATTTAATAACATTCATCTGCTACTTAGTAATTATTTATCTATTATCTAATATATCAAACTTGTATATAGACTCATATTGCACTATTCCACTTTTTTTTTTTTCACTTTAAAAAAATATATTTTTCTTTTTGTATTACTTTTAATATAGTATATTTTATTATTGTTTTAATATTGTCTGCTTATCTGTATTATTGTGTTGCACTGTTGGAGAAGCCTGTGACTTAAGATTTTCAACAACATAATTACTCTGTAGCTATGTTAGTTTGACAATAAAGAACCTTGAACCTTGAACAATGTCCTCTCCCAACAAAAAGCTGTGTCTTGCATTGAATTGAAACGCTCAGTCCTCGTAGCCTCTAACTGAATCTCTGTACCGCAGTTTCTCCCCACATGCCTGCCTCGGTGATGCAAACCAAATATTTATTTTCCCCGTTTCACATTCAAGGTTTTCCAGTAGTTTTCCAGTTATTGTCAAGCAGCTACACGGACTGTGTTTATCCCTGAGGTTGGCATAGTTACAGATGCTATTCCTCAATGAAAACAGGTCTACACAACCAGATATATCTGTTGGAGGAGCTGCAGAGAGGCATTCCCTCAAAAATAGCAAACTTCCAGCATGTCATGAAGGTAACCTCACCTTTAAACCTGCCATGCTGTCCACCACTGAGTGCTCATGGTTGCTCACTGCAGCTTGTCACAAGTCTCTCTACCTCACATTGAAAACACATCTATCCTCACATTTCTTTCCTTTCAATCCCTTTTCCAGCTATACGCCGATCGTCTCTCTCCCCTTTGTGCCTCTCTCTCTCATTCACACTTTATGTCTCCCCACTGTCCATCTCCCACTTTCCAACATCTCTTCTATCCCCAGTTGTATGGAAGATGAGGTAAAAGGAAGAAAGAAAGAAACCCTTTAACCTTTCCCTCATCTTCTTTTCTTTTTTGAAAGCTAGCCTTTGTGGAACTTGGGGAGCTGCTCCAGTGTCTGCAGCCACAGCCGGGCTCTTTTCATCGGGAGAAGTTTGAAATCTAACTGACCCTATTCATGCACTGCCAGGCCTCTGCTTGTACCCATGCTACATAATACGAGGCAATGCAGCGACTGGGGAATGTGAGTTATTCAGGGAAGGGGGAGACAACAGTGGAAGAGCACAGAGGGAGTTACAGGGATTTAAAATGCTGAGTTTTACAAGTAGAAACCTTTTAACCTATTTTACCTTGGTTGGTGATTGGCTAATGGTTACACAAGCCAAAACATCGTTATGACATCATACAGTGGCCAATATCTGATCAGCTCATTTTCAAGCAGGTTTTTGTAGAAATGGATCAGGACAAAAAGAGAGAGAATCTTTGTTCCTGAAACTTTCAGAGTCTCTTTCCACAGAGGGGACACATGTTGATGTAGAAGAGACATGAAGAAGAGGGGACACATGTTGATGTAGAAGAGACATGGAGAAGAGGGACACATGTTGATGTAGAAGAGACGTGAAGAAGAGGGGACACATGTTGATGTAGAAGAGACATGAAGAAGAGGGGACACATGTTGATGTAGAAGAGACATGGAGAAGAGGGGAAACATGTTGATGTAGAAGAGACATGAAGAAGAGGGGACACATGTTGATGTAGAAGAGACATGAAGAAGAGGGGACACATGTTGATGTAGAGGAGACATGAAGAAGAGGGGACACATGTTGATGTAGAGGAGACATGAAGAAGAGGGGACACATGTTGATGTAGAAGAGACATGAAGAAGAGGGGACACATGTTGATGTAGAATAGACATGAAGAAGAGGGGACACATGTTGATGTAGAAGAGATATGAAGAAGAGGGGACACATGTTGATGTAGAAGAGAGATGAAGAAGAGGGGACACATGTTGATGTAGAAGAGACATGAAGAAGAGGGGACACATGTTGATGTAGAAGAGACATTAAGAAGAAGGGACACATGTTGATGTAGAAGAGACATGAAGAAGAGGGGACACATGTTGATGTAAAAGAGACATGGAGAAGAGGGGAAACATGTTGATGTAGAACAGACATGAAGAAGAGGGGACACATATTGATGTAGAAGAGACATGGAGAAGAGGGGACACATGTTGATGTAGAAGAGACATGGAGAAGAGGGGACACATGTTGATGTAGAAGAAACATGAAGAAGAGGGGACACATGTTGATGTAGAAGAGACATGAAGAAGAGGGGACACATGTTGATGTAAAAGAGACATGAAGAAGAGGGGACACATGTTGATGTAGAAGAGACATGGAGAAGTGGATTTTGCATAATAGCTGACCTTTAAGATCATCATGGGAGGCGTGTGGTGCAGTGGGTTGTGCGTAGGTGTTCAGATCAGGGGGTCACAGGTTCAATCCCCACTGCAGTCAGCATGTCGTTGTGTCCCTGAGACACTTCACCCCAAATTGCTCCTGTGGGGATTGTCCACAGTACTGAGTATGTAAGTTGCTTTGGATAAAAGCATCTAACATGTAACTGTACAGTATCACAGATTAATGTGTGACTTTCAAGATGAAGTTGTAAACTGGCTCTCTAAAATGTTTTATTTTCATGTTGGATACATTTGACTGAGCATGCATGCTGTAGTCTTTTTGGCTTGCACTTTCCCTGTCAGTAACAAAACTAGTCCAAGAGTAGGATGTCTTAAAAGTAATTTTCTCTGGACGATTCTCTTCTGTATGAAATGTGACAGTTATAACCGCTATTACCAGTCAGGCTTTTATTATCTTGCAATTCAAACTGAAATCCAACGCATCTCCTGAGAACTACATTTCATTCTTTTGTGCGTGAGTCATTGTAACCATTCAGAGCAGTCTCTGATGTGAGGATGAAACCCTTATTTTGCTTGCCGGTCTCTCTGTGGTTTCCAGTTTCATGTTAGTATGAGCTGATGTTATGCTGGCGGAAAGACTGCTGTGGTGGTATGAACAAAGCGGGCGGTAATGACACTGAAAAGGCAGGGCAAGCTACATGGGTTGTTCCTCTATCACCTGTCAACGCTACGAACATAATAAAGTTAATAAATTGGCCCTCTTCAGTTTCTTTTCATGTGCATGCAAACAAACCTAATGATGCATGTCTTTAATTATGAAGTCTTGCAGTTGGATTTGTCTCGAGTGTGACATGTAACACAAATTAGTAATTATAATGAGCCTGTAATGTACTTAAAACGTTGCTAAATATACAATGTTTTTTCAACAACATGTCTTTTTTTATTTTGCCTAGATTAAACCAAATGATCTATTAGCGAGATGTATGACAATGGTTACAAAGAGCAGCAAATGCTTTGGATTGGACAGCCACTATTCTCTTAACTCCTATTATTGCTTTTGACTTAATTTAGATAGGTCTGTACTGCCTTTGGACTTGTCTTGGACCTGGTCTTGGAATTTACTTGAACTCAATTAAGTAGGTCTTGAATACAGAACGCTTGTGATTTGATCCACATTTCTTTTTTTCAAATTTACAACAGTATGCATTATTTTCTTGCTATTAAATGTGAGTTTATTGCATCTTTCAGCCCTAGTACAGTCTATGTTCTATGGACTATGCATCCTATCTGAAGGCTCCCCGAACAACAGAGAGAGAAAACATTATATTCTCACATTTAAACTATCTAAGAAAAGTCCAGAGAGTTTTTCCAAAGATCCTTCTCTGTGCTGCAGTAGAAAAATGATGCTTTAACAGCAAAATGAGGGCATTTACTTGTAATTTACTCGTGTAGAATCATGGTTGCAGCCAAGGCTTTATTTTTTCGAAACAGCGCTTTAGGCAACTTATAGCTGAACACGCACAGAGAAACAGATTTGGTCATTTTGTTTACACAGCCTGAAATCTCTGCAGACCCTAAATGATTCAGTGATTGTGGGCCTGAGTGCTGAAAGCAGCATGAGCGTGAGCTTGTTGTGGATTTAATTACAGTTGAATCTGATCAATCAGTCACAGAGAGTCAAGAAAAACAAACATTCAACATGAAAATGGGGCCGATTATTGCTCTAAATGTCAGAGCAATTTCTTCATCTGAATTTAAACCAGTTCTGCTGATTGTTTGGCAATAAGAGCTACTTAAACTTGAACTCTGGCACTAAAGGGCTTTACTAAAGTGTTGAAAGTGATTATGCATTATACGCGCATTCACACCGCAGTAATTTTCCCACAAAGGTTCATGAGAACTTAGTTCATTAGAACTCTTTAGTTCTGATGAACTAAGTACAGATCGCGTTCACACCGGAATAACTCCCTGGGGGTGGATTAGGCAAATTAAGCCGCTGACGTCACTTCTTCGTCTTCTGCTTTGGGTTTACTGGCAGGCCGCAAACAACTTCACGGCGTATACTGCCGCCCAAAGTCCCCGTCCTGAAGTCCCCGGAGTTGGGGATTAGCTTCAGTAGAAGCTGCTGGGAGTCCCAGCATGTTTTCTTTTGTGTTGCCATAAGTTAGTCTCTCTGCGTTTGTGCGCTGGGCTAATGCTAATGCTAATAATGCTAATGCGAGGATGATAAAATGGCGGTTTCACAAAACTTTTTGAGAGTTTTACGGGGCGTGGTTTGCAATCCGCCCAGCCAATCAGAAATAGGAACCTTTTTCTCCCACGAAAGTACCTGTTCTCTAGCAGGGACGGAAAAGGGGGTACAAAGGTTCTGATTAACTCATTTTAGTTCCGGCTGTTTTTGGTGTGAACGCAACATTTCGGAACTATATCAGAACTAAAGTGGGAAAAGTACTGCGGTGTGAACGCGGCTAATGAAAATTCATTATATTTAGCTACAAAAACTTCCTCCAAACTATTACTGTGGCCTGAATATTATACTAAGAGATGACCTTTAAAAACTCGCTGAATGTGTCCCTGTAGGTCTGGCATATGCAATAAGTTCACAGTTATAGAAGAAAATATCCTTTTTCTGCTTCCCTCTATAGTCCTACCCTCCACCTCATGCAGCTAAACACGAGCTCCATTTCAGTTGACTGAGCACACACTTCCTTTCAGCAGCACTGCTTTATGCTTACAAGGTTACACATTCACAACTTAGACCACATTCACACGCAAACGCATACGAAACGCAAACGAACCAAATACGATATAAATAAAGTCTTCCGTTCACACGAGACCGCTCGATAGGCATTGGAGACGCTGTAGTACATATGACGGGCCTGTAAGTGGCGCTGTACTTCCGCACGAGGCCGCTCGAAAGCGCTGGAGACGCTGTCGTCCATATGCCGGGGCGCAACAAAATACACCAAAAGCAGCGAAGAAGACCCCCGAGCATGGTTGCCATGGTTGCCCTTCTGTTTATTCTCTGCGGTGGATTTAGCAACATGTAGTTCATGTAATTCTCCATGTCCACTTGTTGCTGATAGTTGTGGTAGAGGAGCTGTAGATTTTGCATTAACATCATCTGTAGCATGGTCCGTAGCTACTGACCATGCTACAGCAGTCAGAGGTGGGGAGAGGCGGGGCTTTGGCTTCATCATTATCAGGAAAATGATCGTATAGGACGTACACACAGAGCCGTTTGGCCCCACAGAGCATTCCGTCCGCAGATCTATCCACCTTGGGACCAGTTATCGCTTGCGGGGTCCGTTTCTGCGTTTCTGCGTTTCCGTTACGGCCTCGTGTGAACGAACGGGCTATACGAAAGAGAAAAGTAGCAGATCCTTCACATGATGAGATGCTCATATTTACACTTTAGCATTTCAGCAGAGTAGCCTACTAATAACGACCAGGACGCATTTAACTATGAGTGACTCTTGTCACCTTGGGACCTTAACATTGTGTAGGAAAACTTTTTTTGTGAGTGAAATATCATTATGGCAGGTTCACTTCGGGTTAAGCTGTTTTTATATTTCATTTAATTAATGTTGTGTAATAATATTTTCACCTTAATTGCCTGTAATCAAATGTTTAATATCACACAAAGCCTGTGTCGAAGGTAGAGCCGCAATTATAAGTCGACTAATGGATCATTCGATATTTGATGTTTCGCTCCTTTCTATGTTATCTTTGGGTTTCGGGCTGTTAAAACAATACATTAGAATATATAACTTAGGAGGGAACTGATGGACATTTTTCACTACTTTTTTTGCATTAATCTATACGATTAATTGAAGATGAATTGATAATGAGAGTAAATGCAGCCCTAGATAACAACATGTTTTCTTCCATTTGTGATTTTTAAGTATTTTGTGTTTCTCGTGAGGCGAATACAGTGAATTTCCTTTAATCCTGCCTCTAGAGACCATTATAGAAACTGCAGTCGCTATTTTAAATCGTTGCTGTTTAGTTTGATCACATACTTTGTTGCTTCAGCAACTGCAGTGTTGAATCCCATCTGGATAAACAAGAGCATCCTGAATTAACCTTCACATGAATCACATGACTGCCCCTGGTGTGCAGGACTCACAGAGTGTTTCGGAGTCAACACTGAAAGGATGATTTGAAGGACAGAGCTTCTCAGAATTGACTGTTATACTATTATCATCTGCTCTCTGGCTATACTGCAATATAAGCTTTTATTATGTTAAGACCAAAAGACAAGAAAGAGACTAGTCTGCTAAGGTGTGAACAATAGAGTGCCACAGTGACGCGTCCAAAAACCCAGAAGTAAACTCTTTCCGGTTCCTTCGACAAAAAAGCAATGCAATTTCTCCAGAGGATTTAGGAAAATAGCTGGAATTGAGGTCTGTGGTTGACACACATTTAAGAGACGGATCACGTTTTGTCTCTTCAATGAGTTTCAAACTTTTTTTTTCCCGTTAGCTGTGATATAATGAGCATATACCACGACATGTCATGAGCTATTGCTTAAGTATGAACCAATCTCTCCTGCGGCTAACATTCATCGGACTCCAATAATGACAAGTGTTCATGAAAGACAAGTAGAAACATCCTTAGAAACTTCTCAAATTACTTCAAGTACTGTTGTGTTGTCCTTTCAAGCTTTGTTGATGTGTCAAGCTAAAAAATAATTCATCAGTAAGAAATCTTAAAATGTATTTATCATTTATAAAAAGGAATATTCATTTTGTTCTTTGCTTCTAAATGAGCGGATTTTTATAGAATTATGATTTCATTTGACATTCAAAACACTACATTTAACACTTAAATATTTACACATGTTTATGTCATGTGTTAATATTTTAATTTATCTTATTGTTTACCTAGTATGTATAGTTTGGATTTTCTGTGGAGCTGCAGGATGGAGCAGAGATATTCATTACAGGGACAATAAAGTATGTCATACATTTGTAGACACCACTTTAAACTGTGGGCATTTGTGTCATTTTACGGATGAAATATTAATCAATGAATCAAAAACAATGGCTTCGATAATTACTCGTTGCCATTCTGACTTTTTTATGCACATCATTTTCAATACAGCAAGAGTTTTTTTGTTTATGAACAAAGTATATTGTCTCTCACACAGCGAGGACACACTGAGTAGATGTGCAAAATGTGCTTGTGTCAATACAGACGAGCCAAATGGTCTGTGTGTTTAGACTCTTCAATGGGACGGCACTGGGGCTTTGGCGGGTTATAATGGGAACACCAGTGTGTGAAATATGTTATGCAAAGGAAGCAGGCGAGTGATGTAGCAAAGGGCCACCGTTTGGCACTAAGTCCAGAGAGTCAGCAATAAAAAGATCGCTAAAGTCAACAAGCTGCTGACAGTTTTTGGCCGCCGCACCACGAGCAAGAGGCGCCTTCCAAAGTTGTCCGAGTGTGTCCTCAAACACACCTCGCTCTGCAGGCAGGAGGCAGAGATTTAAATATGCACATATAATAATTTACAACACGTTTTTTTATGTAGCTAAAGTACAGTGATGTAGTTCATTTCCCCTTGAAGAAAAAAAACATAGCTTTGGATCTGGATCTTCTATATTTTATCAAAGATTTGACATGAGTAATAATCTTAGATGTCTGATGAAACATTTCAGCAGAATTGACATGAGGTGTTACATTATTTATATTAAAAAGTGTAGATAATATCACATACGATTGAGATGCTTTCTCCAGAAGTAAAACAGAACCTCCTTTTGTGAAACATATTTTGTAATCCACAAAGAAAAAAGGTTATGTCTCTGTATTAATTGAGTCTGTTCTGATTGGTTAGCTGGCTGGCTATGTTGTGATTGGTCAACTGCTTAGAGATGTCCCACCCCTTAGCCTATCAATGTGTTAGAGAGCTAGCCAATAGGAGCGCGAGTGTGACAAAGTGATGTCACTATGTTAAGGAAGTAATCAAAGGAGTCCATTGGAGGCGTTTCATGCAGGGGAACATATATAACAATACAGGAAAGGGAAAACACCAAAAAGTACCAGAGGGCCCCTTTAAGTTTGAAAGTTGAACAGAAATGGATTAAACATTATAACAAAACAACATCTGCCATACATTCCTTTTACTTTTTCTATGATAGAAAGTCACGTTGAGTGGGAGTTCTGGGGTTGAGCTTTTATGTAAATGATTATCCTCGGAGCCCATTCATTTTGCTGGCCTTGGTTCTCTTTCAATTCTCATACACAAATGTCAAAAGAAGTCATTGCTTCTGACAGCTGAAATATTAACAGCAAGTGGTGTGGAAGTCGCAAATTATGAATAAAACATAACGTGTCGTGTTTGACAATTCCATCATGGCAAATAAAACCGTGGGCGTGCTGAGCTTCATCCCACTGACAGCATTAATTGAAATGGCAACGTAATTAAAAATCCTATTAATCATGCAGCCCTAATGGACAGAAAACTGTAAAAACTGAGGATCGACCTTCAAAATGGAATTCATTCTATGCTCAAACATAAAAAAAACAATATATATATAAATATTTCTGGCCTTTCAAATTAATTGGAGAGTTACATTATTTATGCCCGGAGACAAACACGCAAACATTAATTTGGGGTTGAATGGTTTGTGGCCTGGCTGCCAATTTAATTAAAACCAGTCGTTTAAGGATTAGGACATTAATGTCATAAACTTCATGTGAAATGATCCAAATGAATGCAAAAGGGTAAATATTGAAATTAATTGAGGAAAATACTAAAGTTAGCCAAAAAGAACAAACACAATTTGCCAGAAATTGCTTTCGTGGAAGTGTAATGTCATCGGTAATGCTTAAAGTAAAAAAAACAACACACTTTTTAATGTTTGATTCACATAATTGCATTTTCATAATAAAAATCTAGTCATGCATCACTGAAAACTGCACCTTTAAACCTCCATGCCTTTAAAAACAAATGAGAAGATTAGCGTGTTATCCCCTCCAGCAGGAACACAGGTAGCGTGTTGATCCATTTAATCGATCGCTAGTCGTGTGGGAATAAGTCTAATCCCGTCTTTTCTTCCTGACATCGACCTCTGGGCCCAGCGATGATCCTGTTTCCAGGATGAGCCTGACTCACAAACCAATGGAGCTCAGCACACATCCCGGGAAAAACTCATCCGGACACATTCAGCCACAATAGCGTCACGCTCGGATTGGCTCTGTGACCACTGTCATGGCCTTTTGAGCACGAAGAGAGGTTTTGGATGGCAAAGGCTGTGAAATAACAAGGGGAGAGGGGGGGGGGGGGGGGGGGTTGACACTGTGGTGTGTTGACTGTCTGTCTTCAACTCTAAAATGCTGCATGCGAAAAGCAGCTGCGCTCAACAATAATACTAATGAAAACTTCAGTAAAAGGAGACGATATTTGCCATCACTTTACGGATCTTGACACGGATTTGCGTGCCTCACTGCTTGGTGATTGCTCCATTGTCTACTTGATTCTGCAGATTGGTAGCCAATAGTGGAACCTGGAGGCTAAGTCGTTGTTCACGTCTGCTTAACTCAAGAATCATCCCTTTTATGTCAAAATAGCAGGCCGCCCTCTTTTCCAGCAGACACTTCAGAAAAGCAAACAATCGGGTCCAGGAATAGCAGCGGTATTGTTGCGTCCCCAGTTTCTCATAAGGGCCCTCCATTCCTCCTGCCCTCCTCCCAGAGTTTCAATCCAGACCTGAATGAGGCCCGAACAAAGAGGAGCTGTCAGTGGTCTGCTAGACGGGGTGGATTAAGCAGAAATGAAGACCTGTCGCAGACTTCAGCCAAATAGACTCCCTGTATCCAAGCGGCAGTGGCAAGGAGCCACATTTCTTTCAAGACAGCCCTTTAATGAGCTCTAATTAAATATCTGAGGGCTCAGCAATTGTCCAGGGGTAAGAGTTGGATGGCTGGCCACCTAAGAGCAGAAAAATAAGAAACAGGAGGAATAAACTCCCATGGGATAACCTGCTATGACCACCCTGTCTTTCATTTGTATGTTATGAACAGATAGGATTATCTGCTTATTATAGAGAAAACCAAACTGGTGGAAAGAAAGGTTGGATAAAGTTCACAAGAAACATGATCTACATCTTTTTATAGACTTTTTATAGACTTGCCTTAACAAAGTCTATGGCAATTCATCCAACAGTTGTCCAGACAATTCATTTTGAACTTCAAATGTCAACATGCCTTTATAGCAAAGAGGAAAAGTCAGGCGATCCCCGGAGTCATTAGGGCTCATCATCTGGGAACAATGAACGTCGGTACCAGGATTTGTGCCAATTCATCCAGTAGATGTGGGATTCATCCAATATGTTATTTGTGAAAAATATGGAGGCAATCCATTCTATAGTTGATATATTAGTCTTTTTCTCTACGAACTAAAATATCAACTTTATGTTCAGCCCTAAAGAAACAGACAGTGTATCGTCCAGATAGTGTTGTAGGATTCCCTGTGAATGTCGTTAAAAACCAAGAACCATGAACATTTCATCACTATCAATCAAACAGTTGTTTTTTTGTCTGGACTAAAGTGGTGAGGAAACCAACCCAATCAACCCAATGGCCATTTCCCAGCCATGTGATTACGATGTCTAAAAACCTAAACCAACATCTCACTTTTTGTTCTCTAAAAGTCTACTGTTTTAAACATTGTTTGGCTGACCCCATTGCTCAAAGTGACTTATAAAAAGTGCTTGTAAACCAGATGTGATTAGAAATGAGAAGTGCATCCCTTCTTTAAACATGATATGTAAGCAAGTGGGTTGTGTTTTCAGTCTACAGTATCAGTAGTGTATAACCTATGTGTTACTCATGATTCTGCCAACAGCAGTCTTTTTTGTGTTGAACATTCTGTTGCTATAGTTACCACTTTAGCCAAAGTTCCAACAGCAATTTAACTGACATTGTTACAGCCACCATTTTGTCAGATCTGTGAGTAAGCAAATCTTTTCTTATTTAGGCCCCTTATGCTTAAAGCCCCAGGAGCTTTTTTGTGGGTGTTATACTCTTTTGCTTTGTTTGTTTTTTCCTTGTTGATATATCCGTTCGTATTTGGATTTTCTGTGATCAGTTCACGGTCACTGTGCTAGTCAGTATGCCAGCTACCTGAGGCTAATGTGTTGCTAACATTCTGACTAAATGTAAATTCAGTGTTCGGCTAACTTGTGTATTTACTAATTTTACTTTTTTGCCATTACTTATTGTGCTGTACTTGCTATGAGGATTTTCACTGGGGTTAAGTTCTTCCTGATATGAGCAACCATGTTACTAGATAACCAACCAGTCAATGTAATTTAATTGATTTTAAGAAGAGTTCCATACTTGCTAACCTCCTGCACACAAGGAACACAAGTCAATATGATGAATAAATTATAGAAAATATCTTGACTGTTACTGAAACCACAGAGGAAAAACCCCAGGTCGAAGCAGGTGATGTGCTGTAACTCATCATACTCAATTTAGTTAAGTGTTAGCACCTGACTTATGGTGTGAAACTGGAAACTAGTGTGGTTAGGCATGCATGTAGTTTCCCCTAAACCAATTTTGCTCATAAAACCCTGGGAAAGATCGAGTTGTCCATCTTGTACTCGAAGAATAACGGGAAAACAAAAACAGGTTAAATGTCTATTATTCTGACTAGCGGTACCGAGTTGGGCCGGTCGAGTTTCCCGGGCTGATTTTTAGTCCCAGTCCGCCCCTGAGTAAATGTGAAGGCCATACGAGCGCCTTGCTCTGCAGCCTACGATTCATCATTTTGTGTCACATTCCTGTTCATGATCCGTGTGAACACCTTCCAGCGAGGGCCATCCCTTCCACCTGGCCGTCTTTTATTCATGGCTTCCTCTCTCTGCACCATTAAGCGGCAAAGGTACCTCTGCTCCAGGAGGACGTGTAACGTGTGCTACACTTACAAACGAGGTGATCAAGTATTATCTGTAGTCCTCAAACATATAGTTCAAACGGCTGGAAGAAACAGACCATATCAAGCCAGAGAGTAGTAAATAGCACTGGCATTTACAAGATAAAGCTCCATAATAATAATAATAATAATATTAATACATTACATTAAAAGCGCTTTTCCTGGTGCTCAAAGCACTTACAAGCAAGTAAAACAAAAATAACAACAAAAGTAAAAAGTGCTAAGCTAGGTGGAATAAGGGCGAGTGGTTAGTGGATTAGGAGTTTCAGGCAAGAGTGAAAAGGTGAGTTTTGAGGGATTATTTGAATGATGTGAGAGTGTTGGCAGATCTGATGTGTAGCTCTGACTCAATTAAGACTCCAAGACAACCAGTAGTGTTGGTATCAGCACGTTTGCAGGACATACAGTCAACCAAGACTATCATATATACATTAAACAGCTTTAAGTATGCAGATCAGTTATTCTCAACACATGCCTGTTTTATAGCTAACGTCCAAACTTAAATACCAAGGGCAAGACTCTGGTCAAGGGATAAGAAAAACAAATAGCATGGACCATGTTTTCGTTATTGCCCTGGAAGCTAACTACTTAGCACAATAAAGGCTATTTTTAACCAGGTTATAGTTGTTCTTATTCGATATCAAAAGGCTTTAAGTTTTGGTGTATTGTTAACCAACTCTTTTCCAGATATTAACTGTAGATGGGGCAACTATGCAAAAGTTCAATAATGTCCGCTGTGAGGGAACTTTCTAAAGTTTGAGGAAATGAATATATTGCCATCATACAGTTTGTCTGTTGGGCTAAACTGCAACTTAAATGAAATTGTGAGTGGACATCTTGATCAAAATGCATTATGGTAAGTAAGGAATCTTACCCATAAAAGTCAGGATATATGTTGGTGTGTGATGCATTGAGTTTGACCGTTTCTTTTGAAATCTCTTTTGAGGTTTTGGCTCCAGTATTACTTTAAAAAAAAAAAACACCTGTCAAAAGAGACTCTTTCACCAACTGGCAGCTTGAAAGAACACCCTATGTAAAATTTGAACTGCAAACCTTTTTTTTGACGTGCCATAATATTGCCTTCTCCTTCAATTACAATTTTCCTTTTCCACAGAGCTGCAATCTAAAACCACTTATCCGCACAAAAGTTATCTCGGTCGGTCCAGCCACTGAGGTGAATCAGCCGATGAGATTATTTCTGCTTGAGCAGCCAAGAAATGTTCCTGATTCTGAACCTCGCCAAATAAGCATTGGGCAAAGATAATGTGTTTATAAATGCTGCCTTCTCCTGGCTCTTCAAGTGCTTGTATAACGGCACTTATATTCCTTTTAAGGTTGAAATAGACTTGTTTATGGAATGTTTCAAGTCCTCCAGATGATATTTGGAGGAGGGAGGCATAATGTCATGAGAGGAAGAAATAAGGATACAAGACAGAGAGACACAAAGAGAAAGAGACGCCTGCACAACTTGTCTGAACTGAGGATCTGTCTCATGACTTAAACATTCTGGGGGATGAAATATGCCCACACTGCAGGGATTCTTTCCGCAGCAAAACCTGCAGCTTCAGCAGTGTGAGAGGCATGAATCAATGGAGTATTGTATCAGTGTGTTGTGATCATATTGCGCTGCCTCATGGTGATATAGTGATCACACTGGAGTTACGGAGAAAGTTGTAAAACAATACCTTTGCATCCCAGAGAAACAGCATAGTAATGGGGTATAATGCCGTGGAATGAAAAAACCTCAGTAGGCATCTCCACTACAGAAGGAGACTTGTTATGGCATCTCCTAAAGTAAAGCCTGGGGCCTATAGGTACAGGGTGTTCTCAGAATAAAAATAATGCACTATAATACCTATCAAAGCCACTTAATTCAGAGTCAGGACAGGTGTTAGGATCAGATATATAAAAAGGGTCAAAAACAAGGCTGCTGTGTGTGAAACCAGAGAAGTTACGTGACTTCCAAAGTTAAAGTATAACGCCCCTTCCGAAGTTATATCAACCAGAAGCAAGATATTTTTCTAAATCTTAATAGTTTTGTAGGCCTTAAAAGTTTCTAAACTTCAGGTGCTTTGGCAGGGGCACTGGTTACTACTGTCGTGTTGCCGGACATTTATATAACTAAAAACAAAAGATAATCATTTGACTAGGGGACCTCTCATGTCCTATACTCTACTGTTTTACCTACCCCTCTCTGCTGTAAATAAAACATCAAGGTAAATACTTTTAAAAGCATCAAAAAGAACCTCAAACACTGATATACTGTATAACATTAAACACACTACAACATTGTTTACCCCTCAGGATATACATGACTCAAAGGCCCTTCAGTACACCAAAGGGGGCCTGAGTTTTTTTATATTTCCTTTCTCATGATTCAAGATATCTAAACATTCTGCTAAACATTCAGAGCTGGAACCAGACGTAGGAAATGCTAGTGTACATTATCCACAACATGTTCAATCAAAGACAAAGTATAGGTCTCCAAAACAGCTCCTTATTAATACCATCCTTCAAAAACACAATTCCCTTAATTGTCGTTTTGAGAATGATGTTGTGACATTTGTATACTACAAATATTCGCTTCACCTCCAATTCGCTCCAATTGAAGCCTGCACAAAGACACATTTACTGCTTTTCCTGCTTTTATGCACTCTAGCAGACTCCCGAGTCGGAGTTTCGAATGGAGAACCTACATTAATATAAATTAAATCTAAACATTAATATAAAAAAGAGCTCCGAGCTATCTTTAAATGCCCTGTCCCTGCAGTTACAGCGGCAAGGAAATAAACCATATCTAATGAATTCTGGAGAGATGGGGAGCTGTGTGTTATTCTCAGCTGTTATTGCCATAAGAGCCGCAGTAAGGCCGCCAGAGGCTGACTGCCATACTTTACATTAAAATAAATACCAAACAGCAGGGTCGAGCAGTAAGAGACTGCACTTGTGCCTCTGGGTATAAAAAACATCATCATGTGTCATTTATTTCAAGGACAAACTGCCTTTTTTCCCCTTAGAAACATGATTTGAACATATAAATCAACATTTCATGGCACCAATAATCGACACACAAAACAATAGGTATTTATTTTTTACCCAGCCATTTAGAAAGCTCATGATCACTATGACTTCATGTTCAGCAATCAACCCTGACCTTCCTCCATCATCAGTGGAAATGCTCAACAAAGTTTAGATGTGGTTTTAAAAAAAGATTTTTTCTTTGATTGTACCTCAAGTAGTCTTGCCCCTTAATGACCATGGATTGTCCGATTTACCCTTCTGTAAATAAGTGAGGTGGAAAGCTGTACTGTATCTGTAACAAGTCAGAGGGTCCATCGCGGCTGTTGCTAACCCTCGACAAAAAAACTGGAATGCAGTGAAGGTCAGATTCCATTAGAGAAGTGTTATACAACCCGGGGTGGGCGGGAGGGCACAGAGGAGGGCTTTCACTCGCTTGCCTTGCTGACTACAGAAGCACCACTAATTCCTCAAGGGTATTTATCTGTAGCCAGGTGATTTCCAGTCCTGGACATTGTCAGATTGAGTCACAAGGGAAAGGGAAAGGATGTAAGAAAGAAAAGGACCCAGGTGGTCATCAGTTTAAAACATACAAAGGAAAGGTTAGGTTACCAAATTTGTACCCAGGTCATTTACTGTACCGGCTGGGTCAGCTTCAGACTATGTCAAGAAGAATACGAAAGAAAAGGGATAAGTGTACCTGCATCAAGATGATCTGGAGTCTTTGGCACATTCTCAGCATGTGGATAAAGAACAGGACAGGAAAAGGAAGGGAAGGGAAGAAAAGGAAATAAGGACATTCGAGAGGATTAAAGGAATGGGTATAGTGTTTATCTATATACAGGGAATGTACAGGTTTTCTTGTTTTCTGGATGAACCATTAAAGGGGAAGCAATTTAAATATTCGTACAACCGGTTTACCTGCCTCAGGTGACGAGAAGGAGAAGAGATAAAGGGAAAGGAACAGAAAGGAATTGCGAGGAAAGGAAAGGAAGGAACATTGGTGAGGAGAAAGTTTAGTTTGTATTTTTTCAAAGGGTTCACCAGGTTTAGCCATCTTCTGACTGAGTAGGGAAGTAGAGGATGGAGGGAAAGAGAGGTAGAGTGCAGGAAGGAGAAGAAACACTAGTCCATGTCAGGAAAAGGAAGAATGCAGTTGAGAAAAGGAAGTATATCTCAAGTGATACTTCTTTTGTAGAGTAATTAAATAGTTCAACCATCATGTCATGATCATACACAGTGATGTGTGGCAATATCCATGTGACTTACAGATGAACCTCTTCAGATTGAGCTGAGAAGGAAAGGAAACAAAGGGAAGGAAAAGAGGAGAAGGTACGGTAAGGAAACGTGTTTTTGAATCAGTCAAACGAAATGAAAGAAAGACGTAAGAAAGTTATTAAGGGAAAGGAAAAGGTTACTGTTTAGAGTATTTGTTCAAAGATGAGATACATGTGAGCCAAGAAGGAAAGGAAAGGTTAGTGCAGATTGTGTCATACTCAGGGCCGGCCCTGACCAATTTGCTGCTCTAGGCAAGATTTTAGCTTGCCCCCACCGCGGTCGCTTGCATCACAGTCAATTTCAATGTTAAAAACACACAGAAGCTGTATATGTTTTTGGGGAGTTTGATTTATTTTAAATTAACATAAATATAAAATTAAAACCTATAATTGCACACTGAAGCCATTATTTCAAAAAAAATAACTATTTCACATAAACCTCTGGTTTTTACTGGGGCTGGGGCAGTTCAACTTACCTGATTTTGGGGGGGGTGCGTCATAGTTTATGGGCGCTGCATGCAATATAGGCGTAGTTCTGTTAGTATAATATAATAAGATGTACTTTGTTGAGCCAAAATTGGGAAATTGTTTTGTTATGAAATTAATTTTTTATTTAAAAACAATTATTTTACTTATTTTTTTTCTTTCCCCCAATTTCGTGTGCCCCCCATGGGTTGATCGCCCATTAGCATTCACCTATACTGCCTATGCCAAGGGCCGGCCCTGGTCATACTTAACTAAGAAGGAAAGGAGACAAAGGGAAGGAAAAGAGGGGAAAGGTCTGCAAAGGTGATCCATGGTTTGAGAAATTAGTAGGAGATAAAAGAATTAGAGAGGAAAATAATACAGAAAAATAAAAAGGTTACTGTTTAATGTATATGTGAATAGGTGAGTTATGGGAGAAACCATCCTCATTGAACCTAGAAGTAAAGGAAACAAAGGGAGTGAAAAGAGGAGAAAGGTATGGAAGGGAAAGTGTTTTCAGGTTTTGTCATCCATAGATTTAAGGAAAGGGAATGGGCATTTTTCTGCAATACAGTATACGCCCATAAACCATAATGCCTTTTAACTCAATCATACGCCATCAACCCAACCCCCACTGCACAAAACACTCTCTCCCTCACTCTCACTCTCTATATCACGCATTTGTGCCGTCCTTGTGACAGCGGACACAATGCTATCTCTGAAGCCTAATCCACAGCAGCATGCGGATACTGGAAGGCTCATGACACAAATTGGACATTTCAACACGGTGTGCAGGAGTGCAAGGACCAGACTTACCCTATCAGAAATCTAAATGACATGTCCTTTTGTGCCAATTCCAGTGTACGCTGTAGGAAATGGAACAGGGGGATTGTGGGAGACATCTATTTTATGTTCTAAACCCTTCAATAAAACTCTCACTCCTTTTATCCCCAACACCAGCACATCCGTGATAACAAAGGAGGTTCTCTGTCTGTGGAGCCCACTGTGCCTCCAGTTTGATGCATTGAGACATTAGCATTTAGATAACCCCTCTGAATATGGGACGGGAGGGAATTGAAAACAGGAACGGAATGAATACTGTGAATAATCAGTAGTTACATTTGGAATTAACATAGGTTTATATTCCATCCTTAAAAAAAGAAAAGGCCGGTAACAACAACTGAAACAGCTGGTTTGTTTTGCTCACTGAAGGAGGGAAACGGGTAAAAAAGAGGGTGTTTCATATGATAGCTGTGGCTAAATTGACTGATGCAGTGATTTCAGTTTCACTTTAATCAAATCACAGATGTTTTGCATCTGTATATTCTATAAAAAAAACATCCCTGTCTCCTAAAATGAGGTTATTACATCGTTTTCTTAGTAATGGCACCCGGACTTCTAATCAACATAACAATTTAAATGCATCACAGTTAATGTATCTGTAAATCGTCATCGCTTTTCACATGTTTTTTTTCTTTAGTTTCCATTTTCAACATGGTGAAAATGCTTTTTTGCTTTCAATAGGAAAGTGAGAAGAGATGACTGATACATGCTGATGTCTGTATGTTAAAGGTCACCTATCATGCTATTTTTAGGCAATAGCATAGGTCTCAGATATATAGAAATATATATAAAAACATGTCTATGAAGTGTTTTGCTCAAAATACCAAACAGATCACCCATTCTAGCCATGCCTCATATCCCTCTATTTCACTTCCTGTTTCAAAAGTGCTGATTTGGGGTATAAAGCTTTAAAAAAAAAAAAAAAAAAAAAAAAAGGAGGGGTCTGAGCTCATGCGGGACCCGGCAGCTACCGTCTAAACTAAATACTGCTGTGATGAAATGCCATATCATGGATTATCAAGGATTATTTCTGAAACAGTATGGAGCTCAAAGGCTTTCTCTCTTGCCGGTTATACCACAAGGTGAGGTCCTTTTTATTTCCTGCTTCTTCACACACATTCTCTCCAGTACAGGTTAGCTCTGAGTGTTAGCGATGCTAATTTGAACATGCACTGACCATATTACATCCAAAGCAGTCGGACATTGTTTTTGATAGCAAAGTTTCTGATAGGGCCGTGGGTCCACATTTCAGATATTACGTCATGTCGGACGCAAATCTGGATCAGCTCCGTTGTAGCCCCGTTTTTAGAGATTTGGGTACGGAGGAAAAAAGAGAGGGCTTTATTTTCTGATGCTGCGTGAGTTCCCCGACACACCGGGGACACATGTTTATGTATAAAAGACATCAAAAAGTGCATTTTGCATGATAGGTCCCCTTTAAATATGATGCTACTACAGCAACGAGAGAGTTAGCAAAGACTGTTAGCAGAAGGAAGTAGATGCCTTTGTCCAAAAATGTCTAAATGATATGCCCACTAACTCACTTACTTATGTTATATCTTTAGTCCAATTATCATGTTACTGTTTTGTTACTTTGATCACATAATTAACAATGGGCGACCTGGCCAAGAACACAACTAATACCACTTACGCACATTGACAAGCACCAACCGCTGCAGTTTGTTTTTCATTATAATCATACGATTCTTAAAATCCAGCAGGGTTTAAAAGTTCAAACTCTTTTTGAAGGCTATTCCAGGTGAGGGGAGCACAGCACGGTTCAGTTCATGCACTCGGATCAGACAACAAGAGCCACATCCTGTGATCTAAGAATATAACTACATTCAGGTTTGTGTGCAATCAAAGTGCAACAACTAAGATAACCAGCTGCTGGCTGCTTAACGGATGATACGATACCGATATGGTTATCTAGCACGAAAGGAAGAAAGAAAGTAGATGAGCTTTTTCCCCAAATATTCCTGTTAGATTAGGCAATATACGTGTAGAATGTCCAAATCAAACCGCTATCATTATCTTTCATCAGCAGCTGAATGTCAAATAATATGTAAAACAGTGCCGTGTTAGATATACAATTAAATGAATCCAATCTTGGGTCTCCATTTGAAAGCTCATATTGTAGTTTTGGCTTTTATTCCTGTTCCCCAGAGCAGCTTTACCAGATTCAAATTGGTCAATTTAAGTAATCAGCTGAGGAAAAGCTGAGGTATAAAGGTTATCATACGTAATAGAAGACAATTTGGCCCATTTTTGTCATCATTGATAAGCGCTGCAATGTCCGTAAAACTGAGGCAAACCATTTGGCTCTGATGTCATGGGTCTCTGGGTTCTGCCCTGATTCATCATTCATAATTCTTCCCCTGTGCTCATGTATTATTTTCATATCCAGGCCTTTTATTTGATTTGAGTCGCCAATCAGAGCGTGATGAAAGTGGCTGGAGCCTCACTGAGATCGATTTGAGCTTCATGCTGAGAAAGACATGGCCAAAATATTCTCTTAAAGGCACACTCCACTGATATCGTGTTATTATGTAAAAAGTAGACTTCAAGTTTACTTCAACAAGTTCCCAAAGGTTTGGTTTTTCACTTTTGAGTGAGAGGAAAAAACGAAATAAATGCCAAGTCCCTGGAGTTAAGCTTAATTAAAACTGAAGCGAATGTTGGTGTGGTTATTTTATTTTGATCTCATTGCGCATTTTTCTGAAACTAAATCCACATTTGATCTGAACTGCAGAGAGAAAGGGACATGTTGGTTCTGCAGGGAGACTCTGAGGCAATCAGTATTCCAGTCACCTGCTGCACAACATAAAGAGCATGCTAGCAAGCTGTGGACAAAGACACCCCAACACACAGCCGCCCACCAATGCATATGGAACCACACACACACACACACACACACACACACACACACACACACACACACACACACACACACACACACACACACACACACACACACACACACACACACACACACACACACACACACACACACACGCAATAAAAAACACACACACACACACACAAGCTTTCAAAGAGCTTCATTGAAATAAATTGCAGGGTCTCGAGCAGGCTGCACCTACAGCAGTTTCTTGGCTTCAGCAGCCGGCATGTTGGAGGGTGGGGGGTGCAGAGAGCCAGCAACAGATGATTAAAGCTCAACAAAAGGTTAGGA
This sequence comes from Notothenia rossii, assembly GCF_949606895.1. Lineage (NCBI taxonomy): Eukaryota > Metazoa > Chordata > Actinopteri > Perciformes > Nototheniidae > Notothenia > Notothenia rossii. The sequence goes on from NC_136901.1 coordinate 88,000,350, forward strand.
GACGGGACAACATGGCTGCAAGTCAATCAGCAGGGAGCAATATGAGCACCCTTCCCAGATTCCAGGTAATGGAGAACAGGAGTAGAGTGGGAGGGATAATGGGGTGACGTTGCACAACACGATCAACTTTCAAGATCCCTTTGAAGTCAAAATTCACTCCTCAGGAAAAAAAAAATTGCCCGACAACATTAGTGATTAAACGGTATTAGTGGGGTTTCCCCCCTGGAGCACTTGAATAACAACAGGTCAGATGGAGCATTTGCAGCGAGTAAACGTCTCTGAGTAAAAACTCTGAGGGCCTGTAGCCATGGCAAGTGGTAGTTAACATTTCAAAGTGTAAGCCCTCCTGATTTCTGTGTGTGTGTGTGTGTGAGAATAAACAATAAAGAAGAGCACAGGCAGACAAAGACTCCACCTGAATGTTAGGTGGTGTTGTGGTTGACGGAGGGAGGGAAGGCGGAGCCCAGAGAAGAAGAATGTCAGAGCTGTCACGTTACAAAAACATCTCGCTGTGTTATCACAAGGGCATTTTGTCATTGACGAATCCACTACCGCTGGATTTATAGTGGAGAGCCAGCTATTACCATTGATAATTGATGGCCTGTGGGTGTGTGTGGATGTGATGGTGAATACGTGGGTGAGGATTCATACATGTTTATTAAGTGTGTGTCAGTGTGGGCTGAGTCCACCCCCACCCCCCCCTCCCTCAGTACCAACACACAACCTCCCGCCCCCCCTCCCCTGCCTGTCAGTGGTATGGGCCTCTGATTGGGGGCCCTGGGCTCAGTCGCCACGGAAACTGCAGCAAAGCAAACAAAGAGGTGGAAAAGAGCCGAGGGAATAACGGCGACACAAAGGGGCTACCTAGCGCGGTTTTTAGATTTCAGGAGGGACTCACACAAAGCCGAGCCCGACGCTAAACCGCAATGACGAGACGGACGTGGCTCGATGTGACTCTCATTAACACCAACACCAACAACAACAACAACAACAACAACAACAACAACAACAACAACAACAACAATGCATCTTAACACTGAGATTCAAGATACAAAGGCTTAATGGTCATGTGTACAATAGCTACAGAGTAGTTTTGTAAATGAAAACCGTAAATCCCAGAATACTTCAACAGTAAATCACACAGGAAATAGTGCAGAAGAAATAGAGACAATGGTGCAAGTACACTGAAAAAAGTGAAATGTTGACTAAAATGCAGAAATAAGTAAACTATATACATGTAATATAAGATTAAAAAAAACGTAAATATTGAATGCAAAACATTATAAATACTGCAAATTGTAATAATATCAAAAATAAATATATACATGTGTCCTGATATCTGCAGTTTGCTGCTCACAAGCCTCTGGATTTCAAATTAATTCCCGTCTCTCTCTTTCTCTCACTCTGGAATTGCTTTATTAACATATGCAAATGACAACGTTGGAGACATGATTAGGGAAATTGCACCGTTTTTTTTGTGATTTTCCATCCGGCACAGAAATGGAGTCGGTCCAAAGTCATTTCAATTCATCCTCTGCTTATCGCTTTGCATTTTGTCAATCAAACTGCGGCGGCTGACTTTAAACCGATAAAGCTTTGATACCGCTTTAATTCCCATTGAATCTCCGGTAGCAAGCAGCCTTAGAGGATGAATTCCCATCAGCCGTAACAATAACAACAAAACAATAAGCTTATTAAGATTAGCTATTGTCAATAAACCGATTATGGCAAATTAATCTCCAGAAGCGGCAAATGATATAAAATCCATTAATAAGACTATAACATGAAGTAAAGAGAACTTCAAATACTCCGACATTTCCTCAACCAAAGGACCGTAATTCTGCACATGAGAAATAAAAGCAGACATGGGGACATACAGGAAGTCATTGTGCTAAAGCAGGGGATTACACTTTGTTCGGGGCTGTGGTTGGTCCTGTCCACTGAGACTCATTAAGAATGGCCTTGACATTAAGGGCCCTCTCTCTTTCAACCTGTTTGCGGCCTTGATGCTGAGATCAAACAGAGTGCTATAGGTGAGGGCACTCTCAATGGCCTAAAGCTGGTCATTCATCCTTTTTAAAGACAGGAAATCAGGCTAAATGGAGGCCCGGCTCCTCCTTCTCCCCGCTAAAGAGCCTTCAGAAGCTGCAGAGTTTGTGCAGTAAAGAATTTCAAGTGGCCATGGGGCTTTGAGGGGGAGCGCAGAAGCAATAAAACCCAGGATTACTTGTGTCAAAGAAACACACCTGCATTTCATACATTGTCAGTGCCTTTTTCTAATCACTGCGGGCAGAGCTGTAATTAAATTCCCTTTTTTTTCCAGGGGGAATTCACCTATGTTTTAGAATCTTTTTCACATGTTCTTACTTGTCTAGAAGGCATTTCTCAGTGTTTATGTCTGGGTGGTTGAAATACCACAGAGGGAATAAAAGCCTTTTGTTTAGCTGACACATCCTTGAGTGTTTAGCCGAGAAGTCAGTGTGCTTTCTATTCTTCTCTGTGCATGAAGGCCCTTTTACTCCTCTACAAAATAGTGAATTAAAGCTACATTGTGTTGCCATTATTGACACTGGTCAGTTGAATGTAAGGGGACTATAGGGGTGTTTGGACTTCCTCATTATACAGTCATTGTTGAGGAAAGGAAATATGTATTTGTCCAATAAGGGTGGTTGCTGCCAATGCAGATACTTGTCCATATTGTATTAATAGATTAAGTTGATTTTCTTCTTAAAATGTGACCCCTGTCAGGACACACATCTTAGGATGTTTTGGACAGAATGCAAAGTAATGAAAACTGAAACCAAAGTAACAAAACAAGACTAAATAAAGACCACATGAGTCACAGACAGAGTTTAAGTTCCTAGTCAGTTTTGAGTGCAGTCTGACCTGACACACTTCAATCACAAAGGCCAATGTTTGCAGGTCAGTGTGAAAGCAAACGATGGCTCATACTGTATGTTGGCTTCTTTGAGACGAATAAAGACTGACTGCAAAAGCACTCCTGTGATCAAATTTGCATTAATGAAGCAAGACGGAAATTAATTTCACGCTTAATCTGAATGCTCTTTCACAGGAAATCAGTGCTGTCTTTATAAATCAAGCCCTGTCGGGAAAATCCTCTGAAACTCATCAAACAGCATGTTAGACCTCACTAAGCAGAGATCTCTAGAGTAGAAAAAGATGCGAAAGACAGACTGGATATATAGAATACTTTTAATTTGATGGCATTATGAACCCACAAAAACTAGGGTGTCTCCGGTTAGAATATCTCACTTTGTGTACATGATACTGACTGGACATGATACTGACTGGACATGATACTGACTGGACACGATACTGACTGGACATGATACTGACTGGACACGATACTGACTGGACATGATACTGACTGGACAGGATACTGACTGGACACGATACTGACTGGACATGATACTGATTGGACACGATACTGACTGGACATGATACTGACTGGACATGATACTGACTGGACCTGATACTGACTGGACATGATACTGACTGGACATGATACTGACTGGACATGATACTGATTGGACACGATACTGACTGGACATGATACTGACTGGACACGATACTGACTGGACATGATACTGACTGGACATGATACTGACTGGACACGATACTGACTGGACATGATACTGACTGGACATGATACTGACTGGACATGATACTGACTGGACATGATACTGACTGGACAGGATACTGACTGAACATGATACTGACTGGACATGATACTGATTGGACATGATACTGACTGGACAGGATACTGACTGGACATGATACTGACTGGACAAGATACTGACTGGACAGGATACTGACTGGACATGATACTGACTGGACATGATACTGACTGGACATGATACTGACTGGACACGATACTGACTGGACACGATACTGACTGGACACGATACTGACTGGACATGATACTGACTGGACACGATACTGACTGGACATGATACTGACTGGACACGATACTGACTGGACACGATACTGACTGGACACGATACTGACTGGACATGATACTGACCGGACATGATACTGACTGGACATGATACTGACTGGACAGGATACTGACTGGACATGATACTGACCGGACATGATACTGACTGGACACGATACTGACTGGACATGATACTGACTGGACAGGATACTGTAAGACAGTGTGTTTTACTGTAAGAAACTCTTAACAACCTCACTTAGAAAACTGTATAGGAAAGGGTTAGCAGCAGCAGCACATCTAAAATCCAGCATGATGAGACATATTCTTAAAGGGTCCATACTGTGCTTTGGGGTTTTTCCCTTCCATGTAGTGTGTTATATACAGTAGGTTTTTTTGCATGTAAATGGTCTGCAAAGGCTAAAATCCCTGTGTTCCCCCCAGACGGAGTTTCTCTCCCACACCCCTGCCTGAAACGGCACCCCTGCCTCCAACACATTGTACGTGATAGGCTAAGGGATGGGACATCTCTAAGCGGTTGACCAATCACAACAGTGCCGGCCAGCTAACCAATCAGAGCAGACTAGGCTCTGGTTTCAGACAGAGGGTGAAAAGAGGTGCTGCAGCACAGGCAGTATGAGAACAATAAAGAGCTTTTTGAACATTAAAGCATGGAGACATGTCCCAGTAGAGACACAAAATACAAATATGAACCTGAAAATGAGCAGAATAGGGCCCCTTTAATATGCCCATGTGGAAATATACTGAATATTTAAGCTTTATGAATGCTGGTTAGGGACAACCATTGATCCAATCTACACTTTGAAGTCAGGCCAGTATAAACATTGTAATCGAAGTGCATGATTAGGCTCCTACATTTTCCTAAATAATGGCCAATACTCCATCCAGCGGTGCAGGTTCCCCCTTACACAGAGCAGTATCAGTACCGGTATCATGGCCTCAGGGCTCGACATTAGGAGGAGCCGCACAGCCCTCATCGCTCTGTATCCCTCACCCTCTGCCTCTGTATCTCTGTTTTTCCCTCTCCTTCTCCCTCTATGAGAGACAGATGTGTGATTGATACCCGCGGTGCCGGGTGATACGCTGTTTCTAATTTTAGCCTCGCTCGCTGGGGAACTCTCGCAGCAACAGGTACATTGGACGCCGAAGCCACAGTCCATCTGTACTGTAAATAGGCAATGATAAATGATTCTCCACGACAGCCACAGATATGAATAATGTAGTATGTGCCGCTTACAGAATGGCACACGCAATCTATAAGAGCAGTGTATTTATGTAACTTCTGCACAAGCTCAACAATGTTTACGTTGTTCCTTCTCTGCTTTGGCATCGAGATGTTTTGTGTGATGAGAGGAGAACCAGGTGAAGGTAATAATATTCCTTGCTGCGATTATATGAGAATGAAATCAGTCATAAAAACACTTCAAGGACTCAGAAGAGATAACATAAATGAAGGTAATGTCATGAAGCTCACAGATCTTGTAGTAAGAAATAAACATAAAGCCGGCATTGAGAGATATCAATGTTAAGCTGCAACGCGATCTCCTCCCTATCACTATAAAGAAAGGGGAAGCCTTTTTCATTGCTTATTGTTACAGATGTGAAGTTCAGGCAACAAAACAACTTTGTTAGGATTAGAAAAATATTATGGTTTGGGTTCAAATAACTACCACAGATGTAACGTCATGAAACTCAGCAACATAGCATTCATGTTACAATATGTCATTAGTTAGTTACAAAAACTCTACTACCAACATTTCTCAGTTTAGCAGATTTTTCACTCTTGCTTTAAGCGACAAAATATTATGCAAATTGGTGTTGAATTGATTTGAAAGCTTGGTGCCTTACATACAGAGTGGAGTGAAAACAGGCTGTTTCTAGGTAAGTGATAAACGTATTACAATACAAATAGTTCCATATTTGCAGGTAAAACTTGCTGGTCCACAGAAAACTGGTTAAGTGGCTCCAACTTCATATATTCAACCCGACAAGTGAGATCATTTCTTCCCCCTGAAGTGCTCAACTATTAGTATGAAGCCACTAAAGCTCCGATGAATGGATCACCTGATCACAGACTCACTGTGAATTGGGTCAATAGTGAACTGCACTCAGATTGAACCTGCAGACATCACACCTGCAGTAGGTCGATGGTGCCTTTGAGCCTGATGGCGTCTCAACAGAAGTACACAATCAATTACAAGGAATTATTTGTTACATTTGATATTGACTGCAGTGAGGATTTCTGCATGTATGAAACATTCCTCTCTTGTCATATCCGTAAATCATCGCCTGCGGAGACGTCCTTCAATCACAGGGACAAAACATTATTCTTCACACTGATGAAACTGGGTCATATTAATAATTTGAATCTCATAAAATAACCAGGCCAGCAATCTAGCAGGTACATGTAGGTCGGAGTCCTTCTCGGCTCCCGTGTGGTTCTGACCGCCGTTTCCTCCCGACTGTCACTCGTGATTAATCTGCTAATGTCCGCATGCAAATTCTCCAAATAGGCCTCCTCGGTGCCACTATGCGAGTAATGGGTGTCAGCGGAGACTGTTTTGCGGAGTCATGCATATGTATGAGCTTGTATATTTAGCAGCCAAGTTGCTTTTGATCACCAGGAGGAGAATGAGTGGGCTGAGATGAATGGTGGTCCAAAGCTGGGGCACATTAGCTGCTGACCACCTGCCTTTCATTTCAAGCAAAAACAACAGATGGGCCAAACAGACTGCAGCGCCACGTTACCACAGTGTAAAGCAGGGAGGAGATAGTTGAATGCTTCACTAAGCCAAAACACTGCAAAGAAAACACTGTATAGAAAACACCGTATACTATGGCAAGAAAAGGATTATGTGTTATATTTCAGGATTACCCCGGCTCAAATATCAGACGGTGTCCGTACAAATGTAGCATCTGCAGATATTTGTCACGAATCAGAATTGTAAATACGTTTGTTGTCTTTTCAAATCAGCTTGATAGATGCTCCTTGTCTCAATTTAGTACAAGAAAGTTAATCTAGCAATGTAATTTAACCTCACAAAACACCAGCGTTGCAGATCCACCCACCCCTGCCTCGATCGGTTACTTAGTTTGTGTTTTGGTGAGACATTGGATAGGTAGGATTCAACAAAGTAACAAAAACTAAATAAATGATCATGGTTAGAATAGAAACTCTGCAAAGTGAAATTACTCTATTTTGTCAATGGAGTCTTGTGGCTTTGGCAAGAGTGTTTATCGATATGAAAGCTTTGGTTCCCTGTTATAAAATGATGTCTGTAGGAAAGGTAAAGCAGTGAAATATTCTAAATAAAGCTTATAGTCTGTTTATAGTCTTCATATCCATTTGTATCCATTCCATTTTTCAGCGTTTTGCTTACTTGAACCATTTAGTCTGTTTCAATATTGTATAAATTGCATTTTTGGTGGAGCCTGACACTCAAGACTTCAATAGCCATAACAACACTGTAGCTATTGTGCAACAATCAATCTTAAAATCTAGACTTTAACTGATTTATTGATGTGGCTTGAGTACATTTTGCTGCTGCTGCTCCTCTTCGGTTATTGTCTGTTTCTTTAAACCAGAGGAATGCTGACCATCATCAGGTGAAACACTGACTATGGGGAAGTTCTGTATACGTCATAACTTTGTATTCAAAGTAGATTCATAGCAGACAAAGTGTGTTTGTATATTTACGCTAAGGCATTACAAAGAGCTTTACAAAAGACTGAAAGAGAAAAAGCACTTTTATAATAGATTTTAAAGAAAAGAATGAAGATGAACCCTTGTGTTGTGTTCGAAAGCTCTTACTGTTCATGGTGTTCGCGGGTACATTTTGACCCATGATTTATCTCGGTCCAAAACACTCAAAAATAATGACTATCATCCAATATTGATTTAACTACATCATAACTAACTTATAATGCATTCATAACCGTACAATCCTGTTGTAATTTAATGTTATGGCCCAAAACACATTACACCACATATTTAAGTAAAACATGTGATTAAATTCATTTCCTATAGTGAAGACAGTGGATCATTACATTATCTGACTATGTTAGACTAATATTAGAATACAATCTCCCCAAAAAAAGTTTTTAATTATTGTTACATTGGATGAATGGGGCCGGGGTGTCTAAAGTCAATGATGAATCTTGATTGGGCCAAATTTGACCCAGAGTGACCCAAAACAATTCTGCTGGGTCTCCCTAGACCCCAACACCAAATGATACACTTTTTTTTTTAGAGACCTTCAGACTTGGCTAAAATGGTCATAATCAGTTTGTAGTGTTTATATATCTGTTGTGGAGGATATCATGAAGCCTTGTTCTGATACAAAACACTTGAGCGTAGTTGTTATATCATTTGAACTTGAAACGGGTCACAGGAGACCCGAACACAACATAAGGGCTAAACTAAGAACTAAGAACTAAGAGTTGAGTGTGATGTTGATAAAAAGCTGTGGCAAACAACAACATCTTAAACCCTAATTTGCAAAGCATTGGTGTGAGGCACTGTTTTATAAGAAAAGCATTCACTTTAGAATCATCAAGCATTCCTTACTTGCAACAAAGCATTATATCTTTTATTTGTGATAGCACTTTTGCAGTAAGGGAAATAAAGGTAATCCAGCATGAAGGAACGGAATAATTTCCGCTATAAATGCATCGCCGCATTCATTAACTTGAAATTAAAATTCGGCACATATTCTCCATGCTCAATGCGAGTCTCCAAACAGAAATAAGCTCCAGTGTTTCTGGGGACGCTGGGACACATCTGGTGCCGCTGTGTGCCGGGCGGGTATTTAGCAGATTGTACCAATGAAGAAATCTTTCGATTAGAACTAGGAAATTGCTTCTGTCAAGACCACTCAATGGGGCGAGATAGCTCTTGCTTGAAATGGGTCTCAATTTGAAAAAGAGGAGTAATCTAATGTGGCATCCTGATAGCATGTATCATGGAAAAGAAAGAGAGGAAATGTCTTGCTTCCAGAAGACTTAGTATTTCTTTGTGCTGAGTGCAGACGTTCTCCTAATGCATTTAAATGTGTGGTCGAAGCCTTATGCAGTTTGTTCTGGATCACACTGAGCCAGACCGCCCGCTATCCACCAATAATTCTGATTTACTCAATAAAATCAAAGCCTGCTCAGCTGCACCATTTTAGGGGAAACTCATTATCACAGTGGAGCGGATTTGGCCTGCACAAGCTCCAATTAGGACCCCTAAATGTTTAATAAGCAACAATCAATGTGCAGAAAGAAGTCTCCAACATGGGGCTTCAAACGGAGTCGAAGGAACTGTTACTCTCCGCGGGTTACCTTTACCTTGTGGAGGGAAAAAAAACCTTTTGTTTAGCACTCAGGCATTCCTTTGGTAACCATTTTAATGGCCAATGCCTTCTGGTCAAGAGGTGGGCGCTGAATGGACTAATTCTGCAGGATTAGTCCTCTGTGGTGGTGATCCAGCCAGCCAAACAAATGTGACCTTCTGGTGGAGAATCTGTGCGTGCACGACTTTACATTGACTCCATAGGAGGGGGCAGCTCAGTCAAGGGATTAGTGGGAATTGACCATTCAGGCATAGTCGGACGTTTTCAGGTTCTTTTTCTTGACTTTGAAAGACTTGTTTAACAACAATTACATCACAGGAGGAGGGGGAACCAGTGGCAACATGAGCGAAATACCAGCCAAATGAGAAGAGAGGAAATTCAAAGAAAGGTAAGCCTATAGGCAGGAGAGCTAAGCAAACTCATAACATCCACAGTTTGTGCTCCGGGGATGTGTTTTCAGTCTCCAGGGGCCTGAAAGAGAGTGCTGGGGGATAAAACCACAGAGAGGTGGACATGCTAGAGCTGGGTTACACAAAACACAGGCTTCACATGTGTCAGGTGACCCTTTGTTCCCAACAGGGCTCAGTTCTGCAGGACTGCACAGCCAAATAAACAGAAAATGTTCCAAAGGGAGGCCTGGTGCATGCGCTTAAGTAGCGACTGACAGACGATACTCCAGGAAAGATAATGCAGCTGCAGTGTCTGCTGCTACGTTTCACTGGCTAACACAACATGATGGTGACTCATCCTGTGTGAAGTCCATGAGAGACTTTAGATTGTTTGTTTTAAACACCTTCTGGTGAATCTTTTTCTTGAAAAAATCCTCTCACAAACAATTAGACACACCACGGTTGAAAGACGACTGTGCCATGTGCAATATACACATTTACACACTATTAATGTTGTTCCTTACTGCTAACATATTACTGTATATATTGACTTAACACATGCTGCAGACATTTTGTTCCATGCATGTGTAGGTTCATATTTGTATGTTGTGTCTCTAATGTGACATGTATACTTTAATGTTCAAAAAGCTCTTTCTTTTTCTCATACTGCCTGTGCTGCAGCACCTCTTTTCACCCTCTGTCGGAAACCAGAGCCCAGTCTGCTCTGATTGGTTAGCTGGCGGCTCTGTTTTGATTGGTCAACCGCTTAAAGACGTCCCGCCCCTTAGCGTATCGTGTACAATGTGTTGGAGCGCTAGCCAATAGAAACAAGAGTGTTACATAGTGATGTCATTATGTTTTAAACACACTACAGGAAAGGAAAAAAGCCCACAAGAGGCGCATTCACACTGCAGTACTTTTCCCACAAAGGTTCATCAGAACTTAGTTCATCAGAACTCTTTAGTTCTGATGAACTAAGTACAGATCACGTTCACACCGGAATAAGTCCCTGAGGGTGGATTAGGCAAATGAAGCCGCTGACGTCACTTCTTCTTCTTCTGCTTTGGGTTTACTGGCAGGCCGCAAACAACTTCACGGCGTATACTGCCACCCAAAATCCCCGGCCGGAAGTCCCCGGTTGTTGGGGACTGGCTTCCGAGTAAATCGCCAGAACGCTGACACCTCCTTATCTCCACCGCTCCCATGTTTTATTTTGTGTTGCCATAAGTTAGTCTCTCTGCGTTTCTGCGCTGGGCTAATGCTAATAATGCTAATAAAATGGTGGCTTCACAACACTTTTTTTGAGTTTCACAGGGCGTGGTTTGCAATCCGCCCAGCCAATCAGAAATATAGCTCTTTTCTCACAAGAGAGCCGCATGAGAGTCCCTGCTCTCTAGCAGGGACGGAAAAGGGGGTAAAAAGGTTCTCATGAACTAATTTTAGTTCCGGTTCTTTGTGGTGTGAACGCGACATTTCGGAACTATATCGGAACTAAAGTGGGAAAAGTACTCCGGTGTGAATGCGGCTAATGAACCTTTAATAATTTGAGCTTGCCTCGTCTTTATGTAATACGTTTCTCAACTTACTTTTGCCTTCTCTTGTCTGTAACATTGTACGTTTTCCCGCCGTGGGGGAAGAAAGGCTTTCTGATTCTGAATCTGAAGTGGTGCCTTTAGTGAGTCATTGTGGATCTCTTGCAGTAACTAAAATGCTGGCACTTTTTGAAGGTGCTGGAGTGGAACAAATGGGGGCAGGGGTTGATGTGAATGATTGGGGGGAATGAAACTACATTGATTTTGACATCTACGCCTGGTGCTTGAGTGCACATTGTATTTCCCTTCTGCAGGGTTCTGTACGACTGAACAGTGCATACCGTGAATCCCCTGAGCAGCGTGCATGGGGAGACAGTGTTTAAACGTAAACAAACCAATCAATAAACACAGCGGGCCCCGAGCTTGCTGCTGCTGAGTGACTAATAAACAGAACAACAACGAGGCACAGAAAGAGGATCTCTGTCAGAATCCCAAAGATCATTAACAGAAGATCCACAGGAAGAGCTGCTCCGACTGTTTGATAGATACGTTCGCTCCAACACAACAGCACGACTTCACAGATATGAGGATGTCAAGAATTATTGTTGCAGAGGGAATATGATTTCACATCAGTGCTTACACTCAAAGATTTCGTTCTAAGACACACAGGAAATTGCTGAAGCGCTCAGACAGCATACCTCCACCGCGGCAAGCATGGTGTGAATGTGTTATTTTAATATAAGAAAATGTCAAGCTTTTTTATCTCTAATTAGATTCAGGAGGGGATCAAAACACACACAGTGAGAGAGAAACCCACTCATGTTTGGTACTATGCTTTATCGGGTATACATATGAAAATAATCCACTCAAACAGACACAAGCAAGCAATTCCTGAAATAATGCTCATAACATCAAAAAACTCAAATGTTCTGTAATAATCTAAATACCCTACAGTATACGGTGGATACAAATGTATGTGAGAGTAAGAGAAAAGCCGTTTTGTAACATGTAATATGGCTGGAAAGTGAGTGTAGCCAACTGACAGATTTAGCTTTAATAAAATAGTCATATTGCATCTGCACCTCATGGTCATAAAGAGATATGAAAAACGCAAAGCGGAGTCATCTTTGAACTGATGCAATCATGTCTAAATGTCTGTCTTTCTCTCTGCTAGCAATGTTTTTCCTGCTGAAGAACGTTAAAAGATGACGTGTGATTATTGATGGTTCGACTGGACGGTGTCACATAATCAGAAACATGGTAAAACATCTCTTCAGACACGTACGCTTGGCGAACTTCCCCTTAGTATTCTGTCTCTCATACTGTTATACAACATCATAATATTTATCGTGAATCACCAATTAGTCTGCCTATCTACTGTTTTATATTCTAATGTTCGGAGTGTTTGAGTTATCACTTCCAGCGCTTTTTAGATGGACATGAGATAGGGATACAACTCTCAATCAGCACCAAATGTATATTCAATATTAAAAACTAAGAAACTACAAACAACTCTGAAACATGACCTATAACAATTATAACTTTGTTTAGGCATACGAAAAAAAAGCTTTTATGACAAAGATGAACTGCTGTTGCTGAGCAGATAATACAATTAGATATATAATCTGTTAAAGGCAGGGTAATTCACTTCAGAAACACGTGTTGTTATATTCCATGGAATGCTCTTAACATCCCGATAGCAATGAATATATTAAATGCTTTGACAAAAAATCCATAAAGAAATTTAATCTGTGGAAGCCGTGGTGCTGTAAAAAGCACGACCACTCATCTGAGCCGGCCCGGCTAAAATAACTGGATGGCCTACCTGCCTGTCAGCCTTCCATCTGTGCACAAACTTATCTCGTGCCCTCATTGGTCATGTGCGCGTTCGTGTGTGTTGGAGGAGGGGCTCTGTAAGGAAGTCTGAAGGAAGTGGCAGATTTTTTTCGGCTGCGTATTTTCAAATTCTAGCGCACTCGATCTGGTTTCTCCATTCTTACCTACCCTACCTTTAAGTGAAGGAATAGTTGAATAAATCCACAATCTGAAGACTGGTATTATTCCGTTCATAATTCTTTATAAAGCAGATATCCGTGCTCCAGATTTGAGTATGCACTCTGTATTCATTATTGCTGTCTGATAACATGGATGCCTTTGATTTAACATGAGTTCCTTCACTCTTCCTCCCCCGTCTCCCCCTCTCTCCTCAGGAACCACAGGGGCCGTTAACATTATCGGCTTTATGACATGACTGCTAAAGATCACCGGGATCCCTCCGAGCCCCCATTCCTCAGGTTTAAGTCCTCCGACCATATTCTAATGCCCTCTCTATTAAAAAGCATTTATGACTGCGGTGACTGAAATGAACTTAACAAGTCTGTCATCGCTGCAGCTTTGTTAGCATCAGTTGAGCCAATCGAATGTGAAATGGCTCGCCGGGTGATGAAACCCCCCCGACAGTGATCTCTGAGGCGGAGGGATTTGGTCCGGGAGGACAGGTGGTTCCAGTGGAGAGGCAGGAGCTCGGTACAGAGCCTTTGAAAATCCCTCAACTGGAATATGTGCTGCGTTTCAGACGACAAGAGGTCTACACTGCAAACTGAGTCCTTTAGTCCAGTGCAGGGTCTTAAAACCTAACGTAGAGCTGAGAAGCCTCACAAGAGCTTTACAGCTAAAACAAAGAAGATCCTTTCAAGAATTCAAACACAGGGTTAAAGTAAGTGAAAAAGTACGAGTCATTGTGCCACATAAATAAGTTATCTCCCCTTCTGATTTCATAAGAGTTGAAGGTTGTTGTCCAATTCAATTGTAGGTCATATTTAGACAATGTCACCTGGAAGTAGGTTCCAATACACCGAGGCAAATTGAGTTATCCTAGAGTTAATGTGGTTTTCCTACATGAACAACATAATGAAAACCGTGGCTTTATTTGGCCCTGCAGCTACAAATTGCTGCAGTTAATTTTCAACAGATTAAATGTATTTTAATGCGTTTGCAAATTGAAAGAAAATGCAAAATATGCAGGTGCATCCTTTAACATGGGATATGAATCAAAACGTAGTTTCTTAAATCTGACCGTAAAAATACAGATAGGCTTCACATGTTTCTCTTTTTGATTTATACAGTATAATGTGACATGTGATTTTTTTTTTCTGAGAAAAAACCCTGCCTCACCGCTGAGTGAAGGGTCCGGTTATCTGACGTTCACTCCCTCATGACAGCTGACAGGTGAGAGGAGGATGTGTGAGGGTGAGATGTCTTCCTGAGGAAATGCCAGAGAAACCGACCTGTGAGTTTCACTAGGATCAGTGAACACGGTTATTACACACACACACACACACGCACACACGCACGCACGCGTGCACGCACACACACACACACACACACACACACACACACACACACACACACACACACACACACACACACACACACACTAACCCAGAGATATGTGTTCATAACACACACTCACACGATACGCTCTCACATACACAAATCAATATTCTGGCTCGCGAGTGCACAAATGATGTTGTGGACGTTAATGAGGAAGGGGCCACGCTCATTAAGGCAGCTAATGATGCCAATCATGGCAATATCGCACTGATAGCCCTCGTAACAAGCCATCATGTCACTGAATGCGTCATCAATTAAATGGGATGGTTTTTTACATGGGGAGCTATTCCTGATTCTAGCCAAATAAACCAATCACAAGCAAGAGCAAATAAAAACACCATGTGCGACCCATTAATGTTATTCCATTCTAATTCCATGTACTTTGAAGCATATTTTAGATAATCAAGCAATATTTACATTTATTTTAGTGTGTGTAGTGGAGGAAAAACCTTGTGGATGCAATTTTAAAAGTTGTTTTAAACCAAACATATTCAATGTGCTTTTCAAGCTTCATTAAAAGGAGGATACAAACCCTCAACTCATATTTTAAACATGAAGGATACCTCTTAAAGATTTGTAGTCTCATGAAACATTTCTGTGTGATGCATCAAATTAAATGTTCACAAAAAAACCTTCAATACTCCAAAATAAGAAGTCTGCTTACTTGCAGTTTGAAGCTTTCACTTTAGCTAAGAAACAACCGCTTATTATTACCAGTTCCACCAAAAGTACAATCATGTAAAAGGTCAAATAATTAAAATGTTGAACAGCAAATGCTCTCAATGCCCTGTAAACAACGTCTAAACCAGGGGTGTCAAACTCAATTTCATCAAAGGGCCGGTTGTAACTTTTAAGACTATATAAATATATTATATAAAATAATGTATTATATTACATTATTGCCTCTGAATTGGATTATTATCGGATAGGTTAATAATTCATAATTAATTACGTCTGAAAGCAGAAGTCCAGGGCAAATAATTGCAAGTCTCTTCAGTGTATGTCACAATACGAGATACATTGTGGGACATGTAGTTTATGGACAATGTGCTTCTGTAAATCAGCATGTAACCGTATAATAAACATATTTTATTCTTTGCAAGCTCTTGCGGGCCACATAAAATGAAGTCGCGGGCCGGATTTGGCCCCCGGGCCTTGAGCTTGACACCCCTGGAAACCCTTCATTCCAAATCCAAGGTATTAATCCGCCCCTTAACTGCATCAGCTCTTGTGATTTCCATCAAGATGTTGGGAGCTAGCTGCAGGGATTTGCTCACCTTCAGCCAAAACAGTATCAGCGAGGTCCAACTCTGATGGACGATAAAGCCTGTCTCACAACCAGAGTTCATTCATGAATTTTTGATTGAGTTTAGTTCAGTGCTTTGTGAAGGCCAGTGGCGTTGGAAGCAAACTACTGCCTGAAATATCGATGTTTACTGGGGAATGAAAACATCCCTGCATTTGAACTAAGAAGCCCAAACGATGCTTAACCCTTGTGTTGTGTTCGAAAGCTGTTACCGTTCATGGTGTTCGCGGGGACATTTTGACCCATGATTTACCTCAGTCCAAAACACTCAAATATAATGACTATCATCCAATATTGTTTTAACTACATCATAACTGACTTATAATGCATTCATAACCGTACAATCCTGTTGTTATTGTATGGCCCCAAAAAACATTACACTACATATTTAAGTAAAGCATGTGATTAAATTCACTGATTATATTTCCTATAGTGAAGACGGATCATTACGTTATCTGACTATATTAGACTAATATTAGAATACAATCTCCAGAAAAAAAGTTTAAAATGATTGTTGATTGATTGATTGATTGAAAAGTGTATTAACAGCTTGTATATTGGGTACAGTACAGTACAGCTCAAAACATACAATTGTTAAGGGGATGCAGACCAGAGAAAGACTTTCGTCTTGTTTACATCAGGGTCCCCCATTTCCAATTCATCATATCATTTAAGACATACAAGACATATTTGACATACAGATGGCTTATTTACAATTTACATACAGGTGTTTTTTTACATACAGATGGCTTACTTACAAATTTCATTTTAGATTTCGTTCTAATACATCCTAACCGGACATTTAAGACATACCAAGTCTACAGATATACAGTTAGTAACAGAGTCTAAAATGTGAGTATATACATAGATGGGGGGGGAAGCTTTCCATTGTACGACAGGTTGAGATTTGTACCATTACCGGAGCCAGTTTTGCAATGCTCTCCCCCGAAGGTGCTCTTTAAGAGAGGTTTTGAAGGTAAGTATAGTTTTACTTTCCTTTACAGTAGTGGGAAGAGCGTTCCACCTTGATGTGGCATAATTGCGAAACGTGTATTCCCCTTTTTTTGTGCCAAATCTGGGTTTTACATGATTTGTGGAGCTCCCTCTGGTGTTATGATCATGATATTCCTTGACCTTTGGGAAGAATTTTGACATGTACATGGGTACCATAGAGGTGTATTGGATCTTGTAGACCAGGCCCATTGCAAGTAGCTGTACTCTGTCGTCTACTCTAAGCCATCCTAGGTTGTCAAAGTGGGCAGAGGTGAGGTGGGTTCTAGATGAAAGGTCAAGCAGTAGTCTGACCAGTTTATTTTGTGATGTTTGAAGTTTTATTTTTAGCGCCTTGGAGGTGCTATGGTACCATGACGTGCAAGCATAGTCATAGTACCCTTGAATGAGTGCTCCTGCCAGAGTTTTCAGGGTGTTTTGTTACAGTGGATGAAGGGGGCGGGGTGTCTAAAGTCAAAGATGAATCTTGATTGGGCCAAATTTGACCCCGAGTGACCCAAAACAATTCTGCTGGATCTCCCCCGACCCGAACACCAAATTATACATTTTTTTTTAGAAACCTTCAGACTTGGCTAAAATTGTCAAAATCAGTTTTGTAGTGTTTATATGTTTAACTTGAAACGGGTCACCGGAGACCCGAACACAACATAAGGGTTCAAAGGTTCAGTTGTACTGTATTATGATGAGAGGACATTCATTTAACTATAACTAAAAAGATAGAGAAAGAGAAATATGAATAACATATATTTGTAATCGGGAATGAACATAAATATTAATTAGAAAAGTCTTATTAAAACTTGCTTTGGTTTCCAGCAGTGGCAGCCTTTAATATCGTTTACCATCCTCCAGCTGATTGCAAATCTGGGATCTGGTTTCCCCTTCTATATCTAAATATTAATAGTCTCCATTACACGAAAATGACTTTCATCTCCGACTCACATGGAGGGATTAGATTTTAATCAAGGCATTAAATATGGCTTTCTATTCCTGCAGATGGGAGAGATGGCAGGCAGTCAATTAGATCCTGCTCTGTTTGCAGCCTCACTCTGAAACCTGATACACTCTTTGTTATCACACAAGCTGCACGAGCATAAACAAGAAGACAAAGAGAAATCTGCCAACATAACGATGCGCTTCTGTCAAGGATCAATGCATCAATATAATACATCAAAAAAATAGAAAAACAAAGACCATTTTGAACATCAAAGCCTGTCCCAGTAGAGGCAAAACATACAAATACAAAACCTAAAAATTAGCATAATCCAATCCAATCCAACTTTATTTATATAGCACCTTAAAACCTTCAGAGACGGGATTTAAAAACAGACAGTGTGGGAGCCTAATAATAATAATAATAATAATAATAAGGACACTTAAAGGAAAACTCCCTTTGCAGCAGCCATTAAAACTACAACAGACAGTATATAGATGGATAAATGCGTGCAATCAAAACAGCACAATAAAACAATCAGTGCAATTCTAATTGAAAGCATTGCCTATATACAAATACATTAACATATCAAATATGATGTATTTTGTTTGTCTCTGTTAGATGCAGTTCAAGCCTTTCTTAAATAATGTTTTAATTGTCTGTATTGCAACTGACTTCATTTCAGCTGTTGCTTTGAGATGATATTTCTCTGCTAACTATCTTGCCTTTTATACGTCATGTTAAATCATTAAATGTTAAATCAAGAGAGTACATTATTGAAGAGATTAAAGATCCTGATCCTCAATAACTGACACGAAGGACTCACAAAGACTCAGATGCACGATTCTTTTTTGACTTCAAGAATACCTTTTAATATACAAAAAGGTTTTAGGATCAACTAGGACACTCAAAAGTTCGCTAGCTTCAACTAATAGTACAAAAAGACTTTACAAAGAAAAAGGTTTCTAGGATCTACAAGGATACTCAATTGTTCTCTAGGTTCGATTAGTATGCTCGATGTTACACGAGGGAGTACAGACATGGGCCGTTTCTCAATCGCGAGGAAACTACGTCATCGAGCGCCGCCGAAGGATTGTTCCAATCTCCAGCATACTTGGCATACTTGGAATTCCACCGAGGCCACGTCCTTGGTTTTGGGGTAATTTTGAGGCTGCACATGGGTAGACTTCGCGTCCTTCAAATCCCCACAATGCTTTGCGCACGGACCAATTTCAAAAACCCTTGAGGAGAATGGCTGAACCGACGCAGCGCAGCACACATTTAAATGTAAGTATGTAGTGGCGTAGAACATGTGTTGGTAAATATGTTACTTTGTTACATTTGTTATCACCAAAAAGGTGTTCCGTCAAAGTAAAGCAAGTTCATAATTAGATAGACATCGTGAGGTATTTATTTTCGGTACAGTTTATGTTGAAACCATTAGAGAGAGTGGCACACTTGTTAGCCTGTTCCATTCTTCTTTGTTTTCCGAAGCCGTGGCTTGGAAGTATACTTGCTTCGTTTCTGAAGGAAGTGACTTGGAAGTATGCGACTACCAAGCCAGTATCCTTGCGATTGAGAAACGGCCATGGACTTGGTGTAGAGACAAGACGAACCGACAAAAGACAAAAGGAGAACAGGGCTACATATACACACAACGGTTAATGGGGCACAGGTGAAAACAATCCTGAGCAGGAGACCACAATCAAGCTGGCAGGTGACACACAACGACAGGAAGTGTAGACAACTGAAAAGAGAAGACAGAGTCAACATCAAAATAAAATGCAAGGCCACAAATAAAAACACAAAACAAAAAACTAAGAGAACTCTAACGCTGAAACCTTACAATAACATGTTATTTCAAAATCATGTATTTAGTGCCTTCAACATAAAGCTTCAAATCATTCTGGGTATTTTATTAGAAAGTACAAATACTGCTGTAATAATGGTAAATGAAGTATTAAATCTAAAGTATAGTAGTCCATTACTCTGCAGCTAATCCTGACTGAATGTGTTGATCCACTCTCACCTGCAGACAGACTCCAGGTGAGATCAATACACTCTGATTAGCGTAACGACTCGCAGCAGGGTGCTCTCCTCTCTCTGGGGTATAAAAGCCAAACCAAAGTGATGTGTAGCATGTTGTTTGATGCTCTGAACTTCAACATGGCTCAGTTTGTTGTGTTTGCCGTCCTGCTCATGTCTCTCGCTGTTTCAGCAAAAACATTTTTTAGAGAGACACCAAGTTGTTACCAGCCGGTGCTGAGGAAACCTGACTTTGGGGTGAAGTAAGTAGCCTTTTTAGCTTCCTGTTGTTTCTCATGTTATATCTTTCTGTAGGGGTCAAAGGAACTCTTAATGTAAGTACTGAAAATCCTTTGTATTTTAAAGGAATTTGGATAGTTTTATAAAAACATTTAGCTGTTTCCAAGTTATATTTGACCAAAATTACCTCATGCTGTGTTTGCCCTCAATAGCATTTCACATGCTGTAAACTAGTTAATCTAAAAGGTGACAGATTGTTTGAGTTCAACTTTTGAAAGTGAAGGTTCTGGGAAGGTATGCTTGGCAAAGTTTAACTCTGCACAAATAATTGTGTACTTAATAAAAAAAGGAATACAGTTCTCGGCGTTCCAACTGTGTGGTTTGCCTGCCTTGTCATTTTCTCTGACTTGATTTAATACCATTCTTGAGTTTGGCTAGCTGGGCTTCATTTAAAAAAAGGTTGAAACATCCAAACTTGTCCATTCCTCTGGATGTGCTTTTTGCCTCTGACCCACCAGGATATCTGACCACTGAACCTGCAGCTCTTAAATATTTCTGCCTGTTATCTCGTCTCCCACAGAACTGCTGCTCGTGCAAGTGAACTCCTGAGCCTCGCTGAGCTGCCCAAGTCCTGGGATTGGAGGAACGTAAATGGCGCTAACTACGTCTCCAACACCCGTAACCAGCACATCCCTCAGTACTGCGGCTCGTGCTGGGCTCATGGCAGCACCAGTGCCATGGCAGGTGAGATGTCTCCTCTCTTTCAGCTTGTTAATGCCAGATTGGAAACTCTTTCTGAATTTCCTTCTGATGGTCTTTTAATGGCAAAGCATAGGCAAGTTGTAACTTTTAAAAACTAGAACCACTTCTATCGACACAACTGTCACTCTGGAATGTCTACGAATTGTACTTTTAACACTTAAAGGTGGGGTAGTGGGTGGTCCGTAGGTGTTCGGATCAGGGGGTTACAGGTTCAAGCCCCACTGCAGTCAGCATGTCGTTGTGCCCCTGGGCAAGACACTTCACCCCAAATTGTAAATATGGCTAAGGCTACCACACTCTCCACAAGCCTGGACCTGACCATGCTCTAGTCTCTAAGTGAACACTGTTCTATGATAAACACTATTTTCGCCGCCTTCTGTAGATCGCATCAACATTAAGAGGCGAGGCGCTTGGCCGTCGGCTTATCTGTCCGTCCAACACGTGGTGAACTGCGCTGACGCTGGCACCTGTCACGGAGGAGACCACGGAGGGGTGTGGGAGTACGCTCACAAACACGGGATCCCCGACGAGACTTGCAACAACTACCAGGCGATTGACCAGAGTAAGAACTCCAAATGAGTGCACTTGGTATGAATGTTTCCAGTTCCTCCAAAAGCCTTTTTTAAGACTTGCAATTTCTTTTTCAGAATGCAAGCCCTTCAATGAATGTGGGACTTGCACAACTTTCGGGGTGTGCAACATTGTGCAGAACTACACTCTGTGGAAAGTAGGCGACTTTGGAGCAATCAGTGGGCGCAAGGACATGATGGCAGAAATCTACGCTGGAGGACCCATCAGGTTGAGCAAAACATATTTTTAGAAACTGGTTTTGCAGATAATTGTATGCATGCTGCATTTTGAAGTGTTCAACGTTTTAGGAAAGCCTTCACTTCAAAAACCCTACTGCAGTGTAGTTATCTGATAATGTGAACCTGTCTTCCCTCAGCTGTGGAATCATGGCCACGGAGAAACTGGACTTGTACACCGGGGGTTTGTACACAGAGTATATTGAGAATACATCCATCAACCACATTGTTTCAGTGGCAGGCTGGGCGGTAGAAAACGGCACTGAGTACTGGATTGTCCGCAACTCCTGGGGCGAGCCATGGGTGAGACGTAACATTTAAAGGGCTTCAGTTACTTTTGAACTTGGCATTTAAAAATGAGAGTAAATTGAAATGCATGTGATGCACTTCATTTAATATCCAAATAACCTGAGATTTCTCTCTTTAGGGTGAGAGAGGCTGGCTCAGGATTGTGACCAGTGCCTACAAAGGAGGGAGTGGAAGCAAGCACAACCTGGCTTTGGAAGAAGACTGCATGTATGGAGACATGATTGTACCCTCAAGCTACCAAGAAAGCCAAGGACACTAATGCAACTTAATCCTCATTACAGTAACCCTGTTTATTGTCTTTGTCTGTGGGTCAATTAGTTTGTTCACTGGAATTGTGATTTGTTCAAGCCGGTGAAATAAAATATTGTACTCTTCAATCAATCAATCAATGTTTATTTATATATCACAAATGTTACATTTGTCTCAGTGGACTTCACAGTTTGTACAGAATATCAGTATTACAATACGACACCCTCTTTCCTTAGACCCTCACATCGTACAAGGAAAAACTTCCAGAGAAAACCCACAGTTTAAAGGGAGAAATGGGAGAAACCTCAGGGAGAGCAACAGAGGAGGGATCCCTCTCCCAGGACGGACAGACGTGCAATAGATGCCGTGTGTAAATTGAAAAGATAACACATTTGCAACATAGGTAGTCGAAATGTTTGGAAATGCATGTGTGTATAATAGGAAGATGAATCCACGAGGATATCCATCCAGGACTTATGATCCACGACCACAGCCACGACTCAAGATCCAGGACTCGCGATCCATGACACAGGACCGCAGGATCATCCATGACTCTGGATCCCGGCGTATATAGACACCAAAAAGAAAGAAATTTGGGCAAGCTGGGTTAATCGGAACATGAGAGTACACAGGTATAGACAGAGAGAAGGAAGAAGTACGATGTCCCCTGACAAACTAAGCCTATATCAACAAAACTAGGGGCTGAATCTAATCAGCCCTAAATATAAGCTTTATCAAAAAGGAAGGTCTTAAGCGCACTCTTAAAAACGGATAGGGTGTCTGCCGCCCAAACACAAACTGGAAGCTGATTCCACAAAAGAGGAGCTTGATAAGAAAAGGCTCTGACTCCCGTTGTACTTTTAGAGACTCTAGGAACAACCAACAACCCTGCATTCTTGGAATGCAATGCCCTAGGACAGTAGGGTATAATGAGTTCTTTAAGGTAAGATGGCGCCTGCCCATTAAGGGCTTTGTAGGCGAGAAGAATTTTAAATTCTATCCTGTGTTCTATAGGGAGCCAGTGTAAGGCAGCCAGAACAGGAGTAATGTGGTCCCTTTTCCTAACTCTGGTTAGTACACGAGCTGCAGCATTTTGAATCAGCTGAAGTGACTTGACTGACTTCTTGGTACACCCTGATAATAAGGTGTTACAATAATCCAGCCTTGAAGTAACAAATGCATGGACTAGTTTCTCTGCATCGTTTTGAGGCAAGATATGCCTAATTTTGGCTATGTTGCGTAGATGGAAGTAGGCGGTCCTTGAAATTGATTTTATGTGGGCGTTAAAGGATAAATCCTGATCAAATATAACACCAAGATTCCTTACAGTCTCACTGGAGGCCAAATTAATGCCATCCATAGTTAGTATATCTTTAGATAATTTGTTTCGTAGATTCTTCGGGCCAAGTACAATAACTTCAGTTTTGGTCGTGTTTAACATCAAAAAATGTAAGGTCATCCACGTTTTTAAGTCCTTGAGGCAGTCTTGAATTTTACTTAGATGATTAATTTCATCAGGCTTGATTGATAAATATAGTTGAGTATCATCCGCATAACAATGAAAGTTTACAGAATGATTCCTTATAATATTGCCTAACGGAAGCATATATAGGGTGAACAAAATAGGTCCAAGCACTGAGCCCTGTGGCACTCCATGGCTAACTTTGGTTTGCATGGAAGATTCATCGTTGACACGTACAAACTGAGAGCGTTCAGATAGATAGGACCTAAACCAGCCTAAAGCAGTTCCCTGTATGCCAACTAAGTGCTCTAGTCTTTGCAATAGGATATCATGGTCGATAGTATCAAATGCAGCACTAAGATCGAGCAAGACAAGAATAGAGACAAGTCCGTTGTCTGAGGCTATTGGAATGTCATTTGTGACTTTAACCAGAGCTGTCTCTGTGCTATGTTGTGTTCTAAAGCCAGACTGAAAGTCTTCAAATAAATCATAGTTTTTTAAGTAATCGCACAGCTGTTTTGCGACTGCTTTCTCAAGAATTTTTGAGAGGAACGGAAGATTAGAAATAGGTCTATAGTTGGCTAAAACCTCTGGATCGAGGTTGTGCTTTTTAAGAAGCGGTTTTATCACTGCTAATTTGAATGATTGTGGAACATAGCCTGATAATAAAGACATATTCATAATATTTAATAAAGAAGTGCTAATTAATGGAAAAACTTATTTTAACAGCTTAGTTGGAATCGGGTCTAAGATACACGTTGATGGTTTAGAAGAGAGAATCATTGAATTTAATTGTTCAAGGTTTATGGCTGAAAAGCATTCTAGTTTACTATCTAGTGTAATATTAGAACTTACGTTTCCGGGAGCTGTTGATAACACTATACTGGTCAAAGGCAAGAGGTCATTGATTTTGTTTCTAAGAGTAACAATTTTATCGTTAAAAAAGCACATAAAATCATTACTACTGAGTGCTATGGGAATAGAAGGCTCAGTCGAGCTGTGGCTCTCTGTCAGCCTGGCTACAGTGCTGAAAAGAAATCTTGCATTATTCTTTTTCTCATCTATTAATGAAGAGTAGTAGGCTGCTCTCGCTTTACCCAGTGCTTTCTTATATTCATTGAGACTAATATGCCAAATTAAATGAGATTCTTCAAGTTTAGTGGAACGCCATATCCTTTCAAGTTGTCTCGACTTTTGCTTTATTTTGCGGGTTTGGGCATTATGCCATGGAGCTAATCTATGTTGTTTTATTTTCTTCTTTTTCAAAGGAGCAACAGAGTCTAATTTTATTCGCAGCACATCTGTAGCACTATCAACAACATGATCAATTTGGGGTGGTATACATTTTGTATAAGTTTCCTCCCCTACATGCAGACATGCTATCAAGTTAAGTATTGGTGGAATCTCTTCCTTAAATTTGGCTATAGCACTAACAGATAGGTTTCTGCTGCAGGAGCTTTTGGCTAATGCTTTGTAGTCTAGTAACAGTACTTCAAAAGTTACTAAGAAATGGTCGGATAAAGGAGGATTATGCGGTTCGACTAATAGTAGCTCAATTTCAATACCATAAGTCAGAACAAGGTCAAGAGTGTGATTATAGCAGTGGGTTGGTTTATTTACACTCTGACAGAAACCAACCGAATCTAATATAGAGTTAAATGCAACAGTAAGGCTATTTTTATCATCGTCAACATGAATATTAAAGTCACCTCCGATAATTACTTTATCTGTTTTAAGTACCAAACGTGATAAAAACTCAGAGAATTCTGATAAGAATTCTGAATAAGGACCTGGTGCACGGTACACTGTAACAAATAAGTGCAATTCTAGCATTGCCTATATACAAATACATTAACATATCAAATATGATGTATTTTGTTTTTCTCTGTTAGATGCAGTTCAAGCCTTTCTTAAATAATGTTTTAATTGTCTGTATTGCAACTGACTTCATTTCAGCTGCTGCTTTAAGATGATATTTCTATGCTAACTATCTTGCCTTTTATACGTCATGTTAAATCATTAAATGTTAAATCAAGAGGGTACATTATTGAACAGATTAAAGATCCTGATCCTCAATAACTGACACGAAGGACTCACAAAGACTCAGATGCACGATTCTTTCTTGACTTCAAGAATACCTTTTAATATACAAACAGGTTTTAGGATCAACTAGGACACTCAAAAGTTCGCTAGGTTCAACTAATATTACAAAAAGACTTTACAAAGAAAAAGGTTTCTGGGATCTACTAGGATAGTCAATTGTTCTCTAGGTTCGATTAGTATGCTCGATGTTACACGAGGGAGTACAGACATGGACTTGGTGTAGAGACAAGACGAACCGACAAAAGACAAAAGGAGAACAGGGCTACACACAACGGTTAATGGGGCACAGGTGAAAACAATCCTGAGCAGGAGACCACAATCAAGCTGGCAGGTGACACACAACGACAGGAAGTCAACATCAAAATAAAATGCAAGGCCACAAATAAAAACACAAAACAAAAAACTAACAGAACTCTAACGCTGAAACCTTACAATAACATGTTATTTCCAAATCATATATTTAGTGCCTTCAACATAAAGCTTCAAATCATTCTGGGTATTTTATTAGAAAGTACAAATACTGCTGTAATAATGGTAAATGAAGTGTTAAATCTAAAGTATAGTAGTCCATTACTCTGCAGCTAATCCTGGCTGAATGTGTTGATCCACTCTAACCTGCAGACAGACTCCAGGTGAGATCAATACACTCTGATTAGCGTAATGACTCGCAGCAGGTGCTCTCCTCTCTCTGGGGTATAAAAGCCAAACCAAAGTGATGTGTAGCATGTTGTTTGATGCTCTGAACTTCAACATGGCTCAGTTTGTTGTGTTTGCCGTCCTGCTCATGTCTCTCGCTGTTTCAGCAAAAACATTTTTTAGAGAGACGCCAAGTT
Organism: Notothenia rossii; assembly: GCF_949606895.1. NCBI lineage: Eukaryota > Metazoa > Chordata > Actinopteri > Perciformes > Nototheniidae > Notothenia > Notothenia rossii. The sequence continues at coordinate 88,027,010 of NC_136901.1, forward strand.
GTTACCAGCCGGTGCTGAGGAAACCTGACTTTGGGGTGAAGTAAGTAGCCTTTTTAGCTTCCTGTTGTTTCTCATGTTATGTCTTTCTGTTGGGGTCAAAGGAATTCTTAATGTAAGTACTGAAAATAATTTGTATTTTAAAGGAATTTGGATAGTTTTATAAAAACATTTAGCTGTTTCCAAGTTATATTTGACCTCATGCTGTGTTTGCCCTCAATAGCATTTCACATGCTGTAAACTAGTTAATCTAAAAGGTGACTGTTTGAGTTAAACCTTTGAAAGTGAAGGTTCTGGGAAGGTATGCTTGGCAAAGTTTAACTGCACAAATAATTGTGTACTTAATAAATAAAAGGAATACAGTTCTCGGCGTTCCAACTGTGTGGTTTGCCTGCCTTGTCATTTTCTCTGACTTGATTTAATACCCTTCGTGAGTTTGGCTAGCTGGGCTTCATTTAAAAAAAGGTTGAAACATCCAAACTTGTCCATTCCTCTGGATGTGCTTTTTGCCTCTGACCCACCAGAATATCTGACCACTGAACCTGCAGCTCTTAAATATGTCTGCCTGTTATCTCGTCTCCCACAGAACTGCTGCTCGTGCAAGTGAACTCCTGAGCCTCGCTCAGCTGCCCAAGTCCTGGGATTGGAGGAACGTAAATGGCGCTAACTACGTCTCCAACACCCGTAACCAGCACATCCCTCAGTACTGCGGCTCGTGCTGGGCTCATGGCAGCACCAGTGCCATGGCAGGTGAGATGTCTCCTCTCTTTCAGCTTGTTAATGCCAGATTAGAAACTCTTTCTGAATTTCCTTCTTATGGTCTTTTAATGGCAAAGCATAGGAAAGTTGTAACTTTTAAAAACTAGAACCACTTCTATCGACACAACTGTCACTCTGGAATGTCTACGAATTGTACTTTTAACACTTAAAGGGGGGGTAGGCGTGTGGCGTAGTGGGTGGTCCGTAGGTCTTCGGATCAGGGGGTTACAGGTTCAAGCCCCACTTCAGTCAGCATGTCGTTGTGTCCCTGGGCAAGACACTTCACCCCAAATTGTAAATATGGCTAAGGCTACCACACTCTCCACAAGCCTGGACCTGACCATGCTCTAGTCTCTAAGTGAACACTGTTCTATGATAAACACTATTTTCGCTGCCTTCTGTAGATCGCATCAACATTAAGAGGCGAGGTGCTTGGCCGTCGGCTTATCTGTCCGTCCAACATGTGGTGAACTGCGCTGACGCTGGCACCTGTCACGGAGGAGACCACGGAGGGGTGTGGGAGTACGCTCACAAACACGGAATCCCCGACGAGACCTGCAACAACTACCAGGCGATTGACCAGAGTAAGAACTCCAACAAATGAGTGCACTTGGTATGAATGTTTCCAGTTCCTCCAAAAGCCTTTTTTAAGACTTGCAATTTCTTTTTCAGAATGCAAGCCCTTCAATGAATGTGGGACTTGCACAACTTTTGGGGTGTGCAACATTGTGCAGAACTACACTCTGTGGAAAGTAGGTGACTTTGGAGCAGTCAGTGGGCGCAAGGACATGATGGCAGAAATCTACTCTGGAGGACCCATCAGGTTGAGCAAAACATCTTTTTAGAAACTGGTTTTGCAGATAATTGTATGCACGCTGCATTTTGAAGTGTTCAACGTTTTAGGAAAGCCTTCACTTCAAAAACCCTACTACAGTGTGGTTATCTGATAATGTGAACCTGTCTTCCCTCAGCTGTGGAATCATGGCCACGGAGAAACTGGACTTGTACACCGGGGGTTTGTACACAGAGTATATTGAGAATACATCCATCAACCACATTGTGTCAGTGGCAGGCTGGGCGGTAGAAAACGGCACTGAATACTGGATTGTCCGCAACTCCTGGGGCGAGCCATGGGTGAGACGTAACATTTAAAGGGCTTCAGTTACTTTTGAACTTGGCATTTAAAAATGAGAGTAAATTGAAATGCATTTGATGCACTTCATTTAATATCCAAATAACCTGAGATTTCTCTCTTTAGGGTGAGAGAGGCTGGCTCAGGATTGTGACCAGTGCCTACAAAGGAGGGAGTGGAAGCAAGCACAACCTGGCTTTGGAAGAAGACTGCATGTATGGAGACATGATTGTACCCTCAAGCTACCAAGAAAGCCAAGGACACTAATGCAACTTAATCCTCATTACAGTAACCCTGTTTATTGTCTTTGTCTGTGGGTCAATTAGTTTGTTCACTGGAATTGTGATTTGTTCAAGCCGGTGAAATAAAATATTGTACTCTTACTTTATCCATTACATTTGTGATTTTTCTGATGTGGAAGAACAGGAGGCTTTATTTCCCTCTGGTAGAGTTAAGTTGAAAATGCAAAAGCCTTTGGCATGGCTCACTTGTCGTTGAGGCTCTTATATTTGTACTGCATTTTAAACCATGGCCAAGGAATCTAATACCACAGCAACTTATTGGGAGTTCGTCTAAAACGGTTCCTTGGCTTTAGATGCAAAAATCAAAGGCAGACATCTGAAGCTTGGTCACTTATTCATAATGCCACTCAGTGTTTCACTTAACCATTGACTCTGAACTTGAAAACCTTTTCAGGTGAAGCCCCAAGCTGAAGGAAACTATTTTCAAAAATTGAAGATGGAGCCTTAACAAAAAATGTAGTCTCTGCTAAGAGCAAATAAAAACACCATGTGCGACCCATTAATGTTCCATTCTAATTCAATGTACTTTGAAGCATATTTTAGTTAATCAAGCAATATTTACATTTATTTTAGTGTGTGTAGTGGAGGAAAAACCTTGTGGATGCAATTTTAAAAGTTGTTTTAAACCAAACATTCACTGTTCATTCAAGTTTCATTAAAAGGAGGATACAAACCCTCAACTCATATTTTAAACATGAAGGATATCTCTTAAAGATTTGTAGTCTCATGAAACATTTCTGTGTGATGCATCAAATTAAATGTTCACAAAAAACCCTTCAATACTCCAAAATAAGAAGTCTGCTTACTTGCAGTTTGAAGCTTTCACTTTAGCTAAAAAACAACCGCTTATTTTATTTTTTTCCTTGATATTATTTATTTTAGATGTTATTGATCTGTGTGAATCTTTGCTGTACTGTTTTTTTTTTTTCACGCTTACCCTGTTGCTGCTTTGTACAACTGAATTTCCCCTCGGATTAATAAAGGTTCATCTTATCTTCTTACCAGTTCCACCAAAAGTACAATCATGTAAAAGGCCAAATAATTAAAATTTTGAACAGCAAATGCTCTCAATCCCCTGTGAACAACGTCTAAACCAGGGGTGTCAAACTCAATTTCATCGCGGGCCAAAATAGCATTATGGTTGCACTCAAAGGGCCGGTTGTAACTTTTAAGACTATATAAATATATTATATAAAATAATGTATTATATTACATTATTGCCTCTGAATTGGATTATTATCGGATAGGTTAATAATTCATAATTAACTATGTCTGAAATCAGAAGTCCAGGGCAAATAATTGCAAGTCTCTTCAGTGTATGTCACAATACGAGATGCATTGTGGGACATGTAGTTTATGGACAATGTGCTTCTGTAAATCAGCATGTAACCGTATAATAAACATATTTTATTCTTTGCAAGCTCTTGCGGGCCACATAAAATGAAGTCGCGGGCCGGATTTTGCCCCCGGGCCTTGAGTTTGACTCCCCTGGAAATCCTTCATTCCAAATCCAAGGTATTAATCCGCCCCTTAACTGCATCAGCTCTTGTGATTTCCATCAGATGTTGGGAGCTAGCTGCAGGGATTTGCTCACCTTCAGACAAAACAGTATCAGCGAGGTCCAACTCTGTTGGACGATAAAGCCTGTCTCACAACCAGAGTTCATTCATGAATTTTTGATTGAGTTTAGTTCAGTGCTTTGTGAAGGCCAGTGGCGTTGGAAGCAAACTACTGCCTGAAATATCGATGTTTACTGGGGAATGAAAACATCCCTGCATTTGAACTAAGAAGCCCAAACGATGCTTAACCCTTGTGTTGTGTTCGAAAGCTGTTACCGTTCATGGTGTTCGCGGGGACATTTTGACCCATGATTTATCTCAGTCCAAAACACTCAAAAATGATGACTATCATCCAATATTGTTTTAACTACATCATAACTAACTTATAATGCATTCATAACCGTACAATCCTGTTATTGTATGGCCCCAAAAAACATTACACTACATATTTAAGTAAAGCATGTGATTAAATTCACTGATTATATTTCCTATAGTGAAGACGGATCATTACGTTATCTGACTATATTAGACTAATATTAGAATACAATCTCCAGAAAAAAGTTTAAAATAATTGTTACAGTGGATGAAGGGGGCGGGGTGTTTAAAGTCAAAGATGAATCTTGATTGGGCCAAATTTGACCCCAAGTGACCCAAAACAATTCTGCTGGGTCTCCCCAGACCCGAACACCAAATTATACACTTAGTTTTTTAGAGACTTTCAGACTTGGCTAAAATTGTCAAAATCAGTTTTGTAGTGTTTATATAGCTGTTGTGGAGGATATCATGAAGCCTTTTTCCGATTAAAAAAACTAGAGCGTAGTTATTATATAATTTTAACTTGAAACGGGTCACGGGAGACCCGAACACAACATAACGATGCGCTTCTGTCAAGGATCAATGCATCAATATAATACATCAAAAAAATAGAAAAACAAAGACCATTTTGAACATCAAAGCCTGTCCCAGTAGAGGCAAAACATACAAATACAAAACCTAAAAATGAGCATAATCCAATCCAACTTTATTTATATAGCACCTTAAAGAGCCTGTGACACGAACCCAACAACTGTTGTGCAATGAAATAGTGGGCTACTAGTAATCTCGAACCGTCAGTTTAAAAAAGAAAAAGCGATACCGTTCCGATAAATATCAATAATTTCGAACATCGCGGGAAAATTCCTTCGACTCATTTTGAGGTTTTGGGGGAAGCCGGAAGTGACGTCAATGCGGGAACGCTTCACTGTGCGGCGAGAGAGCCAAACACGGACAAAGTGTGTTGTCATGCGTAGAAATGGTGAATTACTGAGTTGAGCCACGTTAATAACGTTTTAATGAAGTTGACTACAGTATATTCATTTGTCAGTGCTTTCATGTCAATTCGGCGAACATAAACATAAATGATCGTGGTGAAGATGATGATTAAATTAGGATTACAAATCGGTAGTGAGAGCTGCTGAATTTCTTCCCGTCGGATGTGATATAAAAACAAATCGATTATTTTTGTAGTTGTAAACTCAAGTGGATGAAACTACATTTATTAGTGCTTTCATGTCAATTCGGCCAACATATGATAGCCTACATTAAATGATCGTGAGGATGATGATTTAAAAATCTTTTGTTTGAGCCGGTCTGCATTTCCTGATGAAAAAACAAACCTTAGCTTTTTGTAGTTGTGGTGTAGTGGGCGTTGGACGCGGGGGTACGCCGTACCCCCACTTATTTGAAGCATGATTTCTTTTTTTAATAGTGTAATACATCTAAAATCATTGCCAGCGTTATCAGTTGGAAGTGTGTGTTTGTTGTAATAATGACGAAAACATAATAGGCAGATTTCACAGTAGGCTAATTATAATAAAAACGTAGCTCAAGCATTTATGCAACTTGATTTGAAGCGTGTGTGTGTGAGGGGCAGAACTGTGTGTGTAGGGTGACCAGGTGTCCTGCACTGTGCGGGACTGCACACACAGCATTTTTATTATTTGTCCCACGTCCCACACATTGAGACTATGTCCCGCATTTGAGTGATAGTCGCGCAGAAAGGCCGAATCGGTTCGCTGACAGCCGGCACCGCCCTTTATTATTATATTGTCTAAACGGCATCATGTAAATTGCGCTGACAGGCGACACAGAGGTCCCCAAGCCCCCCCCCCCCCCCGTTGACAGTTCACGAGTGCGTCCATAGTGTCTCCCGTCCATCCACCACCCCGTCCACCCAGTAAAAACATCGCCACTACACCACTGGTTGTAGTAGTACACCAACATGGATTAAACGTGTGTTTTTTTTTACCACAATGTTGGGGAAATTAATGGATCAAATGCACGGATTATTATTATTATTATTATTCCCACTCCGATCGGGACACTAGGTCCACCGTTTCCCCGCAGCGAGGATCCCCCCGTTGACAGTTTACGTGGGCTGGGCTGGGTGCAGTGGCGGACTGGCCATCGGGACGAATCCCGATGGGCCGGTACCGAAGTGGGCCGGTCGGATAAGTCACTAGCACATCCCCCACTCCCCCCGTTGACAATTTACTAGTGGTACCAAAGTGGGCCGGTTGAGAGTCCCGGGCTGATTTTTAGTCCCAGTCCACCACTGGCTACATGACCGTATGATCGCCCATATTGACGCACCTAATTCCTAAACTTCTAACAGATACAACATAAACCGATCCTTCAGCCTCATATGAGCTCTCAGACACGTTCAAAATTAAACTGTCATCGCTGTCTGAGCTTGCTGCTGTGTGCCCCATCGTGCATTTACATGCAGATGCTGGGATCCTGAACGGTGCAGCTGGAGCGCTGTGCCCGCAATGACGTCACACATAATTTGGCGGGACTTGAAGAATCCCCGAGAAGATCTAGAAAATTGTCAACATTGAAGGGCAGATTAATGGTTATCAAAGTACAAATATCCAAAATCAGTTCAGTAACGGTTTTCAAGGGGACAATATTTACTCAAATTGATGGGTTTGGATGATGGGGGAAACTCGTGTCACAGGCTCTTTAAAACCTTCAGACCAAAGTGCTGTACAGAGAGATAAGCTCACAAAACATAAAATGAATACATTTAAAATAAAAGATACAAACACGAAACAAACCAGAATAAACGTAGTAATAATATATATTTTTTAAAACAGCCATAGGCCTATAATAAAAACAATAGACCACTGAAATCAAATAAAAGCAACAATCTACTTGTTTACGAATGCTAAGGAGAAGAGGTGGGTTTTAAGACGGGATTTAAAAACAGACAGTGTGGGAGCCTAATAATAATAATAATAATAATAAGGACACTTAAAGGAAAACTCCCTTGCAGCAGCCATTAAAACTACAACAGACGGTATATAGATGGATAAATGCGTTGAATTGAATATGCAATCAAAACAGCACAATAAAACAATCAGTGCAATTCTAATTGAAAGCATTCCCTATATACAAATACATTAACATATCAAATATGATGTATTTTGTTTTTCTGTTAGATGCAGTTCAAGCCTTTCTTAAATAATGTTTTAATTGTCTGTATTGCAACTGACTTCATTTCAGCTGCTGCTTTAAGATGATATTTCTATGCTAACTATCTTGCCTTTTATACGTCATGTTAAATCATTAAATGTTAAATCAAGAGAGTACATTGAAGAGATTAAAGATCCTGATCCTCAATAACTAACACGAAGGACTCACAAAGACTCAGATGCACGATTCTTTCTTGACTTCAAGAATACCTTTTAATATACAAACAGGTTTTAGGATCAACTAGGACACTCAAAAGTTCGCTAGGTTCAACTAATAGTACAAAAAGACTTTACAAAGAAAAAGGTTTCTAGGATCTACTAGGATACTCAATTGTTCTCTAGGTTCGATTAGTATGCTCGATGTCACACGAGGGAGTACAGACATGGACTTGGTGTAGAGACAAGACGAACCGACAAAAGACAAAAGGAGAACAGGGCTTCACACAACGGTTAATGGGGCACAGGGGAAAACAATCCTGAGCAGGAGACCACAATCAAGCTGGCAGGTGACACACAACGACAGGAAGTCAACATCAAAATAAAATGCAAGGCCACAAATAAAAACACAAAACAAAAAACTAACAGAACTCTGAAACCTTACAATAACATGTTATTTCAAAATCATGTATTTAGTGCCTTCAACATAAAGCTTCAAATCATTCTGGGTATTTTATTAGAAAGTACAAATACTGCTGTAATAATGGTAAATGAAGTGTTAAATCTAAAGTATAGTAGTCCATTACTCTGCAGCTAATCCTGGCTGAATGTGTTGATCCACTCTCACCTGCAAACAGACTCCAGGTGAGATCAATACACTCTGATTATCGTAATGACTCGCAGCAGGGTGCTCTCCTCTCTCTGGGGTATAAAAGCCAAACCAAAGTGATGTGTAGCATGTTGTTTGATGCTCTGAACTTCAACATGGCTCAGTTTGTTGTGTTTGCTGTCCTGCTCATGTCTCTCGCTGTTTCAGCAAAAACATTTTTTAGAGAGACACCAAGTTGTTACCAGCCGGTGCTGAGGAAACCTGACTTTGGGGTGAAGTAAGTAGCATTTATAGCTTCCTGTTGTTTCTCATGTTATGTCTTTCTGTAGGGGTCAAAGGAACTCTTAATGTAAGTCCTGAAAATAATTTGTATTTTAAAGGAATTTGGATAGTTTTATAAAAACATTTAGCTGTTTCCAAGTTATATTTGACCTCATGCTGTGTTTGCCCTCAATAGCATTTCACATGTTGTAAACTAGTTAATCTAAAAGGTGACAGATTGTTTGAGTTAAACTTTTGAAAGTGAAGGTTCTGGGAAGCTATGCTTGGCAAAGTTTAACTCTGCACAAATAATTGTGTACTTAATAAATAAAAGGAATACAGTTCTCGGTGTTCCAACTGTGTGGTTTGCCTGCCTTGTCATTTTCTCTGACTTGATTTAATACCCTTCGTGAGTTTGGCTAGCTGGGCTTCATTTAAAAAAAGGTTGAAACATCCAAACTTGTCCATTCCTCTGGATGTGCTTTTTGCCTCTGACCCACCAGAATATCTGACCACTGAACCTGCAGCTCTTAAATATGTCTGCCTGTTATCTCGTCTCCCACAGAACTGCTGCTCGTGCAAGTGAACTCCTGAGCCTCGCTGAGCTGCCCAAGTCCTGGGATTGGAGGAACGTAAATGGCGCTAACTACGTCTCCAACACCCGTAACCAGCACATCCCTCAGTACTGCGGCTCGTGCTGGGCTCATGGCAGCACCAGTGCCATGGCAGGTGAGATGTCTCCTCTTTTTCAGCTTGTTAAAGCCAGATTGGAAACTCTTTCTGAATTTCCTTCTGATGGTCTTTTAATGGCAAAGCATAGGCAAGTTGTAACTTTTTAAAACTAGAAACACTTCTATCGACACAACTGTCACTCTGGAATGTCTACGAATTGTACTTTTAACACTTAAAGGTGGGGTAGGCGTGTGGCGTAGTGGGTGGTCTGTAGGTGTTCGGATCAGGGGGTTACAGGTTCAAGCCCCACTTCAGTCAGCATGTCGTTGTGTCCCTGGGCAAGACACTTCACCCCAAATTGTAAATATGGCTAAGGCTACCACACTCTCCACAAGCCTGGACCTGACCATGCTCTAGTCTCTAAGTGAACACTGTTCTATGATAAACACCATTTTCGCCGCCTTCTTTAGATCGCATCAACATTAAGAGGCGAGGCGCTTGGCCGTCGGCTTATCTGTCCGTCCAACACGTGGTGAACTGCGCTGACGCTGGCACCTGTCACGGAGGAGACCACGGAGGGGTGTGGGAGTACGCTCACAGACACGGGATCCCCGACGAGACCTGCAACAACTACCAGGCGATTGACCAGAGTAAGAACTCCAAATGAGTGCACTTGGTATGAATGTTTCCAGTTCCTCCAAAAGCCTTTTTTAAGACTTGCAATTTCTTTTTCAGAATGCAAGCCCTTCAATGAATGTGGGACTTGCACAACTTTTGGGGTGTGCAACATTGTGCAGAACTACACTCTGTGGAAAGTAGGTGACTTTGGAGCAGTCAGTGGGCGCAAGGACATGATGGCAGAAATCTACGCTGGAGGACCCATCAGGTTGAGCAAAACATATTTTTAGAAACTGGTTTTGCAGATAATTGTATGCACGCTGCATTTTGAAGTGTTCAACGTTTTAGGAAAGCCTTCACTTCAAAAACCCTACTGCTGTGTAGTTGTCTGATCATGTGAACCTGTCTTCCCTCAGCTGTGGAATCATGGCCACGGAGAAACTGGACTTGTACACCGGGGGTTTGTATACAGAGTATATTGAGAATACATCCATCAACCACATTGTGTCAGTGGCAGGCTGGGCGGTAGAAAATGGCACTGAATACTGGATTGTCCGCAACTCCTGGGGCGAGCCATGGGTGAGACGTAATATTTAAAGGGCTTCAGTTACTTTTGAACTTGGCATTTAAAAATGAGAGTAAATTGAAATGCATGTGATGCACTTCATTTAATATCCAAATAACCTGAGATTTCTGTCTTTAGGGTGAGAGAGGCTGGCTCAGGATTGTGACCAGTGCCTACAAAGGAGGGAGTGGAAGCAAGCACAACCTGGCTTTGGAAGAAGACTGCATGTATGGAGACATGATTGTACCCTCAAGCTACCAAGAAAGCCAAGGACACTAATGCAACTTAATCCTCATTACAGTAACCCTGTTTATTGTCTTTGTCTGTGCGTCAATTAGTTTGTTCACTGGAATTGAGATTTGTTCAAGCCGGTGAAATAAAATATTGAACTCTTACTTTATCCATTACATTTGTGCTTTTTGTGATATGGAAGAACAGGAGGCTTTATTTCCCTCTGGTAGAGTTAAGTTGAAAATGCAAAAGCCTTTGGCATGGCTCACTTGTCGTTGAGGCTCTTATATTTTTACTGCATTTTAAACCATGGCCAAGGAATCTGATGCCACAGCAACTTATTGGGAGTTCGTCTAAAACGGTTCCTTGGCTTTAGATGCAAAAATCAAAGGCAGACATCTGAGGCATGGGTCACTTATTCATAATGCCACTCAGTGTTTCACTTAACCATTGACTCAACTTGGAAACCTTTTCAGGTGAAGCCCCAAGCTGAAGGAAACTATTTTCAAAAGCTGAAGATGGAAACTTAACAAAAAATGTAGTGTCTGCTCAAAACTAGAACAAATATGGTGTTACATTTTTGAACAAATGACTGACAAATGGGGTATCAGAGACAAGGGGGTGGGCTCATGACTGCCTACATTTTGGGTTGAACAATTCCTTAAAGATTACTACACCTGAGATCACATGCCCCACAAACCTAGATATTTAACATTACCATATATGCACAATGAAAGGCATTCCATTTTTGGGAAATTAATTTCTCTCCTGGGGAAACATTTACAAATTTGTTCAGGGGGACATTTCAGTACGGATTCAGACATTGTATTCGTGGTTGATTCAAATCATATAGCCTCATTTGCTTTTGCCTCTATGTGCATGTCGACAGATACAAGGTCAGGTTGTGGGATGTGTAAATACAAAACTGTCAAGGCTTTGGAGCCCAACACGGACAGCTAGTGTTTCCCGAGACTTAATGACATACAAACAGCCCTCCTGTTACCTTGAGACAAATGAAAGCCAAATGACATTTCTTTGTTCTACATCTCTGAGCTTGATAAACAGACACCTCATATTGACTGACATGCTTTCTTAGCTTCAATTCTTTCATGCTACTGGAGTTGCATTCAGTGTAATCACCAGTTATCTACAGTGGCACACGTAACGGTACAATGGCATCCTCCGAGTTCCTTTGCAATTACAAAGAGCCCATTTTCTTGCTGTTCATCTGGGGAACAAAAGAAAACTGAGCACTTAGATATGTGGTTCAGGGGACACAACAATAATAAAAATGCATAAACACAAGCTGCTGTGCTCGGCTGCTGATATGGAAATGTTTCCCATTAACTGCACTTCCCATTCAGCATCTCCAGGGAGAACAAAGGATAATCAAACCTTATGCAGCGCTGTTAACTTGAAGCCTGCAAACCTTAAGCTGTCGCGTGTCCAAGCAGAGGCCCACTGTGAAAAGAAAATATTGAACATCATTTGCTTGCTCAATAATACGCGATCAAGCACCCACCCTCGAGCAATCTTTTTCACGTGGAATCAAATTTGCGCTCTTGATTAAATTTTCTGCATGTTTTCTCATTTGCATAATCACAAACAGAGCTCTAATGGATGTGAGTGAAAACACATGGTAATCTTTGGGACTCAAAAAGAACGAGCCGCCTTTCTGCCGTGATCGGGGAAAGAAAGTAGGTATGGATAATGCGTGTTGGAAAATGCACGTGAGCCATTTTCCCACTGAGCGATTCTGCATTCATCTTCATTAGAGCAATCGATACGGCAAAATTGATATTTCGGCGATCTCTGCAAACCCATTATGTATTGTTTCGTGATCAATATGTCGCTCTGTAAACATGTAGGAGGGGGTGGGTGTAATATGAAAAGAGTATTATGATCCTTTGGTGGGGCAGGGGTCTGGATTATGAGCTTAAATAGAGTTGGAGGGAATATCCACTTCAGTAATATCTTTGAGAAAGGCATTGTAATGATTTATCCATGGCAACAGTGTATGCAGAAACCTGTGTGTTTTGTGTAAACCTTCCCAATGTTTTCACCTCTCCAAGGCCACTGCTGCAATGTGCCTCATGAAATAAGCAACAGATTGAAGGCAGCCACAAACACATGCTGGTATTTCACAGATAAATGTGTTCCCCAATTCTGCCTAAGAGGTAACAGACACAATGTTTTATGGTAGTTATTCAAAACATGCATTTCAATTATTCCTATCAGTTTGAGCAGATACAGAGGGTTGGAAGAAAAAGGCATCGGATTTCTTCATGCATTTTACACCATCATCAATCTTTCATTTATCTTGTCAAATATGGAGTGAGTTTCACCCCAAGTGCATCGCATTGTGTTCTGTTTGCCACAAAACAAGGCCAAGATCATAGCGTGGATGTATCTATGATTGTAATCATAATGTATGAAGCAGATTAGCTCGACGGGATGGTATAAATCACACATTATCATATCGCTAACTTCAGCAAAAGGCATGCCTGAGCTGATTTGCATTGCATAATATATCTTGCACACAAACATTGTAAATGGTAGTCTCACATTGCTAATGAGCCCACGCTGGAAATTTGATGTGGTGATTAAAAACAAAGTGACTTCCTCAGCCAGCCACCACTTTTCCTGATGATCCGTGTTTTTCTCGCTGTAAAAAAAACAAACACTTACACAACAATCACTTAGTCTGTGTGATTCCCCAAATCGATTTACAGGCCAGAGCTCCCCCGCTGATGTTATGCATCATTCCCCTGCTAATCTCACTTCTTTGTCCAATATACTCACACAACCTCGAGGCGGCCGCAGAATTAGCTTTAGTTAATGGATGAGTATTAATCCCTCTTAGTCACAACAAAATTAAGAAATAATATGGCCATGAATATTTCAGTTGCTCTGCAGCAACACAGGAATCTGCTCGAACAATCTGCCCTGGCTTGCAAAAAAAGAATTGGCGATTACATGTACATTATTAATGCCTCATCATCAAATTCATATTTTGCACCAGCTCTGGAGTGGAAATCCAATGAGCAGCCAATACTATTTCAAACTAACTTGCTGAACCTACAGAATGGCCTCTGAAACTCATCGGACCGGGCTTCTGTTCTGCCTTTATCACTCTGTCTCCTAAAGGTAGCACATTCTTATTAGATCCCTTAAAAATAGATGTGAAGCTTTTCAAGTCAGTGAGTTCTTGCAGCCTCCCCCTGGAAGTTTTAATTAGAACACCAGTCAGTCGTGTTATCATTGTTTCAAGAGGGCCGCTTCCACATTCCTGGGCTGCCCACTTCATCACAGGATCAGAGGAGAGAGAGCGCACTGTTTACTGCCTCATATTCCCCCCCGAGAACCACAATCTGGATCACTTCTATCACTGAAGGAGATTCTATGTGCTGCAAGTTGATTGACAGGATACTTGTGGGGATATATTGCCAATGTAAAGACTAAGAGATTCTCTTTTTGATGTAAACAAAGCGGCAGTTTTACAGATGTATAGAAACAGACATGATGAAGTCTACTGCTCTTTATAAAAACACACCATATCAAACATATCAGAGATACTGTGAATCTGATGATGTTTCAGATTGATTACATCACAACTCACTCGCTTCAATTGAGGCTACATCTAAAGGCAACATGTTCCACTTTGTCTAAGTAACCTTCAGTGCAACGTTTTTCTTTATATCACTCGCAACCCCAACAGATGTGTCTTTTTACAGGAAAGGCAAACATCAAGATGTGGCTTTTAGACATTGAAACAACTTAAATGGTTTCTTGGGTAGGAACCTGTTTCTTAAAGATCACTTTATTGTATAGCTTTTCTTACAATAGTGAAGACATATTAGAATAGAACAAGAATGTGGTAATTCCATATCATGTGTGATGACATAACGTTATAGTAAGTGTTGTTTCTTTATTATATCATTTAATTAAAAGCTTGTAAGTTGACATGATAGCAAGAACAAATATAAATCCATCAAATGTATTTGTTAAGCAAAATGCTCATTTTAGATTAATTTATATCAAATCACTGGATTATGATTATTTTTGCATTATGCTTATCACAGTTGTCTAAGGTGCTACTGGTGCCAAACAAAAGAATAATGGCTGCATAACACTAAAAGTAAGCAACATATTGTTTTGCAATGTGGGTGAACTGACCCTTTAACAACACTTTATGGACAAATGTATGCTGGTGTTTTTTATGTAGTCCCACATTTGTACACATGCATTATTAGATATGCTAGAACCCAGACATGTATTGTATGTTAGTTGGATTATGAGTCCTTGTTCTGTGCAGTTGCTGTGAACTCCTCTGTAAATGACCAGTGTTGCTTCAGTGAATTCACAATATACTGTAATGACGTCTAACTGTTATGAGGACATCATGGCTGACTTCATCTTCCAGCCTTCACTACTGTAGGGTTTTGTTTGCCACTCTCATTCAGGAGGAAAGAAGGAAGGGAGGGGTCTTCGATGTTTATGGACTGACCTGTAACTGCACTCTGCTGCCCCCTATCGAAGAGCAGCTCTGCATGTTGTGTTTACATCAGGACTGATGTGTTGTTTTGTCTGGATTTTATGAGGTTTTTAATGCCAGGACTCACAGCTTGTCACAGCTAAACTGGAGTTTAATACACCGCGAGACGTCATAAAGGGTTATTTCCTTCTATTAAGTTTACAATTCTGGATGTAAACAGACATTTGATTACAAAAAGGTTATAAACATATACAATGCAATGTCTTTTTTTCTTTCTTTGTGATTTTATTCAAGAAACCTGCCTTTTTATTTACTACCAATCAAATCCGATTTGGTCATTTATTTAAGAAATAATCAGAGTATTTGTTCCAGCTGTGGAAACTGTAAACATGAGGATATGGTTAAAAGCCTTGCCTCATATAGGTTACATTTTAACATAATAGGATGCATGAGAACATATTTTTCCTCCATGGATAGAGAGGAGGGCTGCTTCATGGAACAAAGGGCCTCTGCTGCTGACACACAAGGGGTTAAGGTGTGTGGACGCCCGGGTTGGTGCTGATGGTTTTCAGGCACGATGATTAACGATATTGATCCACGAAACACGCAGAATTGTAATGTTTTAGCACCGAGGGGGGAACAAAGAGCCGAGCCGTCCTCATCTAATTGATCGGTACTCGCGCTGAAATAATGTAATTAGTCTTTGTGCGCGTAATTATTTCTCTGCGCCCAAACCATTAACTATTAACAACTTTTTTTCAACAAGAAAATGCCCAAATATCTGGAATGATGATTGATGCAGAGAGAGCGCCTGCCTGCACGAAAACTAGTCTTTCTAAATGTGGCTTCTGAAGAAAGGGAGCTTGCTTTCAACCTGATCACAAACTTGGTTTTGAAGGCAGAGCGCCCCGCCCTCTTGGTCCTTATAACCAGAAAGCCTGTTCGCAGGACGTTCAAACATAACAGGAACACTGGAGACCGCATCGCTGTGCACGAACCATTCCTGGAGACCAACTCTGG
This sequence comes from Notothenia rossii, assembly GCF_949606895.1. Classification (NCBI taxonomy): domain Eukaryota; kingdom Metazoa; phylum Chordata; class Actinopteri; order Perciformes; family Nototheniidae; genus Notothenia; species Notothenia rossii. The sequence continues at coordinate 88,042,902 of NC_136901.1, forward strand.
CTACAAAGACTTTAACGGATTACTCTGGTTGTTTATCTTCATATGACCGCGAGCAAAAGACCTGAAGTGACCATGGATTTTCTCAATCACAACTATTTGAACGCGCGCAACCCCTACGACTACACTTTTAATTTTTGGAACGACTATCTCGGGCTCACCACGTTGGTGACGAAGAATAACAAACTCAGCATGCCTCAGAATCCCAACTCCATCACAGAGTCCCTGAAAGCCACGCTGGGTTTGGATGACTCCCCGGCGTGTCCGTGCGTAATCTCGGGAGGAGTTGGAGAAAACGGGCACCTGGACTGCTGCTGCCCGTCTGGAAGCCCCCCTCCGACCTCCATCCTGGACCTGAAGGAGCGTTTCTCCATACTGAGCCCCTTCCACAGCCAGCTCGGGGTGCAGCTGCCGGAGAGAGAGGTGGGTTTCGGTGGGAGCTTCGCCGGGTTCGACCTGTTCGGCATGGAGAGGAAGATGCGTAAACCCGCCTCCAGGAGCAAGCAAGAGCCCAAAATCTGCGTCTTCTGCCGAAATAACGGAGCGCCAGAGGAGGTGTACGGCTCCCACGTCCTGAAGACCCCGGATGGGAGGGTGGTGTGCCCGATTCTGAGGGCTTACACCTGCCCCCTGTGCAGTGCCAACGGGGACAATGCCCACACGATAAAATACTGTCCGCTGTCTAAAGACCAGCCATCCCAGCGACCATTAAAGGGAGGGAGGGCTGTGGGGGGTAAGAGGATGAAAATATTCTGAGCAGATATGGCTACAAAGTTAAAATGAATTGCACTGAACAATTTCCAGATGACTGTTTTGATTTCGGCTCTAGCCTTTATCCCAGTTTCATAAACATATTGATTTCCTCTAAGATCTCTTATATTTTTATAGTTATCTTTTATCCACATAGAATAATGTTATGCTTTATACATTGGATTTATTTTTCTTGCTAGTTCATAGTCATTTGAGCGTGTGTGCATATAAATACATACCAATAATCACAACGTGTGAATACATTTAAAGAGTATTTTGGTCATGTAGGGAAACACAGTGACATTGGCAAAGGGGATGAATGTCATATTTCTTACCAAGTATTTTTGTACAGTGAGCTAAGCTCGCTGCGATTTTCTTTCTCGTCTTAGAAAACCAAAGTTATGTTTGCCATTAAAGAAGCTCAAGAATGTGTCATTCATGAGTGCATTTGTGCGTCTGAGTGGAGGAGGAACACTTTGATCCCATCTGCCTGCCTCAAAAACTCCACCACATATTTTCCAACTTGCTCCCAAAAGTTGATATTCGAGGCAGGAAGAAAAAAAAAAGAGACAATGTGGCCTCTGTTTAAGGCTCATGTTCTCTAGGGAACATTATAATCAATTGTTGCCAAGCCAAACCTCTTTTCCAATCCGATGTTATGAGAATGTTATCTGACTTCACAAGCAGTCAGAAATGAGATTTATTACATTTCTTTATGTTTACATTCCCAAATAAGGGCGACACACTGGATTTCCTTTCTCCGTCAGCTCTCTCTTTCTCTCTGGTGATCTTCTTTATTTTTGTTTTGATTTGCCCAGACAATGTACCCACCACAGAGAGTCCCATGTACCTTACATTCTGAGCATAGGGGGAACAAGAGCAAATGAATGTTCAATAACATGTGATCCCATTATTTCTTTTCCTGAAGAATCCAAAAAAGATGCAAAAATGTTGTGAATGTATGATTGAAAGTGTCACTTGCAGGACTGCACATTTATGACAGTTTTGTTAACCAAAGGAATACAATTGCATTGAAGAAATAAGAGAGATTTGCTGTATTGTATATAAAGTGATGTTTATTCAGTATTTTAACATTACAAGTGACTTCAGAGGGCGCTACCTCAACAGGATTTTGTACTTACATGTCAAATGTCAACAGCAGTTTATTGATATAGTGCTGCCATTTATAATAAGGGTTTTGATAGTATTTTTGATCTTTGTATAACATAATTGTATTTTCATTTCGTTGCATTTAACATTATGGAAGTGAATTTCCAAGAAGCTATAAGCATTGCTCGCCAAAAGGTGATTGTCTGTACATAATGATTATACCCATACTTTTTAAAGTTTAGTTGTTCAATGTGACATTCTTGAGAGTGTGCAAGGTATTGAAAAAGGCTGACAAAATGTGCCACTTTTAACAGAGGTTTTTTGGATTAAATGAATAATAGAAAAAAAAGAAACACTGTTGAACTTTGTTATTTATATTTTACCACAATTTCCTGTATGCTGCTGTGCAGAATAACAACATATGAATCCACTAGAGAAATAAAAACCTATCAAATATTTGGAGCTATGTGGTCATGTTTGCTCAACATCTGACTGAGAGGGTGTATACACTTTTCCTAAGTTATGTAAGAGTGTAGAATTACTGGTTTATTGACTGTCTAAGCATTCTTTTCTACTGTTCGAATTTAAGCAGGAACGTCAACTAAAAACACATTTACAGGAATAGCCCAGCCTTTCCCTAATAGGCCTTTGACTGACTGCCTCACTGACTTAATAAAACAGAGAAAGTGTTGAGCCCTCATGCATGCAACAACACATTTCCCAGAGAAAAACTCCCCTCTAACCTTTTCTTTTGGACAAACTGATCCGCTGCTCTGGTATCTCAAAGATTTGTCTCTGAAGGACAAACACAGAGCCACGGTTGTTCGCGGTTGTTTAGGGAGGTCTGCCCACACAAGAATGTCTTGGCTTATGCCTCGCCATTCAAACGGATCATGTTTGCAGTGAAGTGGATTGAATAGCTGGCCCTTCTCCGCCTGCCATCTGTGGAATGGCTGCTGCTGCTGCAGACATATTAAGGGGCTCCAAAAACAGGCAGGAAGCTTCTTGTTTTCCTGGAAGGAGCTGTACACAGTCGTGCAGCTGTGACTGCTTTTTTGGTTTCCTACAAATGTCAAATCAATGAGGAAACAATAAATAGAGGAGAACCACGGTGTGTTTGTGAATGGCTGCCTGTCTGCGGCCTGTTCACCACCAACACAACCTCAGACGCCCCTAATTGCTGCTGACGCTGAGCATACAGGGCAAAAACACATCAAGAGCACTGTACATACATTAGCCCCAGGCATTCAGCTGGTGTCATCCACACCTTCGCCCCCCCACCCCTCCTCTGGCTTCATGCATCTCTCCAGCTGAGTCTGCTCCATTAAAAATGGATGACTACTAAGTGCAACAGGGATTTATCTCAGTGAGAACAGTGGTGAAAAAGCCTGGAGGGTTAGCATTTCAAACACAGTCAGCTAACAGGTCTTAGTCCCTGTACGCCGCGGCCTCCATTAGCCACTCAGCAGACTGGGTCCGTAATCTACTTAGCTCACCATTTATGAGATATGTATCTTTCATGATCATATCATATGTTTAAGATGGTCGGTTTTTATGCTGTATACAATTTGTGTGCACAACACATCTTCCTGCAGAGCTATAGGGGACGAAGCAGGTTTGTTTTAAGCTTTGCCATGTACTGAATGTCCATGTATTTGAATATTGATACTCTTATATAAATATTAGCAATGAAAATGTTTTAATTAATGGGGAGAATTATGCATAAGGTGTTGACTCAGAGTTATCTCCAAGAATGAGCAGCAGGATCCCCTCTGACAGGTGATTAGGATTCAGCTAATGCTCCGCAGCATTGGTTAGTCTTTGCTGTTAATGTGATTTAGAAGATTCATTAATTCACATTGCCCTTCTTACACTGGATGTTTCCTGTTTAAAGTGATGTAGTCACTGTGCACTAGATTAGTGGTGCCCAACATGTTGTACAGATGTACCAGTATAGACCCATTAGGCACTGCTTCATGAAACCAGTCTGATAGATGGCGTGACTTCATGGCACCGCCCGGTAATATTTCACTTTCACTGCAGAGAAAACACAGCAGCTGATCTGAGTCATCTTGGCTTTGTCTAGATTTAGGTTTGCTTTGTGTTCTCTTTGTTGTTGTTATTGTCAAATGTGCATTTGTATAATGATTTGTCCATCATTAGGAGTACAATTAAATGGATGTTTCAACCATGTACCTATACCATTAGCTTGTTAAATGGCTCAATGCAGACACTCAATTTAAGCACTTGGTTGATGTAACTGAATACATATATAAATACATTAAATATAATACATACATTAAAGTAATATCAACACCATAGCTATATTTAATCCGATGTGTCTGATGCTTTCCTCTTAAAGAAAGATATTTGGATACTAAATCAAAATGTATATATTGGTTGTAATGCAGCTTAACCATCAAATATTTCTCCGTGGTAAAGGGCCCTCTTGGGAATAACTGCAGTATATAATAAGAGGATTTTGATTCGTCTGAAACTTCTTCTCTTGACCTTTTAATTTCACATTTCTCATGTAAAAGGTCACAGTAATATAGGTTTGTGTTGTATGCTTTCCTATAGTACTCTGTATATAACGATCCTTAAAGGACAAAATGAATCTGCGCCATTTCAAGAGCATTCCTCTTTCTTTATCGAGCCCCTAAAGCAATGTTTAAGGCAAATTATAAGCATTATAAATAAGGATAATTAATCTATTGCTTACATAAACTACCTGCAATCATGATATAAAACCTTCTTCATAGTTATAGTAATCATAGATGCTTTTAGCTGAAGACATGTCTTTTTTAGATTATCCATGAATACAGAAAAACTAGTTTAGACGCAAATTATTGTTGTCTATGTGCTGTATTTGTTGTAATAAAGCAGACTTATTTAAACCGTATGTGTTTGCAGGACAAAGCTAACCCTGAAATATCTCTTCTAAAAGACCCAACAGCACATTAGCATAGCATCCTTCTCTTTCATTGACCCTCATGTCGTGTTGAAGGCTGATAATAAGCCACAGATCTGCAGAATTCATGTATGGGTCCCGTCCTTTCCCAGAATACACATGTAATGAGAATGCTCCTGTCGCCTAGCAACTCCTGGAGATAAAATTGGACAGCAGCTGGGCATGAAAGTCATTCGATAGAGCGAGGTAAAAGAGGATATCAGCTCTGGCCTCCACATTAAATGGCTTATTGGTGCTGGTTTGATTTTAAAATTGGAAGGACAAAATAATAGCGGGAAAAAAGGGTTTGGGGCATAATAGACATCCTTTCAGCACCTTACTGCTCCCTGTGGTGACACAATTAATTACAAAAACATTCATACCTGCTCTGTGACACTTCATAAATGCAGTGTTATTAGAATCCAGCGATGTGGAAGGGATCATAATGACGAGTGTGGTGTTATTGAACTCTCTGTCAACAGCGCTGACCATATCTCAGCGCCGCGATAACAACTGTGTCCCTCCGAGGGCAGATTACAGCTTTGATGCTGTAATTGAAATTTCACAAAGGATTTATTTGAAACCAAAACCCGTTGCCGTTTAAGTGAGGCGGACAGGTTATTAAGTTTCCTTCACAGCATGATCAGCTTATTTCTCAGGGGCTGTTTCACTGGTGCAGATGTACTGTCAGTAGAAATAATCCTCCAGGTGTACCCAGAGAAGGCATTGTCGAGTAATCTCAACATTTATTCAGCGTGTGTGTTCTTAAAAAGGTGTTCGGCATTTGAAGCAAATACTCGTCTGTTTGGCTTCAGTCATCGCTCTGGGTAGTCTCAGTTTATCCTTTTTTATTGGCATGTTATTATATAAGTCAATGAAATAAAACAAAACAGCAGGAGACTTGTGTTCTGCTTTTATCTGTGCCCTACATTTTCAAACATAGTCTTAGAATCAGGAAGATTTTAATTTCCTCCGAAAATTGTTTCCCAGAAAAGAATCTCTAATTATAAATCCAGATTAAATTAACTAATATTATACTGATATAAAAAATGCTTCTTTCCTTCACTCTATCAGAGAATCATAATCAGAATATGTTTTGCCGGAAGGGGAAATTGGGTTTTGTGACATTTGCCCCATTTCAGAATAAAATAAAATAATAATATTTATTAAAATATAAATGTAATTGGAAATGTGCAATAAAAAGATAAAATTAAAATAAAATTACTATATTTATATAAACGTACAAATTTTAAGTGAAAATGTGTCATAAAAGAGAAATGTTCTGTATGCAACCATTGCCTTTCAGCTCGCTCCAATGTTATTTCAGCTCCATCACTAATCCCTCTATCAGCAGAGATAATCAGGGCTTCTGAATGTAACAGAAATACACAAACAAACATATCAATAAACTACCCCACTGAAAACAAGACTGTCTTATTGGAGACCAAAAATCACTTATTTAAGAAGTATTGTTTTTGATTACGGCCTTGAAGAATATATTATGCTGTTTTATGCTTTTGTGAGATTTATGATTAATGATTTTGGACCGAAGAAGAGACACATTATTTCTTAATCCTGGCCAATCAGCTCATTGTAGGTTTTGGAAAGTTGCAATTACAGTAACTCCAAATTCCTATATCCTAAAAAAGGTGTGAAAAAGGGGGAAGGGGTTTTATACTGCTTAGTGATCTGACAAGGATATAATTTAACCCATCCTAGTACCAGGAGTCTAGTACTAGGAGCAGTGTGCAGCTATTGTACAGCGCCCGGGGAGCAATGGGAGTGAGGGGGGAAGGGGGATGTCCGTTGCCTTGCTCAAGGGCACCACGGCAGGGCAGGAGGTGAACTGGGACCTCTCCAAGTAGCAGTCCACACTCCATATTTCAGGTCTGGTCGGGGACTTGAACCGGCGACCCTACAGCTCCCAGTCCAAGCTCCACTGAGGAACAATAACTCCTTCAATCTGCACATTTCCTCAATTTGCTATTGCTGCTAACCACTCATGGATGATGAACACAGTCAGCAATGCAACTTGTAAAAGCCCGTTTTTGTTTTGCAAAAAGGGACACCTAATCGTGACATCTGTAGTCAACACCGTATAAAGGACTACAATTCCCACAGCTCCAGACTCCAAAGATAATAATAATAATAATAATAATAATAATAATAATAATAATAACAATAGATACTTGTATAGCACTTTTCTAGAAACTCAAAGACGCTTTAACAGAGAATAAAAAACAACAAAAACAAAGAAAAATACAAAAAGAGATAAACAAAACAGGAAATAGGGGGGGGGGGGGGGGGGGTCAGTGGTTGAATGCAGTGTTGAACAGGTGGGTTTTGAGTGATGTTTTTGAATGCTGTGAGGCAGGAAGAATCTCTGATGGATTGGGGTAGTGAGTTCCAGAGGGTGGGTGCAGCAACGGAGAAGGCTCTGTCGCCCCAGGGCTTGAAGTTTGTCCGGGTGGGGGGGGACAGGAGGTTGACAACCTGTCTGAAAGACGCCGTCGAGGCCCAGTTTGAGTTACCGTTAACAGTATTCGAGCCTATAAGAAAGAAAGGATGGAAGAACACATAAGTTGTTTATTATATTATTTGAGTTTTGCCTCTTTGTTTCATTAGTTTTGACTCTTATAAAGGCCTGTTTTCTTTGTTGAATGTGTGAAATGTTGTTATTGTGCGTGAGGCCAATGCTAATTACTACTAAAGTACTATTAACTTTTCTCAAAGCTCCAGAAACAGGAGGATATTCACTTTAATATGAATCATATTTTACAAGCAGAATGAAAATGTTATCTAGTATAAAAGATATTAAGTATATTGGTATTTGTAGTAATATTCTCCATGTCATGGGATGTTCTATTTAACACAAACATTACTGTGACCGGGATTTGCAAATGAAGATATAAAATCCAGGTATTCACAATTTTAGTTGGGAACATGATCAGGTGTAGCTACTGCTCATTTTCACAGCTGCCTTTGTATTTACCCACATAATAACACTGTTTGAACGCTGATAATAAGTTACAGATCTGCACAATTCATGCATTGCTCCCTTCATTTCCCAGAATACACTGGTACTGTGAGGATGTTCCTGTCGCCTAGCAACTCCTGGAGATAAAATTGGACGGCAGCCAAGCATGACAGACAGTCATTGGATAGAGCGAGGTAAGAGGGGATATCATCTTCAACCTTCAAATGATGGCACAGTGCTGATCTGAAGACAGTTAACTGCACAGCATTCGGAAAACAGCCGCATGTTTTTATATTTAGAGATTTCTAATAAAGATGTGAGTTAGAAACTGATATGGATGTTTTGTTTCCGTGTTTGAAAAGAGCCTGAGTGTAAGGTGCCGCTCACACGGGAACGTTTGCGTTTTCAAAAAAGTCTTCCGTTCACACGTATTCGTTTCATTTGAAGTCTCTGTTCACACGAGAAGGCTGGAAACGCTGGACACGCTGTAGTACATATGCCGGGACTGTAAGTGGCGCTGTAACTTCAGCCACAAAATACACCAAAAGCAGCGAAGAAGACCCCGGAGCAATGTTGCCATGGCTACCCTTCTGTTTATGCCCCGCGGTGGATTTAGCAACATGTGGTAGTTCATGTAATTATAATAGACTGTATATATAAAGGTAATTATCCATGTCCACTTGTTGCTGATGGTTGTGGTAGAGGAGCTGTAGATTTTGCAATAACATCTGTAGCATGGTCAGTAGCAGAAGCACTAGCTACAGCAGTGAGCAGCAGAGGTGGGGAGAGGTGGGGCTATCGTTATTTTTTCAGGAAATGATCGTATAGAGGTGATTACACGGACTCGTTTGACCCCCCAGAGCGTTTCATTTGCAAATCTATCCACCTTGGGACCCGTTATCGTTTGTGGGGTCCGTTTATATTGTTTTGTTACGGCCTCGTGTAAATGAAAAGGCTATACGCAAGAGAAACTATGCGGATCCAGCCCGTTTTGTTCTCGTGTAAACGGCATCTAAGAGATGTATTACCTTTGTTGTACAAACTGAGATAAGTGAGCAAAAGGTGTGAGTTTAGTGATTTAGCTCCATCATCCACTGTTTGGAAATTAACATAATGTGTAGAAACAGCACCAGTGATGTGCACATATATAAGACATGTATTTATACTTTCACTGTTAAACTATGTGTTATATTTGTCAAAATGGTTACAAATTATCTTTGAACTGTAAAGACAATTAAAAAAAATTGAATTATCTGTTTCTATCTCCCTGGTCGATTACAGGTGATGTGAAATGCATTTAAAGTGTTTTCCAGCATTAAACAGACTACACTTGACTTGCATCCAAACTCAATTGTTTATTGTGTTTTGCTTGTTGAGGGCGAACACTGTGCCCTGATAAACTGCATGTAATTGGAAACAGATTTAGTGTTTTTAGTCCGTGTATCTACACACTGAATCTGGTTGTGTTTTGAGCGTGCCGAGGCGCTCGCTGCCCAAAGCTGAAAACATTTAAATAATCTTTGAAAACAACTCAGGTTTCACACATGCCAAATTGTATAAAAGTACAAACATCTCTGCTATGCTAACAGTAAAGGTGACGCTCCAGTTCCTCACAACAAACTAATTCTAAACACTTTTGTTGTTTGTTTACACTTCAAAAGTCCCACAATTAACAATTCTTGATTTTTCATTTCACTGCTGATATTTACTTATGTCTAAAAAAAGTTTTGCACAGGAAGATAGTGGGCGAACTGGCATGTATGCTAAACAATTAATACACATTTTGCTATCGTATGCAAGTAAGGATGTCAGCATGCAAACTGGGACACACTGCATCGTTAGTTCAAGAGCATCATATTTATTTTAGTATAACAACTGCAAAAAGGTATTATCACTACGGTACTGTACACATTACATTACTACTAGCATTGAAGTGTACCATGCAAAGGGCACATAGAGTAAACTACATTTATGGAATTTTGAGAAGACACACTTTAGGACCCTCTTGATCCTTTGACCTCCAGAGTAACTTCAAACTGAGCGGGGTAACTGAAAACACGTGTGACTGACGGTAAATAAGATAGGGTTATAAATCACAGAAAAACACTAAACACCAATCTGTTTCCAAGTACTTACTATTTAATGGATAATAATTTGTTTTCATTCACATCGAAGCAACTTCATTCCAGTAGGCAAAGTGTTCATTTCAAATGGCCCAGGGTTGTTTTCTTGTGATCGTGTTGGTACATTGATCACCGTCCAAGTGGTAAATTGATCCGTTTTCTATCTTGTCTTATTTAATAATGCAGTGGATTAAAAGTGCCAGAGGGTGGTCTTTTCCAGACAATCGAGATAGTTGGGTGAATCTGATGGAAATGTTACTAAAGGTTTCAGGGGAGTTTGGAAGATGTATTTCTCTGTAGGAGGGAGCATCAATAGTTAGGCTTTTGGTTTGACCAAACTTTAAAGTAAACTTTATACAGCTGCTTGTTTTCTTTGTGAATTCTGTTTCTCTTATACTTGGAGGAAGAACTTTAAAATGTAAGCACAACCAAACTATAACAGGAAACCAGAGATTACACTGCTGGGAGTTACTGACAGAGTTTTGTTCTGCTTTCCAGGAACAAGAGATGGTTACGATGGGTGATGCATTTATTACTGGCTTTTTTCATGTATTCTTTTCAGTATTTTCCGTTCCAATTTTGTATTTTTTGTCACAACATCTTGTTTCACCCTCTGTCTGAAACCAGAGCGCTGTCTGCTCTGATTGGTTAACTGGCCGGCTTTGTTGTGGTTGGTCAACAACTTAGAGATGTCCCGCCCCTTAGCCTATTGCATACAATGCAGACCATTTACATGCATACAAAACCTATATAACACACTGACTACAGGAAAGGGAAAACCCCAAAAAGCATAATAGGGCCCCTTTAAACATCTCTGTAATGCATTATTTTGTATGTGTCTCTAAATGTCAACATAGATTAATCACCACCAATGACAGTTTGGTTAATCACAAAGTTGTAGAGTGCTGAGAAACACAGATGAAAGCCAGAACAACTCAAACATCAGGAAGACAGATAATTCTAGAAATACAAAATCCTCATTGGAGATCCAAATTTGACATTAGTCGAGGGGCAGATTTAGATACTGTTCTTTTAATACTACTAACTACTAATGTTTTCCTACATAAACAGGACAGGTGCTGCTAAGAAGAGGCTCATTCATGGAGACGAGCAGAGGAACAGCCCGGCAGTGAGTTGTGTACAGTTAATGTGTTTTTGTCAGTGGGAAAATTCCAGCGCTGCACCGGGTCCCATGTGGTTGTGGTTTGGGTGCGAGGCACAGTAATGCGTTTGTGACTCAAGAGGGAGGAAATTGCAGAAGTTTCCTGCACAACTGTGCTTTTGTACCACTTCCAGGTGGATACAGGGCCAGCCTATAAGACCCTCAACGATTTGGACCAGAGTGAAGGAAGATGGTGCAACAGCACTACCCGCAGACTGAGAGAGGTACTGCATCTGGGAGGAGAAACCACTTAAAGGTCCCCTATTATACTGTTTTTCATCAATATATTATAAGTCTCAGATATATACAGAACATGTCTCTGAAGTGTTTGGCTCCAAACACCTAACAGATCATTGCTGCATTACCCATAATCCCCTCTGTTTCAGCCCTGTTTCCAAAGTGCTGATTGTCTGTCTGTTATTTTAGATGAAAATAAGGAGCCACTCCCCACGCCCCTCTGAGAGATATTTGGTTAAAAAGAACTCAATGGTGCTCTAGGAAGAGATTCAGGTGATAAGGGGGGGGGGGGGGGGGGGGGGTTAGCTTGGTTGGTGATTGGCTAATGGTTACACAAGCCAAAAAGTTGTTAGCCACTCTGATCTGAGGGGACACATGTTTACTGTATGTATAAAAGCCCTGAAAAAGTAGATTTTGCATAATAGGAGACCTTTAAGCGTCACTGGAATTTTTTCCAAATCAGGTGAATGTTTTTGGGTTAAAAACACAAAACAAATATTGTAAAGTGGCAGAACAACTTTATTCAGTGGAATGTCTAGAAGCAATATCTTGTGGCAGGTATTTCAAAGTGAAAGTCAATGTTCTTTTGTACAAGGGCTGCTGATGAGTGGTCACGAGAGGCAAAGTAGCAGTGGAGAATAATGAAATACTAATGTTAGAGTCCTGAAACCTCGCCCTCTAACTCATTTAAAGAAAACTGTGGCTGTGAGGGAGTGCGGTCGTCTTTCAACCAGAAAGTTGTTGGTTAGATCCCAGCCCGTGCAATAAACATGTCGATGTGTCCTTGGGCAAGATACTGAACCCTGAGTTGCTCCCGATGGCCAACGGTGTGTGAATGTGTGTGAATGTTAGTTCAGGGCACTGCTCTGTATGAATGGGTGAATGACAGTATGTAAAGTGCTTCGAGGGGTCGTCGAGACTGGATAAAGCGCTATATAAGTAAGTCCATGTACAACTCTGTTTTAATGCATTCTACTGACTTCAGCTTCGACTTGATCACAATTCAGGTCCACTAGCTGATCAAAAATGTTCACTATCTCAACATCCCTCAACTGGTCATCATCAACTCCTCAACAAGTTTTTGTCTCACTCTCAACCACAGATTCAGTAAACTCATCAACCATCATCTCTAACCTGTGTCCTTAGTTCCTTGCTTGAACTCTTTTTACACAAATGAGTGAACAAGCCCTTTGACCCATAGTATAACAACTCTGATGACACTTACTTTATATTCTCTCTAATCTTTTCTACTAACATCCGAATCAATTTATGAAACATTCACATTGAAAATCATTCAAAATGTGGCTTTAGAATAAAACGTTGAATGAGTTTTCTTTTGGTACGACACTTTTCTTTCATTTTTAGATTTGGGCATATTTTCCAAACAACAATTATTAGGAAAACGTATTATGCTGAATGTTAAGGGTTCCCATTTAAATCCTGATTCTGATAGTTTTGGTATTCTCAGCTCGTTATTTACAAAGTAGATTGTGGAGGCGTGTGGTGCAGTGGGTTGTGTGCAGGTGTTAGGATCATGGGGTCAAAGGTTCAAACCCCACTGCAGTCAGCATGTCGTTGTGTCCCTGAGACACTTCACCCCAAATTGCTCCTGTGGGGATTGCCCACAGCATTGAGTATGTAAGTCGCGTTGGATAAAAGAGACTAACAAGTGACATGTAATGTAATGTAGATGATCAGCATACAGGGAACATGCAGCTCAAATCAATTGCGGTAAAACCATCAAATCAAAACCCTACAATCATCTTTTGATATCATTTTAAACATATTTATTAGGCTATTTACTACAGCGATGATTTTTGTGTGAATAATTGAATTGTATAATATTAATATATGGATATTGCTGTACCCATGTTCACCTATTGACTAAGTATACTATGCCATAGTGATTATAGGTATGTAGATTGGTGGTCTTTAAATCGTTAACATGCGGAGATAAAATACTTAGTTTGGATGAAGATAAATCACTTGGTAGTTTGTACTGTGATCAAATGTGTGAGTTAAACGTTTAATTGGGATGAGGATTAGATTTCACCTCCAATTTCCCAAGACTTTAATTCACTATGTGTCTAAAACAGAATCAGCTTGCCATAGGGTTTTATTAACATCCAATTATACTGCGGTGCAATAGGATCTCTCCTGTTTAGATTAGTCCCCCTGTGGGAAACACATGTCAAACCATGGCACTGTTGATATGCATTCTCCGAGCATCTAAAGGAAACTAAAAACTAACTTTCTTCTTTTCACTTTTGGCTGTAGTCACAGGGGAGTTATGGTCAGAAATAATGGCCACTCACAGTCTGCCATCTGCCCTTATATAGCCTACTTTAGTCTAAATTGTGGTTTTTCTTCATAATTAACAGGCAACATTTACCATCTGGCTCAGCTGCGGTTAACATTTCCCATCTGCTACGGTACATTTTCATTTGATTCTCTCATGACGTCCATTAAAACTAAAGTGTGATGTTTGATTAAAAGATTAAAAAACTGAGAGTAGAAAATCTAGACTGTGACTGAACAAAATACCAGCTAACGCCAAGCTTCTGTCACCTTTAAAATATAGACATATTTGTTGTCTATATGAGTAAGTGTTATATGTTGTCCAATGCAAGAAAACAACCCAATACACACATTCACAGTAGGTTAAAGATTTTTAATATTTTTTGTGTAAAAATGTTAAAGCGTTCAATTAAAGCAGTTCATTTCATTGAGGAGTGATTCACGAATCCCGTGATTATGTGTGTATCGTTGTCTCTAGAGTGTAATGTGGAGCTGCATTATCTGAACATCTTTAAAGTCAAAGTATAGTTCATGTTGAGCCTCTAGCACCCTCTGGTGTTTTCATATACAACTACAGATGGTGCAAATCTACTGTATGTTCCTGTTGAACAACACTTGCATTAGTTAGGAAGGCAGTGAAGACAAGATACATTTTTGACCTATGAATTTGAATTTCCTACAATATAAGACATTCTTGGTATAGAATATATATTGGGATATATGCAATACTTCTCAATATTTGGTTTAATATTGGATTTATAAGGACAGTTAAAACAACATCCACAATATTCATTTGGCTGCTACCTAAAAAATATGTATCTATATACCTAATAATTATATAATAATATATCATATTTCAATGACTTGCATATATACTCTTATTGCACTATTTCACTTTTTTAAACTATTTTCTTCTTGTATTTGCTATTTACTTTATTTACTTTACTATATGTTTCTGTTTATCTGTGTTTTGTGTTGCACTGTTGGAGAAGGCTGTGACAAAAGATTTTCATCGACATAACTACACTGTATGTTATTTTGACAAATAAAAAACCTTGAACGGTTTTCATGTCTTCTTTCTGCTCCAAATTTCTGAGGTTAAGATTTAACCTTCAGCCATATAAGGAGAGAAAATATATTTTAGGAATGACATTTTCCATTGCTATGATGCTGTTCTCACTTGTGTTTGAGAAGTTAAAGGGGCCCAATTATTCTCAATTTCTCAGATTCATATTTGTTTGTTGTGCCTCTACTGTGACATGTCTCCATGCTTTAATGCTCTTTATTGTTCTCATTCTGCCTGTGCTGCAGCAGCTCTTTTCACCCTCCGTCTGAAACCAGAGCCCAGTCTGCTCTGATTGGTTAGCTGGTCAGCTCTCTTGTGATTGGTCAACCGCTTAGAGATGTCCCGCCCCTTAGTCTAAAATGAATTGGAGAGCTAGCCGATTGTAGTGGCATAGTGATGTCATTATGTTACAGAAGTAAACAAAGGAGTCCAATGGAGGCGTTTCAGGCAGGGGGGGGGGAGAGAAACGTTAGGATTTTAGCATTTTCAGACCATTTACATGCACAACAACCTATATAACACACTACAGGAAAGGAATAACCGAAAAAGCACTAAAGAGCCCCTTTAAAAGTACTCTCTTTAATGCGAGACCATGCACCCACCATTATCATAATTCAGATTCAATCTTCTTTTCCAAGTTAGTGAGATAAGATGTCCTGATTCGAAGGGATTAGAGAGAGATGTTGTGTCTTGTTTTGGTCATGATGGTAATCTATATTTAGAAAGAAAGCTTCATGGGTAATTCCAAGGACTGGCTGGACAAATGTTGGCAGATGGGAAGTAAAGAAGGACATTTTCATTTTCATCTCCTTCAACAAAGACACTGACAAAGTGCATGGGTAAGCAGCACCTGAAACCCGGACCCCCCAGGTGAGAATATGTGAGAGAAAGGAGCACACAGAGTTGGTTGCTCACTTTGAAAGCAGCTGAATAACGTCTGATTGCACTCCGAGTGGTGGTTAACTAAAACCACCATCAGTGATTGTCTGAAATAAAACAGCTGTTTGGTTTCCTTCCTCATGTATATTTCAGACTTCCTTTTGTTTCCTGGCCAAATCCTGACATCTAAAAGCAGCAGGCCAATACCATCACAGAATGAATAATGACTGTGTGTTCTGTATTACAAAAGAAATGCCATACCCAAGCTCTCTGCATATCTCATAAGATATTGACAATATATGTGTTACTGTTGCCATTAAGGTGCCTGTAAACATTGCAATGATAGTTAAATATTCCCCTGATGAGGAAACATGTAGTCTGTCACTTATAGGTTTGTATATGCACTTCACCTCCTGCTGAACTCTGGTAATATTCTGTAATAGCAACAGCTTCAAAGCATTAAACGACAAGTCATTAATCAGAATCACACATGTGTTTCACTGACAACTCATTACCATACATTTTTCTTTCACTGTAATTCCCTTTGATTAATCATTTGGAAAAAAGTTTGGAAAGACTACTAGAATATTATACTTGAGGAAAGTTTTTTTTACTGAAATACAAGTAGAATAGATTTGGTAATATATCCTCTTCGCACATTTTACATTTTGAAAAGGGAAAGGAAGTGGAGGGAAAATAGTTCGAGTGATGATAATGTTGCAAAATAAAGAATTTGAAAATACATGTAGGATACACAATTTAGTACACTACCATGTGAAAATACACATAGAGACTTGATAAAGGCCTACTAATAAACAATACATGTATAGCACCTTTGAGACTGTAACTGACACAACGGTTTTCCATGGTGTAACCTCACTTAAATTAACCAAAAAAGAGGAAAGAACTCTAAAAAATAAACATTTAAAAATAAATATGAAGATCAGTATGGACACCACGGCGGGTGCAACAAGTGTTATTAAGCTCCAGAAAATAATACAGCCTGACAATTTCTTATAGAATCAACAGCTCAAGACATGCAACCTACACACAGACACATCCACACAAACAATGCTATGTTGCCTAGTAACATCGACATCCTCCTGTTGTACTCACCTGGCTGTCTGTACGCCTTTCTGTGAGTCCTGTGCACAGTGAAGTCCACAACAACAATCCTCTCTGGGCTCATCTCTGCTCCTTCACTCTCAAAACAAAATACATCCAGTCCACGCAGTCCAACACAGCTCCTCAAAGTGTTCAACATGTTGAATTTGAAGATGCTCTGCAGTCACAGATCCCAGAAAGTTCTCACCCACCATACGCAGAGGTTCCATTTACTGTAAACTTCCACAATACACATATTAGCATTTAGCCTGTTTGCGTCACTCAGTGTTCTGGCTGATGGTGTCTTAACCTTCCTGTTGTGTTCGGGTCAAATCTGACCGATTTACTACTTTCATCATAACTTTTTGTTTTACATTCGATTGCATTAAGGCTTTATGATATCCTTCACTGTACATTTGAACATATACAATGGCTGATCACCACTTTCATTGCATTTTGGATGATTTAGTCAACTTTGTAACACCCATGGTGTTCCCGGTCAAAAATGACCGGAATAAAGAAAAGGACTTAGTAACCATCCGAATCAGATAAAACACACACACAAACATCCACCCACCCACCCACCCACCCACACACACACACACACACACACACACACACACACACACACACACACACACACACACACACACACACACACACACACACACACACACACACAGAAACAGAACAATTTGACACATTTCCCGCTCTTATGTGCCCATCCCCCCACATGGATCTCACCTGTCACACGCAATACATGTTCAGTGTCTGTTCTTTGTATATTTACTGCAGTTGTTCATGTACACCAGTAGTCTGATACAATATGTACAGTTTGAAAGGGTGTTACATGAAGTGTGGTGATGATTAATGGTTTTTGTGTTAATGTAATAGCAGTTTAAACAGGACCGGTCAAATTTGACCGTGAACACCAAAGTAAGGGTGAACGAAGACAATAGGAGGGTTAATTCATTGCTTTCTGATTATCTTTTGCAAATTCATTCTGTCTGACTCTTAACACTGCTTTCATTGTTGTGCTGTTAAACTCAACTTGAAGACGAAGAGGAAGAACAAGAAATGTGCATAGAAGTTCAATATCTAAAAAATGTTTTTTTAATTTAAAATCGGAAAGGACATGAATGGATTGTAAAAAAGTTGCTATTCTTATTCCTAATTGTTATGGCAATTGCTGTTACACCTGTTTGCTGTAAATAAAAAATGTTATTTTTATTTTTCATTTCTCAATTAACCTGGATGCCAGATCTCATGTAACCAGAGAAGATATATTACTTTACCCCTGCTATACCAAGACATCCTGACCCCTCAGTTTAATTATGCTTTATCTTATCCTATCTGTATTGGACAAGTCACAGCCAACGGTAATCTCACTGGCTGCCACAAGGGGTCAGTCTTCTACAAGTTACTGAAGGGAGGAAAACCATCTTTATCCATGACAGGATGTGTGTTCATGAGCGAGTCAGTGGTGGTGGAGGGAACAGGGCATAGTAGCACAACTGCAGATTGTGTCACACACACATAATGACACACATACACTCAGCCATAAAAGCCCGATCAATGCTACATTAGGGGGCGTAAAGGAATATAATTATGATTAAACAACGTCAGACTGAACCTGTCTTTATTGACATGTATTCAGTGGTGTCAAGCCAGGTTAAAGAGAACAACATGATGATATTTTTAAATGATGAAACCAGTCTGAAGTGATTTTTTTGTTTTATGCCAATAGCAAAACTAACCTGGAATTCATGCATTACAATTATCCTAAGTTAACTTCCTGCAAGCTATAACAAACCCCCATATTAGCTTTCCTGAAATCAACTTCCTGTAATCTGATTTCTTTTGGACATGTTTTTCTATTTGACTATTATATTAAAAAAAATGCTTTAAGGTAATTAAATGTAAAAGTAATAGCATACATGATTTTACTTTTTTTTTTTTTAAATGTTTAACTGATGAGCTATAGCCTTTTTATTGTGTATTGGAACATAACAAAAACATATTTAATACAACAGTAACACATTTACACTTTCAAAGATATATGAGGCTTTATACTTAATTCCTTTTAATTTTCTTTGAGATATGATTTGTGAAATGATTGACAAAAGCGTATGATGTATATTTTTGCCAAATTATTCTGGACATTGCTATTTAATAGGTTTTCTTTCCATGCAGGTGCATTTGGAAATAATAGAAATGTTAAAATTTAAATGAAACCAGATGCAGTCAACATTTCTAACATCAGATCCAATATTGGTATTTTGTTTCTTCCATGAACTTTTGTTGGAAACGTTGATGATCCCAAAATAAAATGTCTCAAGTCCTCGCATCTTCACTCCAACCATCTGTTTTATTCTTCTTTTTACTCGCCATACTTAACTCACCACATCCAGGAGGATCCATATCATTTCTAAAGGAATTTAAATATTCACAGCCTCTCAAAACTCCACCTACCTCTAAATAATAGCTCTGTTTTTTTTATAGCCCAACTCACACACACACACACACACACACACACACACACACACACACACACACACACACACACACACACACACACACACACACACACACACACACACACACACACACACACACACACACACACACACCCTTCAATGAATGTTAATGCAATATGGCCACAGCCTGGCCAGGGGTGGAGATTGACTTGTTTCCAAACACTTAATTCAATTTGTCATCGCCATTCAGGGAGGCTCAAGTGGTCTAATTTGTGTTAATGAGGGGTAATAAAGTCATAGCCCCCTATATTACTGCCAGGGGGGCGTAAGAGAGTGTGTGTTAAGGGTGTATGTGTGTAGGGGTGGGGGGTTGTAGGTACGCTTTGGTCTCAGGCGGCCTGCAGGATGTTCTCCTTCTTGCCGTCCATCAGGACACAGCCTCCCCTCCTTTCTCTCTATTGTACCCCTAATTAGATAGCCTTTGTCGGGCTAATGCTGCCGCCATCTGGTCGGCCATCCGGGGGTGTCGGCCGCAGGGTTGAGGAGGGGGGACCCAGAAGGAAGGGGTCTCTGTGGTGGGGAGGCCCTTCTCCTCCCATCGTCCCCTCAATTCAATACCTCTGGACAGGACCATCTTCCCCCTTTGGCTGACACCACAAGGACCCTTTCACACTTGAAGGAATTAGTGAAAGATTGATGTCTCCCTGTGTCAGTGTGAGAGGGCGTAGCGACATCGCGGTGAGACTTTCTCTCCCAGCAGCCGTCGTATTGTGTTCCCCATCAAGACTGCAGGAGGTTTCTGCAGGCGGATCAAATATCAGTGTGGAAGGTTGTGAGTTACAGATTTGAGCTGTTTAGTAGTAAAATAGTTGATGGTAGAAGGTCGTGGTGGCATCTGCCAGGTGTGTTAGTGAGAGAATGTGTTGCAGGTGGACGTTGAAGAGTGCATTTTCAGATGGTTTAAAGGCATCAGTTTGATTTGCAATCATCTATCATCGACAGGAGACACTTCAAGCAACACAGTCACTTCAAAACAAGATGGTCAAACACTGAAAGAAACTCATGGAAACTTCATTAGCCACAGCTCTGGCATCTGAACTACTAATGCTGGGATTAGCATTGATTTTCTAACAATGATCATTAACTTAAAATCAGCATTTATCTTTCAATGCACACAGCAGTCTGTACATGACACAACACAAGTAAGCCAGTGTACATATCAAACACAAATCATGATGCAAATACAAGAATAACAGCACTTACTGGTCTTTGTGGTTCCTGTATGACCTGTGACCCCGCGGAGGATAAGCAGGTAAAGATAATGGATTGATGGATGGGTTTCAGAAGGAGATCATTATTGATCTGTGTCCTTGTTTAGTTTGCTCACACACAAATCAACACACGCCCAAACATCTTCCACCCTCTCCTTCACTGGTACTGATTATCACAGGATATCTTATGGCACAATGCAATGTTAAAATAAATAAGGTGCTTACATTTTAGGAATTCAGTTCAATTGCTATCAAAACACGAGTTAACTCAACATCAAGACAAGCTTTGTTTCAACCAAGTTAAGTTATACAAACTGTACACTCTCACCCTGTCACAATTCAGAGTAAAGATAACTTTATGCTGTATATTTATACCAATTGCCAGTTCAAGTGAACGTTAAAAATGATGCGTTTCAGACCGTTGGCATATAATCCAAGGAGAATAAGGACACAGAGCTGCTCCTATCTGACAAGTGATTTCTTCTGTGCTAAACAGATGAACCAATCAGAAAGGAAAACTCACAACAAGGACTTTTTCCCAGTGTCACCCTCTTTCTCTTGTCAATCAGTGTGTTTGTTTTGTTAATAATGTTTGTGTAGGGGACTATGCATGTGTGAACCTGTGTGGGTGAGAGTGTGTGTGTGTGTGTGTGTGTGTGTGTGTGTGTGTGTGTGTGTGTGTGTGTGTGTGTGTGTGTGTGTGTGTGTGTGTGTGTGTGTGTGTGTGTGTGTGTGTGTGTGTGTGTGTGTGTGTGTGTGTGATCGTGGGAGTTGTTAAAACTCTGTTGTTGATGTCTTAAGTCTGCTTCTCTTTCTTTCAAGTGGAGAGCACAACCCTTCCCTGACCCTGAGCAGTTGGCTGCCTGCGCCTCCTTCACGCCTCTTTCATCCCACCCAGAACAACATCGTCCATCTGCCCCTCCCCCCCCCCCCCCCCCCACAGGCCGGGGCACAGGCCGCCATGTGCCTGCAGACACACACCAGTTTGTGGGTAATGGAGTTTTCTAATGAGAGTCTTGGTAAGTTAGATTGTTGTTATATGTTATATGACATTTCACAGTGATTAAACCATATTGCTGGTACATAAAATCATTCAAATGTTCTTACTTTGCTCACATTTCCTGATGCGTTTCATTGTTTTGGTATGCTTCTATAAATATGATGGAAGTAATAGTGATGGTGAGTACACAAAAGAACCATTTGCAGAAACTTGAATTACTCTAACAGGAAGTCCAAAGAACAAAACATGACATTTCCTCTAAACAGGTTGACACGTGAAAGTAAAAGATTCCTCAGAGAAAAGTTATTTTTAGGACCATCACTATTCAGGAATGTTTAAAAAATCCCAAAAATATATTATCCAATTGCATTTAGATAAGATAAGTAGTACTTTCTTGATCTCAAATTGTGCAATTTGTGTGCAATCTTCTGACTATGTTGTCATATATATACTGTACATACAGTGGTAACATGTTACTAAGTCAATTTACTGGTGATGTTTTACATAATTTAGTTTACTTTAGTATACTTCACTTCACATTTCAGAGGCAAATACTGTACTTTCCTCGCCACTACATTTATTTCACACTCACAGTTCATTTTTAAATAAAAACACTTGATTTGCTTATATGATACCATGTAGTATACACAGTATGTTATGAAATATCTGACATATATTGTATACATGTCGGCTTGTCATCAGACATCTCTAAATGCTGTTCTGTCTATTAACAGCATTTTCTATTTTGATCTAACAGAAGCAAGATTTGTTATTTTAAAAGTCAACTTTAACTTCCTGTCAACACAACTTGTCTAACAAGAGTAAGACAAAAGAAAACAAATGAAATACTTCTTAAGAACTTAACTGCGAGATGCACCTTTACCACAAGACAAAGCATTACCCAGTAGTCCCCTCTGGATGTACATATTATGAATCAACCTTCCAGCCCAATAAATGCACAGAAAGCAGCACATTCCTAACATGCTCTGAGCTTCATTCCTACCATTTTTCCTGGCCGTGTTGAAATTCACAAAACACAGCAGACTGTGGCTGCACCAGCGAGCGGCTTTGAAATGTATTATTTATATAGCTGTGAAAGTTTTTCTTGGAATTATAAACTGTGAATAACTTTGAAGCAGCTCGAGCCTAAATTCTCTAATCCTGAAAGTCAAACTTCATTAAAGCATTTGATTTATCTTCCAACGTTTTTTTTTCTTCCAGCCACATGTTGAGCAAACCCTTCGTGTAATGGTCTTATTAAGAGGGAGTTGGTTTCCAAGCAAACTGGCCCGTGTCTCCGATAGCAAAATTAGCCTTGAATGAAATCAGATACAATTAAGGAACATATTAGTTCTTGTCATGTTCATGTGGGTAATACAATAAACACGGCCCTCAAATAATCACAACCATCAGGGCTGCAATCATACTAACAATCGCAAACCCCTGAATAATATACCTACGTTACAGAGACTTGGCTCAGTTTGATTCAGTGTTATTTTAGGTGCCTTTAAAGCATACACACTCTGTTCCAAAGGTGTTAAGCAAGACTTCAGCACCATAACAACATTTTCATAGCCTCTGTACAAATTGATTTTTTTATGTATAAACACAGTTACGAGCAAAAGGCTAAGTAATATGTGTCAACGTTGCTAAGTGCATGTTCATAAAACAATGTGAATAAGTCAACGTTTTCTAAGGATTGTTAATATACATTTGTATTGTGTTGTACTGCAGTAGTGAAACTCGCCTTCAGGTGTTTGATTAAAGCAACAGTGTCTTTTGTAGACGCAGCACTGGGTGTCGCCAAAGTCAGTAAGAGGGTCTTTAACAATCACGACTAAAAGTACTTAATATGGATCTTTGCAGATATCATTACAAATAATCAATATTCAATGACACAATGTATGTATATTGTGTAAACTACAGTTCAACATCTTGTTCACATGGACATATATATGTAAAATGAATGTTTGTGTTCATCATTGATGCATATCAGGTTACTTTATTCTGTTAAAAATATTGGTGCTTTAATGAAATTATTATTTACAAGTTCAAACAAAAAAGCAGACCTATATAAAAAACCTTATTTTGTTGGACTTATTGAACAAAACCCAAAGGTTTTTGTTTAAAAAAATTGTAATTTCTGCATGACAAATAGTGTAAATGATTATCAAAATGGTTGTTTATACATTTTTGTTGATCGACTAAAAAAGAAACTGGTTCAATACCGTTTTCTGTAAAAAGGCTATTCTTTTTTTTCGAAATGATAACTGGTTTCACCAATACATATATTCTTAATTAGTCAACTAAATGTATTGAGGGTAACATCATTTTGATTTGAAATATAGTCCTCTTATAATATTATATACAATTGTTCTATGTCCAAACTGTGTCAAAGTACAGTAAAATGTGGAATTGTTACTTAAAGGAGAAAAGAATATCAGGACACACACGCACGTACGCACGCACGCACGCACGCACGCAAGCACGCACACACACACACACACACACACACACACACACACACACACACACACACACACACACACACACACACACACACACACACACACACTCTATCTCCAGGCCTTTTACGCTCCTGCGACGCTCGCAGGGTTAAAATAAACGTTACTGCTGAACCTTATTGTGCCCTCCCTCCTCTCTCCATATCCTTTATTCACAGGCGCGTAATTGGTAGTCAATTTGAGCTCCCCCTTTGCCTATTGTGGGCACATTTTGCTCTGACAGAGTGCGGAAGATTAATGGCTACGAGCAGCCAAGGGAGGCTCGCCTCAGCAAGCATGAGCGCCCTAAATTCATTACACCAATTTCCCCCTGTCCTGCGCTCCCCTACCACAAGAGAGAGAAAAAAGAGTGGAAATACAAGAATGAAAAGGGATAAAAGCAAAATAGTCAGATGGTGGTGTTGAAAGAAAGAGAGAAAGAGGTGCAGAAACAAAGGATTAAAGAGATGGCTGTGCGTTAGTGCTGTTTCTGAGGTCACACACACAGTCTGGCCGTCAAAAGAAAGAGCTGAGGGTTTTTTCGAGCACTATGTCTTCTACTTAAATTTCAGTCGGTGTTGATCGCTGGAGTAGTTACAGGGACTGACAAGGCATCGGCTCACCTCCCACATTCACACACACACAAACACACACACATGATAGTGGACACACTCTCCGTATCTTTTTCTACTCACCCTATCCCTCTCTTTCAGTTGTTTATCTTAAACACACAAGAACATGCACTACACAATCCAACGTGAACAACATTTTCAAAAGCTGAACTGTGAATCGCAGCAATATTTTAACATCCAGCAAGTTGTAGCAGGAAATACTGAAAAATATACAGTAGGAATATGTGTTGAAAAGAACTCTGGGAATGAATTTAGGATAGAATATATTTATTCAACCCAACGATGCTGGCAGCAGCTATGAACTACGATGACGAAATATCCTCTGAATGTTCATACTGTGGCTAAACTTCAACATTACTGCCGTATCAACACCTACTCAACGTGCCTGCTGGGACGTGAGCTCTCAGATTGAGCCAAATGTTTCACAAGCATCCCGGGCACATTCAGATCTCACTGGCTGTAGGTCTGCTGGCAACAAGGCCCGGCTGCCTCGGATGAGCAGGAAACACCTTGAACTTGGGAATGATAAGGCTGACCTGTCCCCATTTACTTGGGTCGACTCATAATTGTGATGATTTATTTCTCCTGTCAAAGCCAAAGGGAATGCCCCCAGCCTCCCCTCTGTATTTAGTATCCCCCTTTTTCTTCTCTCTTTGGCACACATTCTCTCTCTGGTTTGACTGATAAAATGTGTGTTTTTGCATTTGTGACATGCATATATCTGTGTGTGCATGCTCGTAAATGCTCCTGTATGCATGTGTTCAGCTTTCTGGCCTCCACAACCTCTCAACATGGCCGTGTGTTTGACTGTCAGATGCTCCGTGCCCCCGGCGATGGCACCACGCCCCCAAAGGACTTGCACTGCAAGAAGATCAGTCTTGCGTCCGGAGCCGAGTGCATTGTCTCGAAGTGACAGGTCTCATGGACGGTGCCTTGAGGGACGCCACCGGCAGCCCCGACTATAGGCCGGACTCCTGTAGCTCCACAAAGAACATGTCTGTCACACACATCGCCTCCCCCCGGCTGTCCTGCCACGCAACACAGCCAAGAACTCACAACCCCCAAATGTTACTGACAATTCCTGTCTGTTGTTGGGACGCATACCCTCTGGTGGCCAACCGTGGCATCCTTGCCGGGAGGCCAAACATATCTAAATGCATTTCCACGTTTGTTTCAGCTATACTGAAACAAAATCTGTTTATGGGTTGTACAGTAGGTCAACACTTTGAATCAGTCTTGTATCGTAACACATTGACGCATAACTGTGTCTGACCCCAACCATGTCCTGATCAACAAAAATGAATTGTTACCATTCAATTGGAGATACACGGTTTGACGATTTAACAAGGTTAGACTGAAGCACTCATTTGAGCACCAGTCAATCCTAAAATGAAATACAGAGTTTAATCCCAGATCATTGACATGCCTGTAATGCTCTCTTAAAAGTCTGTTGCCTTTTTTCTTGTCCTACATTTTTCGCAAATGGTGCTGAAATGCAAGACAAATGTTAGAGTTGACAATCAACAAAGTTTTATCACTTCATTTTGAATTTCCAATATGAACAGGTTCTGTTGTGTGGTGTTTTACAAGACAGAAATTGCATATTGAAGATATATAATCATAATATACAGCTAAATATCATGGTTGTGGAACCTTATGATGTTGGCTTCATCTTAACCCAACTTTTGACATTTCATTTAATCATTGTTTAGGAATTACCTTGGTACAGTCTTTTGTAGCAGAGCTGCTTTACACAATGTTCAGCCTGAGGCTTCATCTACTGTACGTTTTCTGTAGAGTAAACATGTCTGCAGGCTGAGTGTTTCACTGTTTAGTTATGTTGCATATACTGTGACAACATAACAGCTGTTGTATCATTTAAAAATGCAGTGATAATTTGCTGAGCATGCACCGCTTCCAGAATTTCATTTGAGCCCAGTGCAACCACTCCATTATACTGAACTGTTGGAGAAATACAGAACAGCTCTTTAATTATTAGTGCAGGCAGTAGCTCAGTCGGATTTGGTAGGGAAGCGGAGGGTCAACAGTTTAAGTCCACTGCTCCTAATGATAAGATGGGTTGAATTCAGAGCCTACATTTCACTTTGTGTGTGATTCTTTGTACATGTGAACGAAGATTTAATTAAATCCTTAATTTCAATTGTATAAATCAATATTTTAAAGCCTTGCTCATCGATACAACATCTGAATCAGTACCATGTTTATTGGCAAGTAGGTCTACACATACAAGGAATGCATTTGGAGTATGATGCATTTTTTAAACCCCTAAGAGGAATTAAGTTGTTAAAATATTTATTGATTTTGGCATTCGAAAAAAGGGACTCCACTGCCTGACAGCGTTTGTTAGTGAAATTGAAAAAATTGAACAAGCAATAGATGTAAATGTTAAATTCGGATGGGAGTTTAGGGGAACGCTGCATCAAAAAGTTAGTGGAACAATTCAAGTTGACATGTAATTAGACCCCAAGGTATTTAGCTTAAACAGCAACATCACGTTTTCTTCTAAGTTTTAAATTCATTCATTTAGTTTGCTTGTGTGTTCGTTCTCCATTTTTGGTTACATTTGAATATAAAATTCCTCTGTTTCCATAATCTAAAAAGCAAACTAGCTTTTTTTTCCCTGTAGAAACAGCCAAAGGTCTTTTCTTGGACTAAGCTTATGGTTCTGATCAAATCGTTGTGTGAACATCATGGAGCGTCTTAGCAGCGCAGTCAGAGTTACAACCTTTGATGGTCGTAGTTCAGGCCAGAGGAAGACTTTTTTCTTCCCAGGGTGTGTTCACTTGTCCCGGCCTTCAAAGCTCCTGGCAGATTAACACAGCAACAGTGCTGTGTGATTTGGCCGGCCATGTAATTTATGTACCTTCTCTGGCTCACGGTTCCCACTCTGCACCTGTTCAGAGCCTACAATAAGCACTGTGTCGATGCCAAGCCGCTTTGGTGAGATGGGGACAGTGGAGGTGGGTGCACAGGTCAGAGCATGAAAAAAAAGAAACTGCACACCAATCTCTTATTTTATCCTCCTTTCGTTTTGTACAAGAAAGGGAGGACTTCAGGGGGGTTGGAGGCTTTAAGGGGCACTTCCAGGCCAACCAATAAATCAGTGTAGGCGAGATAGATTCATCGATAGGAGAGCAACATAAAAGGACTCCGTTGTAGTAATGTAGACAAGGTGTGCAGGTTTGTCCCTCACAACTCTCTCAAGATGGATACTCAGCAAGCCTGCACGGTTCCACTTAGCAGCACTTTCCTCAGAGACCTGGAAATCGGAAGACACCCCAAATGTTTCGCATTAAGGGTTCACCCTCACTGGAGCGGTGGAGTTGGGAACCATGCAGGGGTGAGTGGGGGACAGCTAAGGGTGTGGGTCGCCACAGATACAGTCAGATTGGTAGTTTAGAGAAATACAATTTGAAATGTTAATAAATGGGGTTCTTATTTTGAGGTTCATGTTTGTATTTTGCTTCTACTGTGACATGTTTACATACTTTAATGTACAAAAAGGGCTTTCTTTTCTCATACCCCTATGTTATTTTAAGAAACGCATTATTCAATACATATAGTAAAGGTCACAGACAATTTTTGTAATGAACATATAGGTTAACCTACTGAATAAAACGAAATAAATAAATGAAACAAGGAAAGTAAAAACCATAAATCAGATTCGGGAAGTAGGCGTATTCCCACTCAAAGTATTATCCGACAGAAAAGTACAAAGAATAAATTAACAAGAAAAAGGAAATGCCCTTTTTTCGCTTATTAATAACATAGTAATCCTGCTAGTAATCCCTATTTTTTCTGAAATGTAACAGTAATCTGTTTACATCTTTTTTGATGTAACTGTAAGGGAATACAGTGACCTGCGTAATCCGTTACTCCCCAAGATCACGTGAACATGTATTGTTGTAGCTCGAGTTGACTGCCTTGCTCCATGTGCTAGAATGGGTAATGGCAAGTGTTCATAAAGATGTCACAAGAAAACTTCAGGAGACACAAAGTCTCAATTTCAGCCAAGGTGCTGCCAGCCAGATGTGCAGCAGCAACTGGATCACAACCTGCCTGTCCTCCATGCCAAATCTGAAGCTAACAGGCAGAACCTCACAGCTCTTTTGAAGTGGGTGCCAAGAGGTGTCCAGACCCTTAACGACCTGAAATTTATTACATCAGCATCCAGGGAGGAGTGAGAGGTCGGAGTTTGTCCAGTGAAACGTCTCTTCATCCCCTCTTTGTCTCAGTGCCTCCCTTCACTCACTTTTATTCCTCCCATTCTCTTCTTTCCCCGCACCTGTTTAACACCTTGACTTCATCTATGACCTTTGTCAATCTGCTGTTAAGTGTTTCATGTTACTGTTGCCTTCGTAGGGGTGCAGCTGGCTGAGCAAACAAGGGTTGCATGAGATCTTTGGGCCCGATGGACCTCTTTCTCGTTCCCAGAACACCTTTCTCCTAATAAACAGTGTCAGAATTAGACATTCATAGCATAGAGCAAGTGCCGAACTGATACTAAAAGCAGATAAGAACAATATAATGTGATGGCACAGCTGTGGTGGAGGTGTAAATTCACTAGTATGATACAGAAAGGGATTTGAGGTGAATAACCAGAATATAAAGGGTAAGTAGTGCAGGCGTGTGTGGGAGAGAAACTCTGTCTGGAAGGATTTTAGCCTTTGCAGACCATTGACATGCACACAAACCTAAATAACAAACTACAGGTATTGGAAAACCCCCCTAAAGCAAAATAGGACCTCTTTCATTTCTATTGCAGGGTATCAGCTAATATTACATATATTAGTTGCCAAAGAGTGTCGTACATTTCTTTTTGGTTACATAAAAATGTATGTCTGTGTCATGGAAAAAGACTGAAGAAGGCTTATCCCAGTTGTAGATGTGATAACACATGGGATTATTAGCTTAAACATATCTGTTATCACACCATTTCATATTTTGAAATGTTCCCTGCGCTCTTCACATCAAGTAAAGAAAAAAAATCCCCCTCGGTTGATGTTAAGTGAAAGTACTGTTTGACCTGGGAGTGACTCAGGCCAAGACCAGATGGCCTGGTAAATTAATAATAAAAAAAAGGAAAGCCATGTGAAACAAAGCACATGGACTGGAAGGCAAATTCCAAGGGGATTCCCCCTCCTTTCAATGAGACAAGTGTGCAGCCGCAACGTTTAACTGAAACAAAATGTGAGCAAATTTGTACCCGTAAACGTGAAATTACTTTTGCTCATTTTAATCCCCCTGTCTGTTCAACTCTGCAAAATAAGTCTTTGAGGCTTTGCACAGTCATGCGCAAAGTGATGTATGTGGAGAGAGAGGGTTGGGAGAGGGGGAAGAACAAAAATCAAAGAACATTTCTGGCAAGGAGATTTACAACTCTGGTGAAATGTTTCTACTGCTGCCCGAGCAGAAGCAGCAGCAGTAAGTGTTTTAAAGCGCAGGCTGACAGCGCAGAAAGGTGGCAGGGCAGAGGGAGGAGGGACGCCTCAAAATGGCTTTACGACTCTTGTTATCAGGTCTAAATAAATCAATAAAAACCCCACTTAAGGGAGGCTAACATATTTCATTCTTCAGCTGTTATTGATAACTCTAACCCATTTGGCCCGCCTGGAGTTTCATATTTTGAAAGTCATGATGCTTCAATTTGTAGGCCTTGATATGCGGCTTGATGTTCTGCAGGTGTGGCTTTTGATGTTTGAAGACCATAAACCTGCGGTGTGAACTGCACCGAGAACTTCGTGGCCCCCGTGGTAATATCAGGCCTTTACTGTTAATCCATTATTCAACAGGTAGCATTATTTAATCCGTTAACCATAAGTAACATAGTTAAACGTGCTTTCAGTATTACATTATATTGCAATATTTAGGCGTCATGCAGAATGAAAAAGGCAGGAGCAGGGAGAAAGACCGATATACTAAATCCCCGGGTGCTTTGTTTCACCTGTTCCAGTCTTACGAGATATGTGCTCACCTAAAATCTGGCACTTGGTGAAGACATTTTTTGGCTCGACGATTGTGCATTTTTGCACTTGCCTTGAAAGGATTTCACAGCGAATCTGTCTGCTTCGGACAGGCTGAACTTTTTAGAACAGGTGGACATTTTTCATCCGTAAAGACCGCACAAAAGACAAAGAGATTATTTTGTCAAATACATCTCAAAACAAACTGAGATAGATCATACAGCATCAGGGAAACATGTTAGAGAACAAATGTGGGTGCACGGTAATGTGTACGCATGCCGTGTGTAAACAACCAACAGCAACAAAATTATTGCTTACCCTAGAGCAGCGGTTCCCAACCTTTTTCAACTCAGCGCCCACTTAAGAATCAAAAATGTTTTCGTGGCCCACATTCAACCTTAAACAATACGGAGTCTAAATAAAGTTCTGATGAAGACCGCACACAGTTAAAGGTCCCATGTCATGGCCATTTCTACTGATCATACTTCCATTGTTGAGGTCTACTAGAATAGATTTATATTGTGCAATTTTCCAAAATCACATTGGTTTCTCATACAGCATCTCTGTATAGTAGCCTATGTGTATTCATTCTCTGTCCTAAACGGCTTGTTGAAGCTCCTGCCCCCCCCCTCTGCGGAGAGCATTTCTCCACGATCCCAACTCGTCTATTACCAGCGTTCAGGGAGCTCTATGCAAGTCAATGGGACTCCCTGTTAGTTAGCCAAGGGATCCTGGTGTGTGAGGTGCTCCACGGATTAGTCCATTTGGGCCAATCCGGTCATTTGTTGTTGACTTGGGTGTTCACACGTCACAGAACCCAGGAAGTAAATACAACTATTCTTCTGGCTAAAATACGTATTTTGAAAAGTCAATCAAGGAGTAATCCTAATTTAAGGTGTTTGAAGAGTAGATTAAAAATACTATTTATTTTGAAAAAAATTGATGCCACAAAAAATCTGAGGCTCATCACACCATGAAATGGGAAATAGTTAGCTCTAACAAAGAGTGGGATTAAAGGAACAATACATGCTTGCCATGTTGTGTTTTTGGTAGTTTTTGGTTGTCAACCTATTTTTGTTTGTGAAATGTTGAAGTGATCCTACTGACTGTATCTTTATTACTTCTGTTTTTGTTTTTGTCTGAGATGGGAATGTCATCTCCTATACGTTATTGTTATGTCCATGTTTGTGTATTTAGCCTGTACAACATTTACATATATATTTTTTTAATTGGTGGTCCACTTGCAATGCCTTCGCGGACCAATAGGAGGCCGCGGCCCACAGGTTGGCAACCGCTGCCCTAGAGGTTTAATCTGAACAAACATAAATGAATTCTCTTAGTTTATTAGTTAATAAATTGCAAGCCACAATGTTTGTGTTGATTTAAAATAGTGCACAGGTTGTCATTCATTATCCTATCTATATCTTAGTGAGCTCAGTTTATTATTAAAACTATCAAAAAATGTGTTAATATTACAGTTAAGCAATCACTGTTTGAGATATGGAAATTATGACATATTTCAGTCTTTATCATGTTCATTTATTGTAAAAACAATAATGTAAGTGCACAATTTGACACTCAGGATACTAACCCTTGAGCTGCAGGGTGTATATTTCCATGTGCACTTGTGTGTGATGCGTTTGTTGAATGTGTGTTTGAATGTGTGTAATGTGAAGGGGAAGTCCCGTTTTACTGCACTGTACATCACAGCATGTAGTTGTGTTAGGACGGACAGTGGAGATACTAGAAACACGATGACTGGGATATGGGAGTTTGGGGGAGGGGGCCGTGCCTCCCACTCATGCCTGGCACAGCGTGGGGCTCCTGGATGGCACTGTCGCCCATATGGCCAATCACTCAAGCAGGGCCGGGCTCTTTTCAAAGGGCCCGGCAGCAACTTGAAGCGGGACTGTCTCCACAGGGGTCAGCGGCCGTCTGGGCAGGGGAGGCCAATCTCCTGCTGGCCTCTGAGAGACAGACATATCAGCTCTTGAGTTGTGACCTCCGCACACACTCCTCCCACACACACACACCCCCGTCAGCTCGGTCCATGTTTAGCACACAGGCAGCCATGGACTGCTAATGGGCCAGAGACCATGACCTTGAGATCTGGACAAACAAACGAAGAGCCTGACGAAGACGACTAACCAGTCTCTTATTTACGACTCTGTTTCTACTTTTGTTAAAAGGCAGTAGTTGATCTTAGAGCTACACGATTAATATTATCAAATAATTTTAATACAATGCTTTGTGTCAAATGACTCTTTAGCTTAAAGTTTTTTCATCGCTTTTTTGGGAAATGTATTAGACTCAAAATACAATTGTAGGCATGTAAGAGAGTCTGTAACCATAACTACAAAACAAAACGTAATGGATAAGGCAACCATATAAACTGAAAGCAACAACAGAAAGAAACAGAAGTTATTTAAGAAGCGCTGAAGTATTTGTAAAATATTATCATACATGTACGTTAGCATGATATTGATTTTGATATCAATACGTATATATCCCAACACCCCAGTTCAATACTGTGTGAAACTCTAACTGTAGAAAGGAATGTATATAGCCTACTTCCAACACACATTTTTCCAAATGAATTATTCATTATCTATTTCTAAAAAGTGATTTACTGAGTAATCTTCTACTACTTGAACATATTTACCCATGTCTGTCAGGTCTAACTGGCTAATGTTTACTGTACATAGTCGTGTCGCAGTACAAAAATCAGCTAATAACTGCCTAAACAATGTAACATGGCTACTCTTGTTTTTATTTATATACATATATACATGTGAATGTTTTTACATTTATTTCAGGAAACTAAATACCAGCAATCACAGGAAGATATAGCACCTTAACATGGAAATAAACGGGAAAACGCCAAATTACGAGGGATTCAAACAGTAAAACCAAATATTTGTGTTTATTTATTTAGGTGTTAATTATAGTGTTACAAGGACACATCATCATATTTTCAGCCCAGTCCGTATCGATATCTGAAGTATTTCTCGGGGTTGGAAGGTCACAGGATGAACCCCGTCGAGAATGCAGGGGAGTGACCATAGATTCAATTTCTCCGTCTCAAGTCGGCGTTTACGAGTGACATAATCCACAGCGACAAAGTCTCACATCTGCACAGATTTTCAGCTGTTAGAGTCATTCACAGACACTGGAGACGGAAACGGGTGTTAACCTTGAGTTATCAGTGAAAACAAAACAAAAACCCGCCATAGTGAAAGACCTCATCACCATTTCTCAAATGAATAACTTGGATTAACTTTACTTTGAAATATAAGAAATGAATGAAATGATTTTTGCAATTAAAATGTCAAAGAAAATCAGTGTTTGTAAATCTGAAGCGTTTCCTGCTCATGAGGTCTGATGGATTGATGGATCAGCGTTTAGCAGACTTTTCCTCGCTCCTTCCACAACTCAGTTCTTCTGGCAGAAATCTAACAGCTTCCCAAGGCGAAAAGCATAAACCCCGAGTTTTACAAGGATAACACGGTTCACAGCAAATATGTCCTTTACTCAGATGTCTGGCTCTATACCACACATGGAATACAAACCTGGTCCCATTTGACCAACTGCCAAGTCCGACTGGAATCACATTTTCTTACTTATTTTACCCTGTGAGCATTTTTAGAATTACAGAATCCAACTGCACATTTTTCACTGCGTTACATATTAAATATATCATTTAAAATATATTATACACTTCTAAAAATGCCAACGTTGCTGCTCCTGAGAGCCGACACAAGTCTACTTTACTCATTCACCTATACTCTATCTAACTCTATGAAAAGTCATTAAATGGAAATTCAGGAGCCTAACAGTGTGTTGGAAGATCTAGTTAATCAAATTACTTATCTGTGTCAAATATTTAGTAGTCTTACTGAAACAAAAGAATCACAAATCTGGTAGAAAAATCACGTTATAAGTTATAATGCAAAACACATCACAAAACGTTCTTCATGAATATCATCAAATGAAAGCATCATATACAAAAGAATATTGTACACACAGTGCACAAAAAAGAACATCATTTAACATGTCAAGCAATCAGGAGAAAGCTAACTGTAAATGTAACACAGTTCCCATTAGATTCACAAAAGATAAACAGTTGATGGTGCTTTCTCAGAGCTATTGTAACAGATACCTCATTCACACCAACGCAACGGTTCAAGCTCCGTGCTAGAGCTTTTCAGGTTCAGAACCGGTTCTTCGGTTTAGCTCCGGCTCTTTTCACACTGCCCAGAGCCCGACTGGTGCTGCGTCATTGCATCATCGTTTGCGTCATGACGTAACCGTTTGCGTGCCTGCTTCATAAAGCCAAACCGCCCCTCACAGCTGACACCGACAACAACAAAAATGGCCGATTGTGCTCCAGCTTCCTCTGTACCTCTTTGGAAGACCAGATTCCCAGTAGGTAGCTGGTCTCTTCAGTGGACCACTGCTGCTTGTTAGGTTTTTCCATCGTTGTGTACAAACTGGATAAAGCGCGGGCTTTTTGTTGTTGTTCAGGAATTGATCCCGCGCCTGCCCCCGCCCCCGCCTCGACGTAAGCGTGACGTATGCGGTGCTTTTGCTCTGGCCGGACAATTTTTTGGTGCTCGAAATGAACCGGATTCCGGAGCTAAGAGGCTGCTCCGCTGCGGTGTGAACAGGAAAACCCGGTGCTTTTCAAGCTCCAGCTCCGAATGGGAACGGCCCTGAAACACCGTTGGTGTGAATGAGGTAAGAGATAAAGTTACACTAGAGAAGAACAAAAGTATTTGTATCATGTTTATTCTCCAAGCAGAAGCAATTTGTCCTCTGCGATGAATTTTCTATTTGCTCCGTACTCTCTAGTCACTCCTGACTGCAGTTGTTAATCTCCATTTAATACAAAACCTCCTGTAGCTAAACAAAAAGTGCAGATGGTTCCTCGTATCGTAATCTTCATGAATCTGGACCTGAGTCACCGTTATAGCTGCAGGGTGCTTCTCTGTTTTGTGGCTGAACTTGAGCTCGGACTGTTCTCTGCAGAGCGCTCAGTGACAGGATCTCCCCACCGGGATCAATAAAGTCTCACATTATTGTTATTTACTGTGTGAGGAACTGGGGTAGCACAGCTATAGTGTAAAAGTGTCTCCATTGCTATAGATGTCGGTGGAGTGCTGTTGTCAGCATTCCCCCCCCCCCTGCGCTCCTCTCTCAGCTGCCCAGTCGCTCAGCGCGCCCTCCTTTCGGGGTGATCATGAATCATGGAAATTGATTATGCTGTCACATCTCAAATCCCCCTGCCCAGGGCTTGACCGCAGAGTGTGTGACTGCAGGTCGGTCAAGCCTGCTTAAGGGATGCACTGCAGAGAGGCCAGTCAGCCGAGTGCCCCCGCGGGGTCACACAGCTTCCCCACCGTGGCAAATGGAGGAGGATCACTCACGTCGGCGGGGAGGAATGAAGACGTCTGCTTAAAATACCAACGCAGCCATCACTGTTTCTTGCCCTTCCAACTCCTCGTCACCACCTCCCAGTGTCATCTGTCTTTAGCAGCGCGCTACGCTAATGACTTCATCGCTGAATACAAACCATTCCTCTCAGACTTCCATTCAAATTCCCGGAGAAGACTTGAGTAACGTCAGGAGATGCCATCTTTGGGGTTTGAATATCTTTGCCTCATCACATATAGACGACACGCAAGACTAATTCAGGGAGAGAAAAATGAGGACGCTAATCCCCCCAAAATGAAGCATGAATTATAAATTACTCTTGCTAGAACTTACATTCGCAGAATCAGTCAAGCTACATCAATTTACAGATTCCCTATTCTGCTTTTTGGGATTTTCCCTTTCCTTAAGTGTGTTCTATAGGTTTGTATGCATGTCAATTGTCTGCAAAGGCTGAAACCCCCCTAAAGTTTCTCTCCCAGACACTCCCCCCCCCTGCCTGAAACGCCTCCATTGGACTCCTGTGTTTACTTCAAAAACATAGTGACATCATATGTAACACTTGCGCTTGTATCGGCTAGCGCTTCAACAATTTGAACCTGATGGCTCAGCAGCGGGACGTCTCTAAAATTCAAATATGAACCTGAACATTGGTTTAAATTTGACCATGTCCTTGTTGGCCTATTCCACAGTGTAACCTGTGCTGTATTTTCATAAAACAAAAAGTGCTTTTCAAGTTTTCTTTGTTTGTTTTTGCTTTACTGCCACGTGTTTGCACTCTATCATACCAACATTATCCTTCAGCTCTTCTGGTGCACTTTTGCCTTTGACCCAGAGTTTTCCAGCAGACTCCCGTTAATGATTTCTACAGATTGTTGTTCTTTTTTATTGTGAAGATAAATCTGCTGTAACAAGATGAAAACAGCCATAAATCTGGGCCTTGGCTCGGGTTGCAACGAGACTTTAAGGGTCAATGTTGCTATGGTGACGCATCAATCCTTCAAGGGGCCGAGGCGAGCACTATAAAAGAGGTGAGTGTCTGTGACAGTGTTACTGTTGTTATTGTGGGCTCGCCATTAAAGCCTTTTTAAAGGACACACACTGAAGGGCCACTTAACCTCTCTCAGGCGTGCCTGCACTCCAGGCCTTTCTGGATTACTGTTGAATCAGCAAATACCCAACTCTGCTTGTTACTGGACTGAACTTTTCCCACTAAGACATTTATTCCAAAAAATGTTATGCAGGAAGGAAGTTGTGGAGGATGTACGTACTTTTTAAGGAATGCTCTGCTTCACTTTCATACTTTCACTGGGA
Organism: Notothenia rossii; assembly: GCF_949606895.1. Lineage (NCBI taxonomy): Eukaryota > Metazoa > Chordata > Actinopteri > Perciformes > Nototheniidae > Notothenia > Notothenia rossii. Next base: position 88,080,167 of record NC_136901.1, read on the forward strand.
GCTTCCCTGTTCTTTCTTGGTAGAGGTGTAAACGAACGCTGAAAAGGGTGTTGTTTACTTTACACCTACCAATATAGTTCTAGCTGGAGTTTCCAATTTGGCACCATCCAGCAAAAAGCTTTAATGGTTCTACTTAAACATGCCCCTTTGTTTTGCCTGTACACTGGCACTCAAAGCTACGGTGGGTAACATTGAAGAAGCCAGCGAAAGTATGCTACATTTTCAAAATAATGTAACTGAAAAACCAAGCCCCATGTTGCAGTCTCTTTCCTAATGAAAGTAGCTAGCAATAAAAGCTAAAGTGGCTAAATCTGGCGAGAAAGGTGCAAAGTATGCAACACTGACAGCCGGTTTTTTAAGGCCTTTAACAACTGTTACAACACTTTTTTTTTTAAACTACCACCCTAGCTATAAGTCAGATTTGGGTACTCAACCTATATTCTTTGGGTGTCTGCAGACCAAGAAAGTGGACCCTTACTAGAGAATACGAGATAAGCTTTAGTTGAACTGGGTAAAGTCGGAGCGCAGTCACACAAGGAAAATCCAGATGAACATTCAATTGTCATACCAACTACATGTATGCGCCCCGTGAGTCTGATCTGCTTCAACATTAAACCGGTTCTTTCTTGATCCATGCGACACTCCGCCAAGTTTCATGAAAATCTGGCCTGTGGTTTTTCTAATGTGACAAACAAACTGAACCGATAAAATAACGTCCTTGTCAGAAGTGAAGGAATGTTAACTCTTTACACAAAGTTATCTTTTATAATTGTCCAATGTCAACATTGTGTTTGTCTAGTGGTTTGAGTAATTTGCAGTGCTCTCAAATTCAACTTAACTTGCCATTAAAGACAAATGACAGAGCGAGCATGTATCAGCAGATCAAAGACAAACACTCTGTCATCATTTGGTGTGCTGCTCGATGCTTCTCGAGCTTCCAGCGCAGCATCGCTCCGATGGAGAACACTCCCAACAAGGTGTCCCAGCGAAGAGCCAGAGCACGTGCTGAAAGACGCATCTCACGATCGACCTTCACTCGGTCCCTAGCAAAGCGTTTCTGTTGTTCATTTATCTTCCCAGGGACGGTTCGTTCTCCACCGTATTAATGAATCCCAGTTGTTCCTGTGCTCCACAATCAGGAAGTTCAAATTTGGCCCGGGATGAATCAGATTTAAATGGTTTGCAGGAGCCAGTTGAGTGTGCTGGGTGATCGATCTTTTTATTATATGTTTTATATAAATAGTTTGGTAACAAATTAGAATCAGAATACTTAATTTTTTTCTGGTGGAAAATTGTTTTTCGTCAAAATGCATGTGTTTGTGCATAATGTATTCCTATGTATTTGTGTGTTTGTACTGTGTGTATGGTGTGTAGTCTTAATATTATAGTAATATTAATCTTCAATCCTAGTTTTATAATAAAGTAAAATACAATTATTAATGTAAACATGGTAAAAGTAAAATTAAACATAAATGTACATGTAAAAAAAGGATACATTACAATCTATGCAAAAGTGTATTCATTATATATTATCACACTGTTTTTAAACCCATTAGAGAAGAGGTTATAGGAAGACATTTAAAAAATATATATATATAATGGAAAAAGATTTCAAAAATAATTTATGGAGATTCATCATTGATTGTACTTTTTTTTTTGGGTAAATACTGATTTGCTATGAAATGACTGAACACCGTTTTTCTCCAGAAACCTGCAGAGGACTTTAAAGAGCATCTTGCAGGTTTTCTTTTTTTCTACATTTATGCTTAAACTTGCTTGAAAATTACAATTAAAAAAGTGAGTGTAGGATTTGATATGTTTTACGAGACATAAGGTCAGGAATTCAGAGGGAAAGGAGCAATTTTGAGCTCTGCTCTTAAAAACTGCTTTTTTTTAAGGTCATACGTCAAACGCGTCATATTACATCACACAGGGGACACATCTCCGCTCTCTGACCGCGGGTATAGTTAATAGTTGCGTTGAGTTGAGCGGTTGTGTTTTAGTGAGCTGGTATTTTTCGTTAGTTTTACATTGTATTTCACCATTTGTAATCATGGTGCAGTATTGTGTTTGTGCAGGTTGCACAAATACCAGCCTGTCAGGACATCGAGTCCACAGTAAAAAGGACCGGAGCTAGCGTTCGTTCCTGGGTGCCTTGTGCATCCACCTCCCTGCAGCACATACTCTCCACAGCTTTATCAGGAAACCGTATTACATCTCTCTCCCCCCCCCTTCGCTGCTCTCTCTCTCTCCCCTCCGGTACACGGCACCGTAAGACGTAGTGTGGAGTTGCATTAGGTAACGCTGTGGTGGCTGTACTGCTCCAGCTGTCTCCTTTGTGTTTGTTTGTTTCCCCCTGTCTGTGTTGTTTGTGTGTGCTTGGTGGCTGTCACTCCTGGCTCCCGGCTCAACCTCCACTCACCTGCTGCAATCAGCTGTGCACCCTCCCCGACTACACACCTGCTTTCCATCAAGCCATTTACAACGGCATATCAACGGAGGCTCCACAACCTTTCTCCGCCAGATCGTCAAGTATCAGCCGTATCTCGCGTCTCCCCTCCGGTACACAGCACCGTAGTGTGGAGTTGCATTAGGTAACGCGAGATACGGCTGATACTTGCGCATTAGTTTCTGTTATGGATCAGTATCAACAGTCCTGCCAGTAACGTTACTATATTATCAATGCTGCTTTAGTTATAGCCTGATATATGATAGCTAACTTCACAATGTTGTGATGTGACGTTAGCTAACATTCTGTAGCTAACGCCGGTCACTCACCAAGATAGCTGCCCAGTCCTCCACTGGTTCTCCTCACACCACAGCTCAATTTCTCTCCGATGGCCGTTATTTCTTCTAATCCTTGGCTGCTTCTGGTCTCTTGGACGCCTAGCAGGCTCATAATTATAAGGTTGTGGTCCGTCATATGCATTCGAATATTCATGTTCAACTTCTTCTGTGTCTTCTGTGTCGAAACTAGCATTGGGATCCATGTTTATTAATACGTTACACCGGCCGCTCTCCCCTTGTGTCCCCCGTGTCACGTCACACGCGGGAGGTCACGTGCCGAGGCTTTTTTATGCGGAAGTGAACATTTCTTACAAAAACAACGCCAGATGTCACTGTAGTGTATATTTCTGTATATTTTTTTGAAAATCTAGTGTATTCATCATTTTCTTACACATTTATTCACAGGTGTCTTTAACCTGGAAGTTGCTCTTTAACACTATTTCTACCATGCTTAAACTGTGCAGCAAAATCAAAACAACTACTACTTTTTCAGAGAAATCTGATGTATCTACTCTGCAATCGGTATCATTGTCTCACATTCAGAGCTGAGGTAACTCCATCTCTCCCTACTGCAGATCTCGTGTGTTCTTTTGCACTTTTGATGCAGTGCTCTCACTGATTAGAGGCTTTTGAGTTCAGTCTCGAGACGTTTCCTATCCACTCCCTGCAAAAACTTTCAATGAATTACACCACAACCCTAACCCGTCATTTTGGACGTCAACATTTCAGATCCTAAGCAGCTAGCCACATCAAAATATGATTGCTTTTCAAATACTTCGACCCAATGATGGGGTTGCCATGAAACAACAAACCCTTGCCAGAGTTGCTGCTGTCTGAGTAAACACGCACTGCAAAGCCCCTATCATCAGCTGCGTGCTTGATGACAGCTAAGTGAAATACAGATTTCCTTGTATTAGCGGGAGGAGGGGAAAGAAATAATGAATTCAAAATAGCTGCGGTTGTGCGCATTCCTACCAGAGCATCTGTTTAGGATCTGTGTTCATTTTTGCTCATTAGACCCTTCTTCACTCTTGAGATCAGGACAGTCTTCTCCTTGAAGCTCATCACTGCTACAGGATGCTACGATGATTCTCCATACTGCTGCCAAAGCTGGTTATCACTCACATCAAGCTTTCACCAATTACTTAGCTCATCCTTGCCATGCAGATCAAACAGTGCTGCGGTCACATTTTAATCTGGACCATTGTGTTGCAACAGGAATTAGAAATCCAGCAAGGAAGAAGGAGGGAAGTGGATATATCAGAATAATAGAAACCATTCAAAAATGCACTCGTACTGTGAATTGTAATCAGATGTGAAAGGTCTTTGTCATCACGCGTTACTGAGTAGAAACATACATACTCTATCTCACAGAAAATGTGCACAGTGCCGTTACATTCATGTACAAATGCTACAACATGGCATCCTGAACGTTTTCAGACCCAAGAGAAAGTGTTTGTCTCTCCCTGGGACCTTAACTTAAAGGGGCCCTATTATGCATTTTAGGTGTTCCCTTTCCTGAAGTGTGCTAAGTAGGTTTTTGTGCATGTAAATGTTCTGCAAAGGCTAAAGTTCCCTGCAGCAGAACATAGTGACATCACTTTGTAACTATTGCATTTCTATTGGCTAGCCCTCCAATACATTGTACGTGGTTAAGAGATGGGAAGAGGTTGACCAATCACAGCAGAGTCAACCAGCTAACCAATCAGAGCAGACTGGGCTCTGGTTTCAGACAGAGGGTGAAAAGAGCTGCTTTTTTGATAATTTAAGCAGTCAGAGTGGAGACATTGAACCTGAAAATTAGAACAACAGGGCCCCTTTAATAGATTATATGCAAGACATCTGATATATTCAGTTCAAGGTGGACATTGTTGTCTTCTACAATTCTACCCAAGTCTCCCAATTCTTGATACCTCCACTAACACTTGTCAAACATTGGATCTTTCAGGCAGAAAAGTGTAATAATGTCCTGTAATTTCAGCAATCTCTCTCTAATCTTAGCTAATGAAATTGTCATCTGACACTGTGTTGTTTCAGCAGCGTGTGGGGAAGAGAGGATCTGTATCGCCTGCGTAGAGATGGTTTCCCAAGAGGCCTATCCATCACATAATCTTGTTATTGCCTGGAAGATGAGAAATGCATTTAGCTATCTTGTCATTTTCCCTCCAAAAAATGTCTCTGTAAGCATGCACATGTCCCCTGTCAGCTGCGGGTGAGGCTTTGTGCAGGAGGTAAATAAGCATAGCACAGCGCTGATTTGTTGTTTAATAAAAGAGGGATTAAAAACACATTTGGATCAAATTCCCGAGTGGGTGCCTGCGTTGTTGATCCTATTACCATGATTGTTCACAGACAAGTATTAAGGTAAAATTGGTGTTGTACAAGTGTAAGTGTTCCACAGTGAACTTTTGTTGCATCTCTGTTAATTACCAACAGTCTTTTCTCATCTTTTTGTTTGTTTTAATTGCTTGCATCCTCCCTTTCTTACTGCTACTGCTCATTTTAAGTAGTCTCTCGGAGATAACTCAAGTTATTCCAAACAAACCCATGTTCATGCTGCCAAAAAAATCTAAAATGTTTGACTTATTTTGAAATGTGCAAAAACACATGCTAATGAAAAAACATTGTCACCAACTTGACAACACATTTCCACGTGTTTCTCCCAATTATGTTTTTGTATTTGCATCATCTTCATGTCCATTCTACAGTACTGCTATACTACCTGGTACAAATGTTTGTCAGCAGCTTTAAAATCAAAACTCTGCTCAAAGATTGTTGGTCAACCCTGACAGAGACTCTATAGGCGCATTCACACCGCAGTACTTTTCCCACAAAGGTTCATGAGAACTTAGTTCATCAGAACTCTTTAGTTCTGATGAACTAAGTACAGATCGCGTTCACACCGGAATAAGTCCCTGGGGGTGGATTAGGCAAATGAAGCCGCTGACGTCACTTCTTCTTCTTCTGCTTTGGGTTTACTGGCAGGCCGCAAACAACTTCACGGCGTATACTGCCGCCAAAAATCCCCGGCCGGAAGTCCCCGGTTGTTGGGGACTGGCTTCAGTAGAAGCTGCTGGGACTTCCCACCAGGAAAAGGGGGTAAAAAGGTTCTCATTAACTAATTTTAGTTCCGGCTCTTTTTGGTGTGGACGCGACATTTCGGAACTATATCGGAACTAAAGTGGGAAAAGTACTCCGGTGTGAACGCGGCTAATGACTCAGCCTATCATAACAACCTAGTGAGGCTGTCCAACAACATCATCTCTGACCCAAACCATGTTCTGAACAGTGAATATGAACTGCTACCATCTAATCAGAGATACAGGGTCCCACCATTCAATAAAGTCAGACTGAAGCATCCTTTGTGCATCAGTCAACCCTCTCAGTAAACACAGAGCTGATCCCAGATCAAATGCACGCTGAAGGCTCTTTGAGCAGCTTTTCTCTCACTGATTGTGCTGTTATGTTAAATGTTTGTTGTTTGTGTTCCATGTATTTTTGTCTGGATATTTGTCTGTTGATGTTGGACATGGAGCTGCTGTGACGCAAGTCAAATTTCATACTTGATCTGACAAATAAAGTAATATCGTATCGTATCATCTTCTAATGAAAGTGTTTTGGGCAGTTGTTGCGTGTTTGCCACTTATTGGCCACCGTACAATCTCCCTCCAAATATAGAGTGTATGTTAAACATCCAAATAAAACCCATTGATGAACTGCAGGTTAAATCGCAACAGGGAGAACATCAAAAGGTAATAACTTGAAAATGTCTGATCTTCACTTTGAGTTTTCACCTTAACAAAAGTAAACTCTTGCCCTTCAAGCCATTAGCAGAGCTGGAGAACGACTCTTTATTAGTAAAGTATGTCCGCTCCCACTTCAGGCCCGTCCGGCTGTGGAAGCCCAGAATTTATGTTCCGCAGGGAGCCGCTGCTGAACAGACGACCCACATGTGTCTCTGCCTTTAAAGGCATTCTGAACTGATTTGGGGGATATCGTAAAGCAAATGATAAATTTGTACTCCTGTCAAGTGCGGCTGTGCACTGACTATTTGCTCCAGGAATCAAGTAGGAATGCCATATATCCCGACTGATTGCTACTACCCGCCAGCTTATGGCAGAACACATTGCATCATTAAAGGTATCGGAGGAAATAACTTAGGCTTTGTTCCTGCTATTGTGCTGACATCTAACAGGCCGTTTGATGTAATAAAGATCTATGCGGAGAGACAGACACTGAACATGTGTCTGCCTACTAATAACAAATACACATTCATCCTCTTCCTGCTTCTCTCTGTTTTCCTCTAAAGTCCCAACATCTTGCAAACGCTTTCTGGCAAGTGCAGATATCATATCTGCCATCGTGCTTTGGCCTGGGTTTTACATTTCTCTTATTTCATTTCCTCCTTTGCATGGTGTGATTGTACTTGTGCCATACAGAGGACACTTTTTAAGAATGATCTATTTCATAATCAAAAAAAGTCACAACACAATCAATGCAACGTCTGATTTTCAGTTGATTGATTTTTTAAATACAGTAAAGAGTAGGGGTGATTCCCTTTGATCTGAAACCTTAGTGCATAAAAGAATGTACGCAATTTAATCAAATTACCAAGTTTGACCCTTAATTCCTCCCTTAAATTTCAGAAAATGCTGAAGCATGCGCTAGCCAGTTTCTTAATAACGCACAGGAGTGGGAGATAGCGGACAGGATAGTGCTCGCAATATGGAAGCGACTGCAAGAATACTACCATACAAGATACAAACACATTATACGGAGGGGAATCATGATAGCGTCTTTGTCGATGCTAAAGCTAAGTGTTGCAAAACCTTTGCCAATAATTCAGAAATCATAAAAACTAAGCTGTGATGTTATGATTAAATAAAAACCCCTCAGATTTCTCTTATCAGTTTGTGCTGCATTTCTTTATTGCAACCCCACTATAAAAACAGATTGTTATTGTGATTAACCCAATTACATATTTTAATTGATTGACACCACAAATCGAACTACTTTTTCAAAATATGTCATCTTCAAATGGCAAAATTATTCAATTACACAATGTAATAAATGTAATGTGATGTAAATGTGATAGCGTCTTTGTCGATGCTAAAGCTAAGTGTCGCAAAACCTTTGCCAATAATTCAGAAATCATTAAAAAAAAGCTGTGATTAGAGCTGCTCAATTAATCGTATTTTGATCACAATTACGATTTTGGCTTGCAACGATTATGAAAATAACATAATCGAAATAAAATGATTATTTTTTTTATTTTCTTTTATTATTATTTATCTAAAAAATATATATATATTATTTTTTTTATTGGTTTTTCAATTGAATTATACTTAAAGTTCAGGGTAATCAACTGTTAAAAACATACTGCACGTTTTTCTTTCAAATATATTGATGTTTTCAAAGTAAATGGATAATCGTTTTTAATAATCGTGATATCAATTATTGACCCAAATAATCGAGATTATGATTTTTGCCATAATCGAGCAGCCCTAGCTGTGATGTTATGATTAAGTTAAAAACCCTCTGATTTCCGATCAGTTCGTGCTGCATTTCTTTATTTCAACCCCACAATAAAAACAGATTGTTATTGTGATTAACCCAATTACATCTTTTAATTGATTGACACCACTTCTAAATATGTCTTCTTCAAATAGCAAAATTATTCAATTACACATTTGAAATGTCCGCTGAAGGAGTAACTGGTATACCACCCTGAAGCCCTTTGTATTTGGAAGAGATTAGCAGGATTTGAGCCGTGCTTTCAGATTAGATGGCGTGAGAAATGCGGCTCGAAGGTTCAAGGGAGTGAAGGAGTCCTGACACCGCCGCCGCCCCGGCTGCCCCATCCCGGCCTCAGTGTGGCGGGTAATCCCCCCGGGCCGAGGCAATAAAACTCCAATTTCTACTATACCTGCCAGCTGGGCGTCTTAGTCAGTTTGAGACACAGGGAGCATGAAATTCCCGAGGAGCCATATCAAAGCGCCAGCCCCCTTCGTTATGACATCAGAAGCGTCTGAAGTCAACAGGCATGAAGGCAGCCTGGGGCCCAGCATGGGTTCACAGCCTTGAAGGGGGATCCGTCGCTATTAAGGGCTGTGCAGGGGGAAAGCTAACAGAGGGCAAGGCGGGGAGAGAAGGATTACATCTATCATCATGCATATGTGCTCGCATCTAAAAGCCCTGCCTGCCTTTTTATGCCCTCAGCAAGTCCGCCAACTGTTATGATAGCTGAGACAGTAATAAAGGCTTGGCGGTATCATAAACACAGCGTGATGTTGGGTATCAAATACTTAAGGGCCCGTGACGAAGATCTGACGAGAAGCCCACAATGCTGGCAGAAATGTAAACATGATAATGGTGATAATTACAGCTGGTTGTGGCCGTGATCCATTTGTCATCTTAATAAACGCCTGTTCAAGCCGTAAAGTAAAGCTGAAGAGCAAGAAAACCTATAAAGTCCTAACGACCGCATTTTAACGCTAAAGAGATTGAGAACATTAATGTGTGTGTAGCGAGCAGATGCAAAAACTGCCACACAAGATTTAAAAAGTGATAAAAAGTCTTCAGGAAGCCATTTCAGCATAACATGGCTGTAAGATCAAACTAAAGAAATATCTAGGAAGGAAAATGTTGCGAGATAATGTTGGTGTATTTTAAGGCAACAAATGTGTCGCCTTGCATGCTGAAAAGTAAAAAATACTTTCACCCAGCTTGTGCCTGGACAGTCTGGGCTCACATCCCAACTCATGTCATCACTGTAAAGTTTTATTTCCAATGACATGTTTCCCCCAAAACCATTACAAAAACCTCAGCCTTTTGTCTCACCTGCGTTTGAAAGGTCATAATAAACTATATAAAAGATTCAAATGTGTAATACTTTTAATCAATCCTTTTGTGGGAAAGGAATTGTAACGTTATGCTTTAAAAATCTTATAATAGCAAAAAAAGATGTCATCATTGCCTTAACATATACAAACATTTGTATTTACTTCCCTCTAGTTCTGATTATGTTCTCCTTCGGTGCGTGTATGTCACATGTGTCAAACTCAAGGGCCCGGGGGCCAAATCAGGCCCTTGGTGGATTTAATTTCGGCCCGCAGGACAATTTCTAATTACTATTAGATCTGGCCCGCCGGTATATTGCACGAACACACTTTCACTCCATCCTGAGGGTTTCCTCAAACATTGATGACCTTGCACCCAAGATGAGAGGCCAAGTATCTGCTTGAACTAGTATCACAGAGCAGCAACCTGAGTTTACATGGATGTTTCCTTCTGCACTTTTTTTCTCATGACAACAGGGCATGTTTGGTTTGTTCTTTGAGGGAAATAGTTTTTTTGAAGCTGTTGTTGGCCTGTGGGAAAATGTAATCATAAGAAACGACTCTGGAAAAGCTTCAGATAGAGCCATAAGAAATGAATGCAACTGATTATTTAATGTTTAATGTTGTTTTTATAGGCAATAATTTAAGCTTTGTTAGTTCCAGGTTTAATATGTGCAATACGTTTGTTTCAATACGTTTTGGAATAAACATTGAACAAGTCCGGCCCTCGACTAGTACCCATTTTTTCATTTTGGCCCACTGTGTATTTGAGTTTGACACCCCTGGTGTATGTATTCTCAGATATCACACACACTCAGAGTACCTACAAGGTGTTGACAGAGGCAGTATCCAACCATTACAGTCAAGCCCAATGAGATGGTCCGTTGGAAACGAGAAGATCTGTTTTTGTAAGTGATCATCAGCGAGTGCAATTAATCATTTGGACAATTATTAATGGTGGGAGTTTCCAGAAGTAGATAATCTCAGACAGGAGACCCTGATGGCTCCTTCACAGAAATACAGCACCAGTGTGTTTAATCTTCATTAATTCAATGTTGTGCATAGGGTGAAGAATAAGCCAGCAGTGCATATGGTGGTGTGAAGGTTTTAGAGACCTAAAACACTACACATATACATTTTTTGTATTCTTTTATGAAATCTGGACTGTGATACTGAGTTTAAAATGTGTGCCTGTTTGAACAAAAATGGAATAAAATGCAAGCTTTCAAAGGAATGCGTTCCTTGACAAATATGATAATCTATCAGACCACTCATCAAAGCTGAACAATGCATTTCTTCTGTGAGCTGGACTGAGTGGACACACATGTTAATAATCCAAACTGTTTCCACAATTGTTTAAAAGGAAATATCGGAGACATTTAAAACCGGGATCTAGCATGGAGTGGAATTTGCTTTAATTGCCGTCCTTGGCAAAAGAAACCGGCCTCAGTATTTGATCTTGCCCAGTGTTGGCACCGATCTCAGGAACACGCCTCCATTTCAAACATGGCCAGTCACTCTCTTCCTGCCAAATCAATAAAAGACAATAATCGTTGATGATAACAATGACTGAGCACGCTCGGTGCACGGTCCAATCTGGCCAAATTCTGATCATTTCTGCGGCTTCCAAAAAACCTCGCAGCCCACATTAAGGAGCAAAATGAAATTTCCTCATGATGGATGACTTTAGGAGGCCTCCGGACGGGAACGGCCATCCAAGGCTGGGATTCGATCCCACATTTCTGCATAATGGTTTCAGCTGCCTTGTCAGTCACCTGAGCTCCACTACGCTTTTTAATCGAACCGCCAGTAATGAGTCGGTCAAACATGAGCTGACAAATTGATTTGGATTCCCATCTGATGAGTCCTTCCATGAAACAGTCTGTTTGTGCAGCGGTCCAAACATTGTCACGCAGACAAATGAAATGCAATAAGCAGAGATGCAATAAAGTTCAAGACAGGACTTTAATCAATACAAACATACAACAAAATAAATATGTGTTTGATTAGATGGGACAGATGATCAAAATAAGCTGCAATAATAGTGATTGAACCCTACATGAGCACGCAACAAAACCACAGCAGCTTCCTGAATTGTTCTTCATCAGTAATGTTTGCCTCTTGCATGTGCAAACACAGTCATTTAGCACTAAAGGTCTCCTACAGACATGCAGTCTGAACAGTTGAACAAATGATCCCCTGCCCTTCAGGAACATAGTGACATGACTATTTAACACTTGTGCTTCTAATGGCTAGCACTCCAACACATTGTACGTGATAGGCTAAGGGGCGGGACATCTCTAAGCGGTTGACCAATCACAACAGAGCCGGCCAATCAGAGCAGACTGGGCTCTGGTTTCAGACAGAGGGTGAAAAGAGGTGCTGCAGCACAGGCAGTATGAGAAAAATAAAGAGCTTTTTGAACATTAAAGCATGGAGACATGTCCCAGTAGAGACACTACATACTGATATGAACCTGAAAATGAGCAGAGTAGGGACTCTTTCAATGAAATCCAGCCCTCCCAAGTGTTTGTATTTGCTGAAGTTAAGGCTTGATTTCTAACTCTCGCTTTGGAGATTTTTTCAATGCCTGGCCAAGTCTCCCAGTAAATAATAGCAGAGAGCCTATCATGGCGCATTTCCACTACAGCGCGGTTTAAGCGTGCCGTGCCGTGCCCGGCCCGTTTTTGGTTGCGTTTCCACTAAGCGTAGTTCCGGCTAGCGGGTACTTTTTCACCGTTTTTCTGGCTCTCCAAAATCGAGGTTCTTTCCGGGCCAACAACCGGGCTGGGTATGCTAAACTAGTGAGAGAATCGCTGGCAACTACAACAAAAAGAACATATTTTTAACGTGATTTAATTGTAATACAGGTTTCAAAATGATGCCGAAGTAAAAACATACTGATACCGGTTAGTAAAAACCATGAATTAATGCTTTGACAAGTCTGCAGACAGACGGCAGGCGAAAAACCTTTTAAAATGCGTGTTTTCTAAATGGAGATCGGCTAAGCTAACGTTGTATATGCTCCGACCGTCCACACTCACAACAACGGCCTACAGACATAAATAAACCAGCGACTGTATTCGCCATGACACAGACAGTCTGTGGGTTGTACTTGTTTAACTTGTGTCTAGTTTCTGAACAGATATGAGGAGCTGTGAGCTCTGAGTGCTAACAGCTAACGGCTGATGCTGGTTTTGTGGTTTGCATTGACGATGACGTCACAGCTCCGCCTACACTGCGTTACTATAGTTACTACCCCAGTTCCTGAACTGTAATGGAAACGCAGCATAAAGTGAGCCTGGCCTACCAAGGCCTAACTATACCGTACTAAGCCGTGCGAGGCCCTGCAGTGGAAATGTGCCATTAGTTCCCCAACTGTATCCTGGAGTGTAGGAAGGCAGTGAACGCAGCACAGGGATTCAAATGGGAGGCATTACCCTGTCACTTACACAAAGACTCTTTATCAAATTGTGTCCGACAAACACATCTCACATTCTGCCTCTCCATGCTCTCCAGACTCCCCTGAGGAAATGACTTGATGTCCTCTGCCTGTCTGAATGATGATATCTAAATCTGTGAGCAGCTGCTCTGCCAGAAACAATGAGGGGAGTCAAGAGGAAGGGGATCAGGAGCAGTGGGAGACACGTTGGGGTACCCTGGAGACTTTCACAAGGCCCATCGGAGAAGAGGAGACGGTGGGGACACGTTTAGATGCCTTCTTCAAATCAATCGCACAACATTAGACCAATTACTTTATAAATCTTAAAATCTGTCTGTAACTTCAATGTCCTTAATGAACCATATAACACATAATAATGCTTTATATTTGAGAAGTATTAGATTTTTCCAGCAAGAATTTTAAGGACTTGCTAAGAACCATACATAAACTGTATACAGATGCGTTTGCAGGCCTCACATGCATATTTAAAAATAAATACATATGCTTGATTGTGCAAGAGTTGGCACAAGAATGATCTGCAATACTGATTCAGTCCTTCCTGTAAAGTTGAAAGACCTTTTCTCCCTGCTGAGAGAGGTGAGGGGGAAACTTTCCGAGCACCATTGGGAACTAATTACCAACGCGGGTGTTAAGAAACTCCTGCTCTAGGTTGTTTTTACCCCCTGATGGGAAACACCCATTCAGTCGCTCATGCTCAAAGTGAGCCTTTTACTTACAGGGAGGAAGCTGGATGTGTTTTTCTAGACTCCCCCACTTCAACTCATCAGTGAGTGCTCACACATTGAGTAACACACACACAAACACACATTTCCATATGCAAACACACTGACTTTTTGATGTCTCACACACAGGTGCTAATAGAAGTTCTGACTAAAGCGGAAATCTCCTGGTCTGAAAAGATAAGCAAACGCGGAAGGGCCCTAAACTTCTTACTTGTGTCAGGGGGGACTCCACTGTTTGCAAAAGGAAATTAGATTGTAGAGAAGACTATGAGAAACTGAACTTACTTTTTACTCGATTTTATCTTGGTAATCATTTAAGATTATTGTTTCAATCCCTACAGTATGACAGCATGATGTTCATTTTCTCAATCATAGTCCCATTTAGAGTAAAATACATTTTTACATGGTTACATTGAAATGAACAGGTCAAATCATGAAATTCATTTTGAGACAGCAGAAGACAAACTCAACACAACTGTAGTCTGTAAACCAACTGGTGACAGTGAAAGTGAATACATTTATTTTGGATTCACGGTCAATGGTCTGATCATACACAACTACTAAAGGCCCGGACACACCAAGCTGACCCCAAAGAACTCACACAGACGGACCCCCGACTGTTGTGTCGCCTCGCGTCTCTGCGTCTTGGCCATGTGTCCCACTGGAACACACCGCAAAGACTTCAGCCGACGGCCAAGAAGCACGTACGAACTGCGCATGCGTGAGTGGCAATAACTCTCCTTACCAGCAGGCGGCGGTAGTGTGTATTCGTCATTCAAAAGAGGCAACAACCGGAAGACAGGCTGCGTGATAACCGAGAGAAGAAGAACAGACTGCGTGATATAAACAAACAACAGATAGCGTGTGCGTTCCATGTTCACTCTACAGCGAGAAGCTCATGGGGCTTTCCCGAACCTGTGTCGAGAGCTGGAGTTAAATGAAATCTCAGATTTGCCTTCTTAATAGTTTGTTTGGGTCCCTCACTTCCGTTTCGCTTCTCATGCACTGATTCGCTAGCTGAACAGCCAATCAGAGGGATTTATTTCGCCGACTGCCTTCGGCCGACTGCCCTCCGATTCGACATGTTGAATCGGTGGGTTTTCGGCCAAAAAGGTGTCGGCACGGCTGAAAAGACACGATGGTGCGGGACACACCAATCTGAGTAGAACGTGTCAACGCTCATTGTCGGCCTGACGCCCGTCGACGGCCAGAATTGGCTTGGTGCGTCCGGTCCTTCAGAGGGTACAACATAAACTGAGTGCAATGGGTTTTGGATGACAAAGAAACAATGCCTGCCTCTTCTGGATGATGCTTCTCTTGAGCTGGGTTGCGGGCCGGCCCGTTATCCTCTGGTGAGTCAACAGCTGAACACTTACTTTGCACATTTCTTTTGCGTTATTGTGGGCTTAAAAAAAAAATATTCAAACCACACCTACGTTTATGAGAAATATAATCAAATATGAGTAACGTCTTCTGGAATTACACCTCCAAATGACTTTCATATGTCTCCTTCGACTTCCAACTTGTAAGACTGCTACATTATCTCATTGTTCAGCTTCTCTTGAGTTAATGTAAGTGCTTCCTAAGTCTCTTCCATCACGGTCTCTCTCTCCCTTATTTCTTGAGATAGAGTATTTGGTTCATGTGCTGTCCTCCTGTTTCTCTTGGCACCTTATTAGCACCAAGGCTGCTCTTAAAGTGCACATCTGGACAGTGGCTTCAGAAGCAATGGGCAATTGGCCATGAACTTTTGCTAAATACTTTAAACAGTATATCTCTCTATGTTTTCTCAAGTCTATTAATAACACACAGTAGGTTTGATGTTGAAATTGGGTTTAGTGCTCTTGAACAGATACTGACTTTAATTGGTGAACCCTCAATTATTGGTATTACAGACCATTAATTTCACTTTTAAATCAATGCACTGTTTTAACAAACTTATTATCTACTGACATACTTCAAGAGGCAGCAGGAATGCCGCAGTGTGCCAACAGGCAGTCTCTCGAATAGTTTGAGTTCAAGGCTCCACGACAGCAGGTGTCCTTGACAAAGACAGTGGCTTGTTAGCAACGCATTTACTGCTTTGTGGCTAATCTTGACCTCTGATTGCACTCTAGAGTAGAGGAGATAAATAACTAACTGTATTTCAGGAAAAACACGCAGATTTTAAATCCAGTTCGAACTCAGATTGTATTTTGGACAAATACGATCAATTTAAAGGCCAAGTACAATACATGTAAGGGTCAAAGTGTTGAAGCTAAAACAAGCTTCATAGCACACTTAACAAAGCAGGACAGAAATGTTCATATTATGACAATTATTGATTGGACCATACTCTTTTTCAATCAGTTTGAACACAAGACAAAACAAACTGCTTTGTTTCCATACCAGACTCCAGTGTGGTTACAGTGGGACACACATTGTATGAAATGGAAAAACCTAATCACCCCTCTCCCTTTCTGTTCATCTTTAATGGGAAATTTGAGATACTACTGAGTACAGAGCTTAGTCTGTCACATCACATGACGCGCTGCAACTAATGCAGCTGACGAATGGGCATATCATGGATCCCAGTTTCGTGAACGATCCCTCTTCAGAAACAGGTGGCAGCCGCTGTAAGACCAGATGTCCCAGTGCAGCCGTGGTAAAACGAGGACTGTGGAGATACAGCGGTGAACAATGCGTGACCAAGACCGAAGGTGGTCCGGCTTGTGTTCAAACCCTAGGAGGGCCAACAATGGGGTGAAGTCTGGTGAGGGGGGAAGGGGTGTGCAGACTCTCCCAGACATACCCGCTTGTGCCCAGTCCCTTGGGGTAAATGAAGCGACCCCACCTCTGAAAACCATCCCCTGCTTCAGTGTGAGGAAGTGGATGCTTTTCAACAACCAGGAAGTCATCTCAAACATCCCAGAGATGCCTTTCCCCCTCCACACATAACCCTTCAAATCCATCGGATCCTTTGTTCAGACATCTCTGCTTGTTAATGCCATGCTTCAAAACCTGCTATGCCCATTTGTTTGCACTGTATAAATAGACAGTAAGCATTACCGGTGCGATTGAACTAAGTCTGTGGAACTTTGCCAAACTCTGTCGAAGCTGTTGCCAGATGGCATTATATCGAACCCTTTACTGAGCCTCGCTGTTACAGAATTAGCCTTTGCACATACAGTGTATATCGCAAGCTTGAATGTTTTGTTTTGACATGTTGGTATTATTTGCACAAATATGATGAAAAGATCTGTCTGCAGAAATCAGAAACAGAGACCACATGAGTGAGACTTTGCAACGGGAACCAACAGGTGTTCCAGAAAGCTGAGACCACAAGAGTGCAATTAAAAAATGTAATATTCACAAAGATATTGATGGACACATTTGACTTTAATGAGAACTTGCTGCTGTTGATGACACAAGGTTGAATTTAATCTTTCAGGCAGTTAGAATCAAGTTAATGGCCAAGTACAATACATTTAAAGGTGACACCGTCAGCTAAAACAAGCTACATAGCACATATGAAACATAATAAATAACATTTAGTTGTATGGTAATCATGAAATGAAAAATGAATACAAATTATCATTGTTCACAGAACAGGACAAAAGTATTCATATCATGAGTGTACCAATTGAGTCCACCATGTAGAACAGCATAGTGGTGGTACATGGTGAAATGTGACTGAGCTTTGTCCTAAGCTCACTGTGTAGTTGTTGTGGACATGGTTGTAATTCATGTCATACTTTCTGTCGGATCCAAAGGACATGTATTTAATAGCGCATACGCTGGCATGGCATGAAAGGACAAATCATTCTTCGCCCACTGCTCATGTCTATTTGTAAAGACAAGTGTGACATGCTTTCATTCTTTCAGGTGCACAGGTGCAACACAGAAATATTACCCCTGCACCGGAACTAATGCAAATATTGAGCTGAAACTTCCTGTAAAAAATAATCCTTGAAGTTACCCCTTGACGATTTGAGGGTAGCTTTCAGCACATTTATTTGTATTGTTTTAATGGTAGGTCTTTTTTGACCCGGTGAGGTGGTTTTCTTGAAGTATCTTTGTAATTACATTTTTTTTTTTTTTATCATTTCATATTCCAGCTATTCCTCAAAAAACATGTTTTGATTTCATGCCATTCTAATTTTCAATTTACATTTTAAGAAATTGTAGTTTTTGTATTTCTACCCCAAGCTTCCACAAGTGGGTCAAAAATGACCCGCATGCATTTTCTATGGGATCCTATGGGGAAAAGTTTTTTTTCAAAATGTAAAAAAAAAGTCTAAAATGATAAACAGTGAAAAAGTAAACATAAAATATTTCTAGTGTGAACCAAAATATAATACTAAATATTATACAAGGGATTTTTCTTGACCAAAATGACAAAAATTGCATAAAAACACATATTATTCTAATACGGGTTCTTTTTTACCCACTTATGAAAGAGTGTAGGGTCCAGTCCCTCTAAGGGCATCTAAGGGTTAAATGTTAAGAATAGTTAACATTATCTGGACCTCATACCTGTGAGTAACTTATAGATTGCCTCACAAGACTAAAGGAATAGAAGTAGGGTTTATAAATCTGAATTTTACCTCCATTTCTAATTGATACAAGCACCACATTGAAATAAGTTCATTTTTGTGTATCGCTTCTTTAAACGTTTTGTTAAAAAAGATCAAGCTTTTATCTCTGTGCACATTTTATTTTCAAACTATTCTTTTGTGGAATTGTATTATAATTGTGAAATTGATTTTATTATGTTTAAAATGTTGATGCATTCCTTCTTTTTCAGTATCGTGAAAGGGTTGAACATGGAGCAGATGTGCAGAACTACAAAGGTTAATCTGACTATAAGCTGGGTTTTTTTTATTCTGAGTTTGAGGAGACGAAAACAGAGCAAAAACAAGTGGATATCGGGTTAACATTGATGTTGTTCTGTGTTTAGAATAGAATATAACCCTTTATTGTCATTATACTGGTACAATGAGATGAGTAGAGCTACTTTTTTTACGGTGCCATCAAACATACAAAATACATTTAAAAAAAACAAAACAACAAAAAATAAGAGTTTACAGGATGAGTATGTGATGATAATCTCAGCGTTTGTCCACATTTGCTTACCAACTTGATGTATGAGCAGTGTGAAGAATAGCTTTGTGGTTTTGATGTGGCCTATAGCCTGGGGTTTATCTCCAGCTGGAGCCTTAGTAAAATGTAGGACCTTGCACTGAAGCCCCATACAGCATTCAGTGATACACTGATTCTGTGCTTAAGTATTCAACAAATCCCTTATGTATCTGCACCAAAATTGTCCGGATGCCAGTTTTGTGGTTTCAAGTGTGAAGCTATCTTACTCCTGATGCCAATACATTTTCATGCCAGATAATATGACAAATGTGAATTTTATTAAGATACTTAACTCGAGCCCTGTCACAGTGTGAATCTGGAAAACCTCTAATCCAAACATTGGTCCGTGAATCATATTTTAGGCAAACGCTAGCAGCCTTAGAGTTCTTCCAGTACAAATGATGACAATGCATGCTGTGTTTGGCTGAGAAGCGAAAACCAAAGAGATATTCAACACTTGGCATGCACATCACATAGCAAATCATTTGAAAGCTGCATGTGGAAATTGGGCAACAATGTGGGACACTAAGCTCACTATCAGTCTTTTTAGTCTCATTTTATATGCATCACATTATATCCACCTCATGTCAGGGTGTGATATTGTCACAGGACACACAACGAGGGGATTTCTTCCTCTTTTTCTCTTCATCCTCACTTCTCTCCTGTCCTTTCTCACGTCTCCTTTCCCCCTTCGCCTCCTCTCTGTCTCTGCGGGGTTTCTCTCTCCAGCAGGTGGCCAGTCAGTCAGCAAAGACTCCTCTAACTGTTTGGCACCATGGCAACATACAATGAAAACAACACTCATGCATGCCTGTACGCAGACCAATACAAACACACATACACTCATAAATGTTTACGTGCATGCACAGAGAAAGCCCTTTGTACCCATACACAAGCTTGGATACCCATGTGCTCAAGATGATAGAAGCCCACACACACACTCGCTCACACACATGCACACAGTTGATATAGGTTTGCAGCTACAGCTGATTTTTAAAGCAATAACCATTTTAGCACGTCATGGTTGATCAGGCACACTGTATATAAAGTGGGCGGAGTTAGGCCAGATGCCTAAGTTAAATGCAATACCCCAGCAACAGATCTTGGATACAAAACTCATTTCTGTCAGCAGGGGTCAGACCTCAGCTGGGTGTCGCTCCCGAGTGCCAGCTGAGCAGCAGAGGAGGATGCATGGAGAGCAAAGCCAGAATTGGGGTCACGACAAATGTACAGAGCAGGACTGTGACATCTTGCCAAGTGCATAGTCCAACTCTTTTCCACATGTGTGAGATTAGCTATATCGCAGAGTGTAAGACATCTGATGGACACTTTTATTCAAAGTGCACTGAAGAATACTGAGGGCATTCTGAACATTTTCAAAGAAAAGTAACAGCTGAACTTGGCATTGCGCTGAGCCATTCCTCTAAGTTTATTAGGGAACCTCTAACCGCATGTAATGCTACCTTACTTTCAAGTAGATACAAGTTAATTTTCTTAGCACCAAATAGCCAAAGGATGAGCGATGTAAATGTATTGATTGATTGTACAGGAGTGTTAACAGAGACTAAATGCTAAATAAAGAAATGTAACAGTAACCGAATGTATTGTGATGAAGTTAGGGTGATATATAGATGTTATATGCCAGTCAATATGTTCCCATAACTGTTTTAAACAATGGCACTCAAGAATTTGCAGCTTTTCCCCTATAGATTTTCACCTAGAATGTATGGAACAAAAATGCATTATGACCATGTTTTAATTCACTTGTACTACCACACATTTGCAGTTCTTGCACAATCTAATAATATATTTCTCTATTTTATATCAACAAAGCTCGCTTAAATTTTTTTTTTAAAAAGCAACAATCTATATTCTAATGAGGCTCAGAGGAAACAGAGGAGGTGTGACATTTAGGGAATGTTATTTTCTATATCTCAGGAGATCATGCTTTGTTCCTCAAACAGTGAATTCTTCAGGATATCTGTTTCTTCTGTCACTTCCATGTCTGGGTTTCCTTAGGAGTTTCTTAAGTCTCTTGCACGCGAGGATCTCCCGAAAAGCTTGAGGAAGGAGCAGTTAATTCATGGCCTATTGGTGACAGGAAGCTAATCAATCAGAGGTGGCAATTTCCACACTCAGCTAGCATGAAGATGTAACGCACCACTTACTCCCCGGGGCTAACGACACGGCGCCTGGATCCCAAAATTACCTCGTCAAAGCAGGGCAATGAAAGAGAGGGAATTCCAAGCAATTGCCCACTGTCAAAACATCCCATTATGGTTTTATTGGGAGGAATGACCAGGTTACTATTGACAACCTCATCGAGTTCATGTGAAGGGATGCATGAATTAAATTACTTTTCTTTTACTACATTTTTTGAAATGTCAGGGTTTATCCTAAGCTCTAAGAGAATATACATGCATGTTTACTATATAAAAAGATCTAAGATAAATACCTTATGGTAAAGATTTTCCACTAAATAGTCACGCTGTCTTCTTCGATTGCAGTTTGTAACAGAAAAAAAAAAACCTGCATGGTAAGTTAGTCGATCTATTTAATAAAAAAAATACTGATAACATATTTTATAAGTATTTAAGCAGCACAGATAAATCCATAGAATAAGCAAACTAGGGAGGAAAAACCTCATCGGATTTGGCTACTTTTTAGATTTTTGGGAAAGTTATTGAATGGTCCCTTTTATAAGTGTGGTTTTCAGAAGGTTTGAAAGACTTACAACAAATTCACAGAAACGAACCTCGCCTTGACCTTGCCCCGACCCAACGTCCAACTCCAACCCCCCAATAAAAGGTCCTATAATGTCATGTTAAGTGTGATTAATGGCAGTACCAGGCACACAGTCTTCCTGTGTACAATATACTTCAAATACAGCTCACAACACTTCAGCTGTAATCCCCAGCATTTATAGAAATATTTGTGGAGGTCTACTCCTAGACTCTGTACTGTACATCCAAAGTCCTTCAGTCGCTATTTTTCATCTATAACCTATACAACTGTATCCTTTTAGTCTTGTAAAACACCATCATTTGTTTTCATTTCGTGTTATTGATTTTGTGAGAGCAGCTGTCACTTCTCAGAGTGGCTGACGTCTTATTTTGGAGCTGAAACTCTTCTTCCTGTCCACCTTATAGGTTTATTGGCTAATGCGAGAGCTAGCTGTCGAAGTGACACCATGGCAGGGGAGAGTTTATCATTCTGCTGACAGGCTAAATAACTTGTGCCGAGGCAACAGATAACAAATGGGCTCAAGTTGTGGCTCGAGTGTCTGTGTGTTAAAGACAAGAACAACTGGGCTGCCGCAGAAATAAATGGTCTTTACTTTTTGGCATTTTTTCCATTATTCATATAAGTATAGAGTATACACAGAAGATGAATACGTGTTTACTGAGCACCAACAAGAAGAAAAAGACAAATAATTCATTGGACATATTAAAAGTTTCAACAATCTAATCTTGCCTTTAAAACATCTTGTTGAGCCATTTAAATTAGAAGCTTCAACGATGGATTTTGATAAAAACTATAATATTCCCTAATTTGATCTAACCCTCATCACTATTAGTGAGGTTTGCATTTGCAACAAATAAACAAACCGTCTGAAATTCACATTACATGGTGTTGAAGTGCAAACTGGGTAATAACGTGACAATATCACTAAACCTATTTATTTATCATTATTAATCTATGCCATATGGGTTATTAAGCCTTTTAGGTATAGGCAAAGAAAACAGTTCAGGGTCAGGTTTAAATAATTTGAAAATGTGTTGCAGTGAAAATAATTGAGTTTTGAACCTGGACTGTTAGATTTAAAATGTGTTTGATAAACAAATCCATCGTGTTGACCCTAACCCTAACCCTAACCCAATCTGTACAGCAAACCTATGCAAATTGCTTTGGTTTCCCAGTTGTAACTATTGCATTTGTGTATTTCTCGTGCAACATTTTAAGATATCATGCAGATTAAATAAGGCAAGGCTTGATTGATTTATTTTGTCTGACATTAGTTATCCCTCATAATAAGCCTTCAGGATCTAGTGTCAAAGCAGCAGGCTAATAAGCTAAGGCTGTTGATAGCGCCACACTTGCTGTTCACCTTTGCCTCGTAGGTGTCAAACTGTCAGTAAGAAACCCAGCAGGCTTCGGGAGTTTACTGCAACTGCAGCGGGACGTAAACAAATCAATTTCCCCGTAAAGAAAAGTGTCAGAAGACCTCTCAAGGATGATGCACATTCTTATAGCTGTGATGTGTCAAAGCATAAACAAATGCCCTGTTCCTTGTCCCCCTCTGTTTACAGCTGTTTCTGCTCATACAGTAAGTGAGATATACCCGTGAAGCAACCAGGGCGCTGTCTTAAGCCCGTGAAAATGTGCTCCAAGAGATAAATTCCAAGATGTCAGAGGAGCTGTCAGTGTGAAAGAATACTCGGGTCATTACCACCTTCAAATCTAGCTCGCATGCAAACTCCCCCTCCCCTCTGAGACGGACCCCTGCTGAGGATGAGCCAGACTTTCCCACAGTGAAAAACTGACTCGAACATCTTTATTGGCCAAACTGTGATCCCCCATATGAGAACAGTTTACAAAAAGTAGAATGTGCTTAAATCGCCAAGGGTAAAAGCCATTAGCAAGGTTTGTGGGTCAATGCTCCAAGAAATCACCCAAGAGATGCAACAAATGTCTCTGTGTTAAGACTCAAGACCTTCTTTGTGGGTGTTAGAATTTGCTAAATAAAGTTGTCCGTGTCTTATGTTATAATCATTAATGTGCTAATTTTGACCGAGGCATACTTCTAAAAAACCCGTTCTGGCAACAACGCATCAGCCGATGGAAAGACTTTCAATAATGCAATCTATAATGTCAGAGCAGGAACTTTATCACTATGTTAAAACCTACATCAGGGTGGGTCGAGAAGCCTCAGCTGTCAGATGTCCTTATTAAGGATGTCTAATAAGCCCAGGTTACAAGATGGTTCTGAGAAGTAAGCGATATCCGCAGAGCGTTCGACACATACAATAAGGCAGCGAGCCTTAGTGTGGATTTCATACTCAGGGCTGAGCATACTCTTAGCCTATTTTTGTTATCCTGATCTCAGACAACCCTGGACCCCATCCAGAATGGTTAAAGTAATATCCACCGTTAATGCTGCCCGGTCTTTACCCCCTCAGCTGTGACTTGCAGGCTGAGTGGGGTTCAAGAGTGAAGGGCAAAACCATTTTCTGTGAACCTTGTCTAAACTCAATTTCTATGATATCTAAGTGTGAGGAAAAGCATAACATTTCGGGAATGCTCTTCACTTGTATTTGCAGTCCTGCTCAACTAGGGACAAAGATGGCAAAAGTACACACATCCTTAACTCAAGTAGAAGTACAGATACTCGAGTTTAAAGATATTCTCGTAAAAGTAGAAGTACTGACTAAACTTCTTTACTCAAATAAAAGTAAAGAAGTATGGGCTTCGAAATGTACTTAAGTAAAAAGTACCCATAACTAGCAGCTGTTTTAAAGAGTACCTGACCTCCCTTTATATTAATAGAACAATAATGTCATTGTTAGCTAATGAATGTTTCCATGGTGACCAACGGCAACATGACAACGCTTTCATTGGGCCCTCTTCTTTAGAGAAGACCAGGAAATGATGGATACACGGATCGTGTTCAAATCAATAGGCACGCAATGACTCTAAATAATAATGATCACGCCACCAAACACACATTCAGACTAAAGGAACCAGCCTGTTTGGAAAATGTAAGAAGTAGAAAGTACAGGTATTTGTGTTCAACATGTAAGAAGTAGAAAGTACAGGTATTTGAGTTCAACATGTAAGAAGTAGAAAGTACAGGTATTTGTGTTCAACATGTAAGAAGTAGAAAGTACAGGTATTTGTGTTCAACATGTAAGAAGTAGAAAGTACAGGTATTTGTGTTCAACATGTAAGAAGTAGAAAGTACAGGTATTTGTGTTCAACATGTAAGAAGTAAAAGTAAAAAGTCGTCAGAAAAATAAGTAGTGGAGTAAAGTACTGATACTGAATTTACTTAAGTACAGTAACAAAGTATTTGTACTCCACTACTTCCCACCTCTGACCAGGGATATGTTCTCCTTTTATCGACCCCTGCAACCCAAGATACAGATACTCCCAAAGACCTCAATCAAACTGGATACTGGATTAAGGCTAGGGACCGCTTCAACTCCTGAGTGAAGTTCCGGTCACAAACAATCGCGACACAAACGAGGCTACGTTTTGTCGTTCTTACGCTGGTATCCTGTGAATTTACGGCCATCGGGGTCTCTATTTCCCCCCTCTACCGTGGAGATAAGGGGTGTTTTTCTTCTGAAAATCTACGGGGGGTTGGGTGTAGTTAAAGGACAAACTCAGCTGCTAGATTAACTCATCAACGCCGCATTGCAGGGTGTCAACAGAAATGTTTCACACACAAGACCGACAAGGAATGAATACCATTTGGAGGTCGCAAGTGGCAACCCCTCAGTTCTTCAGGCCTTTTAAATGTTAGTGTCTGCCTTTCAAGAGCAAGGATGTAACCTCTAAACCTTTGAGAGGAAAAGAGATACTTGTTGGAAGTCACTCCCATCATGTCAGTTTGTACTGGAGATTATGATTTAGTGTGATCGAGCTCATTAAATTCATACCAAATAAATCACTTGGGATAAATAGTTTCTTGTGGTTTTGGTAGCTAGAAATATCATTTATATATTTAAACCTCTGATGTGACTGACATTTCTAAATATGTAATAATAAATCAATAAGGTATTTAAAGACAGTCACTAGTTACCTATAAAGAACACAGCTTTGAATAAACTGTATTGATATCCAGATTCTTAAAAGTAAAAACATTGACATCAAGAGTATAAAATCTGTTACTTCCATGTCCACACCAAATACAGATCTTAACAGTGTTCAAAGCCGATAACACTTCTCAAAATACACAACACTATGACTCTAAATACTCCTGCGGTACGTACAGCTTCTTGTTTTTAGTACCAGAAACATGATTCAGATATCTTTGATGAGAATATGTTCGGGGTAGCCAAAAAACAACTGACAACCGGAGACGTGGGATCATCTTCAAAAGAAAGACATTTGTCTGTGGCATGCTGTCTTTTAGCTGCTTGAGCAATGCCATTCCTTGTAGTTTGAGTCATCTAAACTCCCAGAGTAATGGCTTCCAAATTTAGATTACGGTGCAAGTCTTCAATGTGTTCAGAAGCTCTTCTCTGACGAGTTAAATGTCTTGAGAAGGACAGACGAAATTGCAGGATCTCAAAGTGAGTCCCCTGGTTGTTTACTCAGACATTGAGTGGGAGCTGGCACGGTTCCTCAAACTCAAAGTGCAGCGGATTGCCAGGCCTTTGCACTTGGCGGGCAGCAGCTTTGATAGCTGCTCAGGGAAAGTCATTGTTTTTCCTCTAAAGCTGCAGTGCACGAGGGTGGCACGGCTGCCATGTTGTGCCTGTTAGCTTTAGATTTGAGGAAGATCAAGCCATGTGGCCTTCGGTAAGCTGTGTCCCAGTAGGCGGCCGCTGCCCTCTGGAACGTGAGAGATCATTTGAGTACCATCGAGAGGTCTTTTTATATTGCTATGTCATTGCAACCCATACTCCAAAACGTGTGGTCAAGGCTTTTTAAAGAGAGTCCAAGTCATCCGAAGAAGCTGCCAGAAACATTAAAAGGATGTCGCTTCTGAGCTTACACAGCCCTTAACTGTTGACTTCTAAAATAAAAACTAAATAAGCATTATAGTTAGTGTGGGGAAGAATAAAACCAAAACATTTGCATGATTGTAGACACTTTGCTGTTGAGAAATGCTGATTGCATTTGTTGATTGCAACTTCCTGGTATATACTATACAGTATACAACTTGTTTTTTTCTTTAAAGATC
Source organism: Notothenia rossii (assembly GCF_949606895.1). Classification (NCBI taxonomy): domain Eukaryota; kingdom Metazoa; phylum Chordata; class Actinopteri; order Perciformes; family Nototheniidae; genus Notothenia; species Notothenia rossii. The sequence goes on from NC_136901.1 coordinate 88,107,011, forward strand.
TCTTTCTTGCTTTTTTGTCTTTAAATTAAAGCATGGCCCAAGGCTGAAGACGGAAAGGAAAGGGGGTAGAGCGGGGAAAACACGCAGAAACAGGCGTCACCATCTTTCTCTGGTCGGTCAATGACATTTCAAACTGCCACATGGGTAAAGGTACTTTTTTGAACACTGCGTTCCCTGCAAGGAACTTTCTACAGCTGAACTTGGTCTCTCTTGAATTCATATGATAGCTGCAAAAATTGCGCAGGCTGTTCTGGCTGCGGATGTTTCGTGTATTTTAGAACATATCAACATCAACATGTTACTCTCATTAGGTTATTGTTTTGGCTTGGTCTCAGGTTTCTTTTTATTAAGTTGACATCTCTCCGTTGAATTTAATCTTCTGGTACATTTGGTCTTATCTCTCTTATATAGCTTGACTGTAACTCTTAGTTGTTTTTTCTCTCAATCTTGACTTTTCGGATTGAGCATTGAACAAAAATACAGTTTGATATAAGTAATACTAATCCATCAAATAATAAAACACACAAAAGATTAAAGCAGATTTCTGCGTTTTGGAGTTTTTTTAGACATAAATGTAAATGTATTTGTGGACGCTTGCTACTGCTTCAAACTCTTTATAAAACACTTTAACAATACTTAGGATTTATATTGATCATGATGCACTCTTGGGACAGTGTCATCACTCAAATATTTTGTAGCATCGAGGAGGTAAATCGTGAATAACAATATTAGAAATATAATCAAGTTTCTGAAAGGCAGACTAAAACTGTTTTAAATGTATATCCTGACTCAATTAACCCTTTCTACACTAGTAATCTGTTCTCACTGGAGCCGGTGTGCAGGGGAATCCGCACAAAGCTCAAATTGTTCTGTCATTTCTTTCTGTAACGGGTTGACGCCATGCCAGTGGTTTCAGTGTTGGGTTCCTAAATGTAAAAACATTGATATCAAGAGTATAAAATCTGTTACTTCCATGTTCACACTTAATACAGATTTTAACAGTGTTCAAAGCCGATAACACTTCTCAAAATACACCACACTATGACAAGCTCAATAAACAATCTCGAAATACTCCTGCAGTACGAACAGCTTCTTGTTTTTAGTACCAGAAACATGATTCAGATATCTTTGATGAGAATATGTTCGGGGTAACCAAAAATCAACTGACAACCGGAGACATAATCAATTATCTGAAAGGCAGATGACAATTTTTTTTTTAAACGTATATCTTGACTCCCCTTCTACACCACACCATCAAACTGAAATCCGTTTAAAGTCTGTTCTCACTGGAGCCGGTGTGCTGGGGAATCCGCACAAAGCTCAAATATTTCTGTCATTTCTTTCTGTAACTGGTTGACGCCATGCCAGTGTCTTCAGTGTTGGGTTCCTGGTGCCGTTTGGCATGGGCAGGGCGTGGGAGGTTAAGGGGCGAATGGCAGCGCTGGCCCTGTCTCTCCAGGTCTCTCGGGCTGGCGCCAGGCGAGCCCCTACAGCCGAGGCAGAAAATAACCCCGCTGCAGTTGTCGGGCAGGGGAGAGTGACGGGGAGAGCATGTCACACCGGGGGATCGGGTTTCAGCGGCTGTCATCAGAGAGCGGTCATTACTTCTGGGCTAATTATCTCAGGCCACGTGTAAACAAACAACCTGCCAGTGTGAGGACTACATTGTGGTCACAGCTCCAGGCTGAAGGTTTATCCCTTTCACTTGTTTGATGTTGGCATTAATTCCCTTGTTGGTTTAAGAGTGTCCCAAAGGCTAGTTCAGTTTAGAGGTCCAAGAAAATACAGTACCCTGTTATTTCAAAGGGGATACTTGTACTTCTGCTGCTTCTTGGACATATTTGAGCGATTTTAAAGAACTAGAGAATTGATTGACTTGAATGCACTATGAATATACAACTATATAAGTAGATTTAAGGTATTGTAACTTTAAAGACTGCAAGTTACAACATTGGTTTATAAAATGTTGCTGTATAATACATGTGTGTTACAGTGCTAATTTGTTTGAAAGTCTTCCTCCTTTTTACTATTTATTCAAAAGGTACCCTAACCCGTTATTCCTAAATATGGCACTTTTTCTTAAACCTGTCTTCAACAATACATTCAATGTGGATAACTCTACAAAAAAAAAAACTGTCTGGCATTTCAAATGACTTTACCAACTGTATATCATACTCTCGTGCGAAAGAAAAACACACCCAAGAACAAGGGGGAACGTGTGTTGAAATAAAAATACGTATCTTAGATAAATAATCATTACATTTCAGCCGTGTCAAACTGCCGTTTATCAGGATTTTATTTCTCAAACTGAACTCTGACAGGGTCCATGAAAGCATGAAAACTCAATCCAGCTCGGCACAGCCCCCTGTCTCACATTCCCCGGCCTTCATGGCACGTTTACGGTTGGGTCTCGTGTTTCTATCACACGCCTGCCATACCATACCTGTGTACTGCAGCCACAGCCGGGAGCAGTTGCGCGTGACCCATGGTAAAGTTGTCTTCGTCTCTTCAGGCTTGAGTTGTGCCTTAAACAGCAGTTGCAATGATACATACAGTAATGATTTTAGAGAGGGTGTAAGGGAGCGGGTTATCTCGTAGTAATGTTGCTTTAAAAATGTGTTTGTTCTCTAATTAATCTGTGCAGTGGGATACAGGTTTGACATTGAACAAGGTTAGTTTTTGGTGATTTTAAGAGGGAAAAGCAGCCATCTTTTGTGATTTCAACACATATTACTTCATATTTCTGCTACACACACATCTTTTTGTATTTTTTTTAACAAAACGATAATGATAATATCATAAAAAGACCGTATTACAGTAATAGCAATGACAAAAATAATACACACACATCTTTATGGGAAAATGAAACCTTGTACCCCAATACAGACTATACACAATGTATGTGCATCTGTACATTTTATTTGTATTACTGGCATTCAAAAATGCTGCTTTTGATTTTTTTAATAATTTTCTTTTCTTTGATTTGTTTCTTTAATTAATGTATGCTCGCCTCTTCATTTTATACTTTATTATTGTATTTGCCTTTTGAACTCTAGTTTCCCTTTGATGTTGCAAAGTACATTTCCCTGCTGTGGGAGAAATTATAATTTCTAATTCAACAGGTTTCATCATCAAGTGAAATGTGCATGATCGTGCAGATGTCTACAGTCACGCTAGAAGGACGAAAAGTTTGGGTGAAAACAACTTTTAAAAACACTATTTTAAAAACCTGAGTTTGAATTTTCAGTGACATTACAAACATGGCTTTTCTTGTCTCTTGTTCAGTGCACAACCTGTAAGCTACATTTAATGTCGAGCAAACTTTTAGCAACCACTTGCTGGATAACAGGTCAAAAAACAACCAACACAACAAAACTAATCATACTTTTCATAGGTTTGCATTTAAAGTGCCATACGATTAAATCACTGAGTACTGATTGCTAATGTCACAAAATGACAGTCTTAAATACAGAAGTAGTATAACATTTAAATTGGTTTCAGGCGTCCTACCATCAAAAGTTAAGAGAAGCATTTAGATTTAGCAACCAGCAAATCAAGGCCATTTCTTTATTTAATCAATAAATGTGGTTCAATAAAAAGACCCATTCTTAGGTTAATTATTAGAATATTCTACCTCTCTAAAAACGTTGTATTGACTGATTCTAACGACATCTCCAATACAAGTCGTAAAGTAAGCAGTGGGTGTGTTTCATGAGTGATTTAGCATACAGCTGATTGTCAGTGTTGCACAGGGTTGAGATATTATTCAATAAAGCGTGGCGTAATAGAGATGCAAAATGACATTAAGCCGCTGCTTGCAAGCTGTCACTTCCATCCTTCTGGGGGCTGTCAGGTCTAACTGTACATTATTAATTGCCCTCTTGTACCCACCTTAGTTTGGAGGTGTTCTGAGTGACCAACAGATTGCACTCTAATATTTATTTATGCCTTCGTAAGTGAATTACTTGATCTCAGAGACAAAGCTAAAGACCTCATTTGCATGCTAGGGCCTTTCTGAAGGGCGCGAGTCAACATTACTGCACCACTCTGTCAGGCGAGTGACTGACATTTCTAATGGAACATGAGCGCCTCGCTGAATATGGATTTAGCTGTGTCATTAGCCTGGGGTACTTTGATGACCACATGAAATGTGATAAAAAAATGTGGTAATTAATTTTTGAACAAGTTCGCTCATCCCCACCAATCCCTATTAAGGGGCTGTGTGATCCCCCATTAGCTAATTGAGTTAGCTGCATCAGGATGGATTCGAACTTGAGAAGTGTCACAAATCAGACTATGTTTATCTAGCATTATGTCGAAGCGAGAGGCTTAGTTTTATGGTATAATTATACCTCACAAGATAGTGACCCGAGCCAACTTTATTTTGTAACGCAGAGCTCTTTGGCGGGGTCCGTGATGCACACTGGGCAGATCTCTGTTCTTTCGCTGCCTGTATCTTCCTCAGCCCCTGTCTAATTGGAGCATGACATCTGTGAATACTGAAAAAGGTTCAATTAAATTCCTTCTCTCCTGCAGATGGCATTGTCGGTGTGAAGGCACTGCATATCCATGAGGATGTAGTCTTAGTTTCCTTTCTTTCTATCTAAGACTTGACATTTGCCCCCACAAGGAGTGCAAACACTAATAGGTCAAAAAACTTCAGAGAGGAAATGCAATCCATTTTGTCGTGTCCCTGAATGTGATTTGATCGACACTATCCACTTGCAGCGTGGGCCCCCCCGTGCCCTCGCCAAAGACATTTGCAACTGGTGTCAAGGCCCTATAAATCATCCCGTATCAAAGAGGCCATGTAACGCTTTCTACATTTCAACATATGTGGAATCAGAACGCGTCTGTCATCGATGTGCGCCACTCTCGGAGAAAGAGGTTTTTTGGAGGCCTTTCCCACTGTAACGCGAACCATATGTGCTATTGATTTGGGAGGTTTTACCTGCCATAGTGAGATACTTCTGAAATGAAGTGCGGCAGACTAGGATTAGGCCTGTAAACTAAAATCAACAAGGTGGATAACTACCAAGAAGTAGCAAAAAGACTAAGTGCACTATGAAGAGTTTATCTACTTTGAAAAAACATGTGATTTGCCTTTAAATGGCCTGTAAGCACACAGTTATCTGCTTCATTTGCATCAAACGAGACAAACCGTGCCATGCCGGCTGGTGCCAGGATGAGCCTATTCATCTTAATATTATAAATGGCTCCCACTGTCATCCCAGGTTTTAAGTTCCCAAAGCAACCGATCCTGGGCTTGTACTGGCTATATATCTCTTTGAAAGCCAACTCTTCCATCTCCTGCTGCTTTGTATTTAAGGTTGGCCCTCTATCTTGGGTTTAACCTGCTTTCACAGTCACCGTCATAACTTTAGAAAACCGAGGAGGTTCTCTGCTTCTTGAATAATTTAAGAATCTCCATTTTTGGTCTCTGGGGTTGAGGATAAATGAGAGTGCAAATCAGAGATAAAGGTTTTGATTGATTGATACATTTTATTTCGAACAAGTAAAATAAATAATTACCAAACCAAAAAATGTTTGCAGTGCATAGTCATGTAAGAGAAAGCAAAACAAAAAATGACATTTACAACAACAACAACAACAACAACAACAACAACAACAACAACAACAGCATTAGCAACATAAACAGTCCCACATCCAGTGTTGGAAAAGGAGTGAGAAGAAGTATAACTTATTTAATCTCACCCCCTCGTCCCTAAATGATTTATTTATAATCTATAATCTGCAATAATTATTATTATTATTAATTGTTATTATTATTATAATTAATCTGCTTTACCTGTTGATTGACGTATATACATATACACATACATACACACACACACACATACATACATACACACACATACACATACATACATACACACACATACACATACGTACATACACACACATACACATACATACATACACACACACATACATACACATACGTACATACACACATACATACACACACATACACATACACACACATACACATACATACATACACACACATACACATACATACATACACATACATACATACACACACACATACATACACATACGTACATACACACATACATACATACACACACATACACATACATACATACACACACATACACATACATACACATACATACATACACACACATACACATACATACATACACATACGTACATACACACATACATACATACACACACATAAACATACATAAATACACACACATACATACATACACACACACACATACACATACATACATACACACACATACGTACATACACACACATACACATACATACATACACACACATACACATACATACATACACACACACATACATACACATACGTACATACACACACATACATACATACACAAACATACACATACATACATACACACACATACACATACATACATACACACACATACACATACATACATACACACACACATACATAAACATACATACATACACACACATACACATATTTACACATATACATATACACACCTACATACTCACACCTTCCCCATCCCTGTACCTCGAGAAAATCATGTCTGTGTTCCCTCTTGAACTGGTTAATGTCTGGACATCGCTTTAGCTCCACATTCACACTGTTCCATGTTTGCATTGTGAACAGACTTCTTTCTCAAATAAAGTCGTTTCCAAAGAATGACTCCTCACAGGTGTGAAATGAAAAGACACCTAGAGATTACCATGACGACTAACAGTGACGTTACATTACATGGCAACACATCAAACCTGAACCCAGTTTATTGGCAAGTAATTCTTCACAAACCTACTTTGAATAAATCTGTCATTTATTGCCTAAAATAAATTTCTGCTGGTTCTGATGGATTATGGGACTCTCCGTGGGCTTCAGTACATATGAATGCATTTACTACTATTATTTATTCATTTCTAAATGACTGCTGATTTAAAGTGCTTTTTAATGACCGAGAAGCAGGGAACTCTGTCTGCCTGTAGACGCTTTGTTTGACGACGCTTCTGATTGTGACTATGATATGTTCTTGTTGCTTCTTCTTTTTTGAAAACTGTAACTGTGAGGCTGCCTATCTTGGCTTTGAATCTCTTGTAAAATATATGTGTCATCTCAATGAGACCGGTTAATGGAAGGGTGAATAACAAACATACTTTTCTTTATTTTTCGAAAAGGTACTTGGTTGGGGATACATCATCTGGTTTATGGCAACACCCTGTTTCGTACAATACATGTAAAGAAATCAAGAAGAAAGAAAGTGGCTACCGAGACAAATCATGATGTCACAAAGAGACATAAGTGTTTTCATTTGTAGCTGAAGTTGCAGGAGTTATGTTTGGGCTTGAGTTATTTAGCTACACAGGCTTTACGTATGAATAAGTGGAAGTGGCTTAAGTTTCTGGAAAGAGACTGGGAAGGCCAACTCACTTTATCATATACCGTAGTCTGGCGTTACGTTTTTCTAAATTAAAAAATCTATAAAAACTGTATATTTACAATAAAAGGAACAAGCCAAGATATTTGTTTCCTTTCTTACCCCCATTCACCTGACTGTAATTTGATTTCTTTGTTGGAAATAATTGTAATATTATAGGTGTACTGATACAGTACATGTTCTGGTATTTATACTTTAAAGATCTGTACTTTAAACTAATGTATATGTGATAGTGTTTGTTGATTACGTGTGTTCTGTACCTACAGACGGAAATGAGCTTACAGCAAAATCTGGCATTAATTATCTTTTTTTAAATGTATTTTCATGCATGGCTCTTGTTAAATAAAGACATCATTTGAATTTGAATCATTTGACCCCCTCTTCAAACAAACCAAGATAAAGTGCAGATATTGCATTTCAGATGATTGTAATCAACTTCTATGCATCTGGAGAGAAACCCATGACATTTCAGTTTTTATTAGGTACTATTTAAGATTGATTATCAGTACTACTAACAATAATGATAACAAAGCCAGCGCCATTATGTCATCGCAGGCTTACGGACGCGTTTTCCTCTCGTCTCCTTTGTTCTCTATAATAAAACATTTGATTGTCCTTTAAATAAATACACAAACGCTAAGCCTGTAGTATCTCTAAACAACTGCGGAACATTTCTAACCCTAACAAGCGTCCATGTTTAACCTTGCTGTCCGTAATGGGAGGCCATACCTGCTGCGAGGGAGGGATCATCTGCGCCATTAGCAAATACTCAACACATTCTGCAGCCGGTGCATGCCGATTACAAAGCTCAACTATTCTGGGAAGCCTTAACCTCCCGACCACCCTCTTCCCTTCGCAAACTCAGGCCGACTTAACATTCTTGGCTCAGTGTATTGTGTCACAGAGAGAGGAACATGTTATCAGGTCGTAAAACAGTCTACTCGTATGCACTCTTGATACAGCAATTAACACTCCGGATCAACCGTTAGGCACGTTTCAATGTCAAAACGGGAACATTCGTACCCACGATAACAGCGCTTCTCAGAATGAGTTAGTAAAAATACACTTGGGTTTATTTTTGCCTGAATCCTCCACGTCACATGTCACCGTATTTGGCTCTATAGCAGTCACAATGATCCATTTTTTGATACGGGCCAGACATGGACGTCTAAGCTAAATCAAACAAATGACTTTCAATATGTTCGTGATCAAATGAACAGGGCTCTGCCGAAAAAGCCGCCGCTTTCTTCGGGTTCCTGGTAAAGAAATCTCCGGCAGCCGCAGCGGTCCGATATCGAGAAGTGGAAAAAGAGGTATTTCGAAACGATCCATGTCATCCTTACAGCTGCTGTGTTGTCTTAAATTACCTTGATGCAGCGTTTCCAAAGGACAGATTGGATTTCCTTCGCCATCGTTTTCATCCAGGTTTTTTTTCCACAAATGCAGGCAAAAGATTTATTTACAATTTGTCTTCCCTGATAGCCGGTTTCTTTCCCGAACAAGAGTTCAGGGGGACGGATCACGGCGTAAGTGCTGGTAGTTTAGTTTTGAGATAGGTATTCATTTCAGGTTCGGGCCTTGGTACAGGGCCTGGCATGGTTTATGGACAAGTGTTGGAGCTTTTCTTTCTGAAAGGATCACTTCAAAGGACTTGGCAGGAGACAAGGTTGAACTTTTAGCTGAAGGTGAGCGCTGCAGTTCTTTACGGCTGAAGTAGTAATAAAATCCTCGACACTGAGAAGCTTTGTCATCGAAGTAGGATAGCGTAAACCTTTAATTGGTGGTGCATCAAGGCGGTCAACTGATTGATGTCAAATGTTATGTCATTAAGTTAAAAATGTCGTTTGACCTTAAATTGTAAATAAGGGAAAATATGATTTAAAGTGTATCATTTGTTTCTCTGCATGAAAAGAAACTCCACTTCCATTTAGGCTCTTTAGATTAGAAATTAAATAGTGTCGTACGCGTTAAACATCTGCGTCCCCTGCCAGTCTTATTACATTATTATTTACAACCAAGTGCATGATACGGTTGTGTGGCTAAAACCAGTCAAGTATCATCATAGCTGTTACCCTATTTTGTGTCGGTTAAGTAAGTGGAGCCTGTGTCTTCATGGCATGGCGCAAATTCCAGAGATTAATGTAAATGATAAGGAATCTGCAACTCTCCGGATTCTGAGATCCTCGGGATTAAAGGTTCAGGTTCCAGTCGACTCTGGAAAAGGGATGACTCGCTGTCCGGCGCGGACGCCTATCGGGTGTCTCGCCACCTCCCAGATACGAAAGTGAGGACGAGAAAAAAAGTCTCCCAGCGAGGGCGAAGCCTCGACGGGAAATAGCAGCTTACACTCGGGATCAAAAGCTGTGTTTGAGAAGATATATTCAACAGAAAGAGAGAGAGAACAAGTGAATATGTTCACCAATATTAAAATGTCTTGGATCAAATTATGAGCAGAGCATAAGTACTTAAAGGACTGAAAAGGTAATAAGTAATACTTACGCATCATATAAAATCTATAAAACGTAAGATAAGATGTATATGAATACAGGTGTCATAGCAGTCGAAGGAGAAATAAGAGTTTAAACAAGTATAATTAAAAGAACACATTCAAAATCTAAGTGAAAGTAGAAATACAAAATGTTTACCTATTTACAGATATTAATAATTATGTTTACGTTAAATATATATACATGTGAAATTGCAACTCCAAGTACAGTGCGAGTCATTTGCAAGGTGCAAGTGGTTAAAAGTTAGAAGGGAGTGTGCTCACAAAAAAACACCCGCAACACCAAAATGAAATAAAATCCGTAAAGACTGAAAAAAAGAGAGACGAAAACAGAAGAAAAGGGAAAGAAAGCGTGAGGTCGTTGCTGCTGCTGCTGTCATGACCTCCATCCCTTCAAGGTGACTGTCCATTTCATTAAAAGCCTCCTTCATTGATCGCTGTCCTTGGTCTGAGTTTCCCCCCCTTCGGCCGTGTCTCCTTTAACAAAGTTAACTCTCTCCTACGACGACCCCCCCCCTGCTCCTCCTGACCCGGGCAGACAGCTGTGCTTACCTTAGCATAAAACGCCACAGTAGGTCATCATTATCAAATTAATCAAAGCTGTCACAACACAGCACAGTCCTGCGGTCAACGCTGCGCCTCCAAAACCACTTAGATCATGTAACAGTTGAACGTGCAGCAAAGGAGCCGTGCTGATGTACAATACACACACACACACACACACACACACACACACACACACATACACACACACACACACACACACACACACACACACACACACACACACACACACACACACACACACACACACACACACACACACACACACACACACACACACACACACACACACACACACACACTCAGAGTTGAGCACAGTGGTGTGATAGCGATCCTTCAAGGGGTGTTAAAGAATTACTGCATTTTATGAGTTATCTGGAGGGTATGTCCAGCAGTAGCAAGATAAGTAGTGACTATAGAAACATTGGTAAGGGGATATTGTCCGTATTTTAGTGTAAATACCGGGGAACTAAGCCTGCTGTCATGGGTTTTCCTGTGTGCTCCTTCTCAAGCTAAATGTGCCTTCCACATCATTTCTGAGCTCAAAAAGACAACGTGATTTGTGATTTGTCTGCAATGGATCAAAGCGTTATTTTAATAAATGATTAATTAATCGTCTAAATGCTCAATTTCTAGAATCCCATGCTGCGCTAACATTACAATCTAATGGCAATGCGTGGTAACAGTTTGATAGTGAAATTATGAAATATGAAATCTCAAAGAATGGACATATTTTACAGAACGATACGATTTTTTTTCTTTTAGAGAAGAGTATGTTTCACCCATACCTTTTCTGTTTATTATATTATAACTTAGTAATGTTTTTAACGCATGTAAGATATGCAACACTAAGCTGTCTGAGGCTCTTTCCTGCTGTAACGCTGCACATGTCCCCTCTGTGGGACTAATAAAGGTATTCTGATACATCTAAGCGTTGTATTTCCAGCTTTAAGAAACACTGAATACAATATGATGTTCAGTAAACTGCTCAACTGAATGATGGATGACCCCAAAATGTTACACCATCTGAACAATCCTCCATCCACTGTCAACAACTGGAGGTTACTCTTCTCGTGCCAATGATAGACCGTAAAGAACAGGTTCCCATTCATGGATACATTTTCGAAGCACAAATATCTGTTCATGTACTAACCCGAAGGGAACCCCATATAACTAAAATAACTCAATTCAGTGTCAAACTACTTCCTGTTTCATGTGTTAATCCTTACGTGGAGTGGAGACATATTTCTCTCACTTCTCATGTTCGCAGAGATAACAAGAAGATCATTTCCACCTGCTGTTTAACAAGTGCAGCTAGAACATTGCAATACAAACACAGCCCCCCCCCTCCCCACCCGTGTGTGTGTGTGTGTGTGTGTGTGTGTGTGTGTGTGTGTGTGTGTGTGTGTGTGTGTGTGTGTGTGTGTGTGTGTGTGTGTGTGTGTGTGTGTGTGTGTGTGTGTGTGTGTGTGTGTGTGTGTGTGTGTGTGTGTGTGTGTGTGTGTGTGTGTGTGTGTGTGTTTCTGTAGTGACAAGGGAGACGTGTGGCACCAAATTGCCAGATTGATTAACTTGTCTGTCAGGCTGTTCACTGTGACAATAAACTCTGTTCCTCAGGGAGCTTATTGAGAGATGACATGTCTGAGACCCCCCCCCCCCCCCACACACACACACACGCACTGGCACACACACCAGCTAACCCATCCTCCCTCTGAACGCTCATATAGCCTCACCCATTATAAAACACCTCTCCATGTGAGTCTCAGCCCCTCCTGAATACTGCACACACACACACACACACACACACACACACACACACACACACACACACACACACACACACACACACACACACACACACACACACACACACACACACACACACACACACACACACACACACACACACACACACACACACACACACACACACACACACACACACACACACACACACACACACACACACACACATCCCTGTAATCCCCGGGGGTCTTCTGGTCTCTGTTATCAACACCAGGCTCCGTTTTATAAACCACTTCACTTCATAATTGAAAAGGGAACTCTGGGGCGTGTTTAATCCACTTAAAATCATTATGTGCATTGTCAATTGGCTTGACCCAGCTGCGGAGCACACGAGACAATGAGGGGCTCAATTTACCCCCCCCCCCCCTCTCTTTTCTCCCAGGTCAGGGGGGTTAATGAATGATTATTTCTCACTTTGTAACACAACAGGATGCCGATTTAAAGGGCAACCCCCCCCCCCCCCCGCCAACTTGTACTGTGAGCATCCTCAGTGGGACGTGCCGGTGTGAGAGGTTCAGACCCCGAATCAGAGGGACATTGATGATGCTGTTATATGAAGATTAATGAGTTACAGCGTCCACCTGGGATCATGAAGGGTTGCTGATGGTAATGTCTTAATAGAATAAATAAAGCAGAATCTTCTGTCCTGCATAGATGCAAGAGTGTTTAAACTAATTACCATTTATTGCCATAATGGCCATCAATGTGAATAGGTTACTGGGGTTAGCTTGAACTGAAACTGGTAGAGAAAAGTGTGTGTGTGTGTGTGTGTGTGTGTGTGTGTGTGTGTGTGTGTGTGTGTGTGTGTGTGTGTGTGTGTGCCATTACCATCCTTGTGGGGACCTACATATGTTTACAGAGTCATGTGTGGGGACTCGCCTCCCTTATGGGGACAACATGGAGGTCCCAATGAGGGGAATCATTAATTTTAGGGTGAAGACTTGGTTAGGGTTAGGGTTAGGGTAAGTCTCCAGGAAATGCATGTAAGTCAATGTAATGTCCCCTGAAGTGATGTATACATGGTATGTGTGTGTGTGTGTGTGTGTGTTTGTGTGTGTGTGCGTGTGTGCCATTACCATCCTTGTGGGGACCTATATATGTTTACAAAGTCACTTGTGGGGACTCGCCTCCCTTATGGGGACAACATGGAGGTCCCAATGAGGGGAATCATTAATTTTAGGGTGAAGACTTGGTTTGGGTTAGGCATGTGTTGGTTATGGTTAGGGTTAGGATAAGTCTCCAGGAAATGCATGTAAGTCAATGTAATGTCCCCTGAAGTGATGTATACATGGTGTGAGTGTGTGTGTGTTTATAGTTCATATAAACCGTATTACTGTTATTATACTAAAATGAATTTGTTGGCTAGCACATATCAAATGATATAACATAATTGTTGCATTATCAATTGAGTTATTATTCCTATTTATATAAAAAATACCTACGCTACGTGGGGGTCATGACTTTTGGAATGACTGTAATAAAAGAACAACTGTACATTTGTCAGATTCAATGTATGAACGCTCTTCATACTGACCAAATTGAATTAGTAATGCAATACAATGTTTTACTATTTACTTTTTAATATGACTCTTTATTACTTTGAGGCGCTCAGATCTGCTGAGTAATCAAAATCTCTTTTGAGTTTTCTCTCAGGGGCAGCAGAAAACTGAAGACATTGAAGATGCTTTTCGAAACAGATTATATTGTTTTATAAAACATTATAAAACAAAAGCAGCAACAATACTGTTCGTAGTTTCAGATATTGGTAACAGCTCTTAGATCCAAGCATCTAAAGATCATGTTATTGTATATTAAACAGACAGAGGACAATAACATGCCAACAAACTATACAAACATTTGATTCAAAAGTCTTAAATGATCTGTACTTTTAACCATCGCTCATCTATCAAACGACTGTCCGCCACATCATCTATCCTTAGAGTACAAATCTGTTTATGTTACTATCCATGCAGCTCAGTGTTATTCACTTTTTGAAAATCTCAAAAGTCCTGGGTCTCAGTCTTTGGATAAAATGTAAAATCAGGGTATATGCAGGAATCCTGAATGTAAGACCTTTTAAGACCTTTTTTAAGACCCTTCCCGTACATTTAAAGACTTCATCGCCACTTTGAGTTTTAACCGGTTACCTTGGCGACACACTTCACCTCACATTCACTATATACAGTATTGATTGTCCTTCCTCCTTATCTTCCAACCATTTGGACGCAGACTTGCATTTCCCCATAACGATGTTGCTTAGCAACCGGCGTAAACGGACCTTCGTGCGCTATCAAGCAGTGAGCGTGCGATGTCCTGTTCAGATGATGTCAAATCCAACGGGATGGAATAAATAAACTACACAGAATCACACTACACACCTACGCAATGATTACATTCAGGCAGACTGTAGAATACAACCTCTTTGGACAATTTATATACTTATTGAAAACAAGCAAAATGGTGGAATGAGCTCCCCATTGACATCAGGACAGCAGATAGCTTGCACATCTTCTGGCGCAGACTGAAAGCTCATCTCTTTCGACTCCACTTCGAGCGATAGAATTACTAACAGAGCAATTATATACTAATAAAAGACTGGCTTATCTATAGCCAGTTGAGTAGCACTTGAAATGTTTTGGCTCTATGAAACCTGATGTACTTATATGATTCTGTTTTCTTCAAGTTTGTATCTTGTTGGTCGAATGCTTTGGATAAAAGCGTCAGCTAAATACAATGTAATAATGTAATAACTTGGAAAATGCGGTAGCA
Source organism: Notothenia rossii (assembly GCF_949606895.1). Lineage (NCBI taxonomy): Eukaryota > Metazoa > Chordata > Actinopteri > Perciformes > Nototheniidae > Notothenia > Notothenia rossii. The sequence continues at coordinate 88,122,125 of NC_136901.1, forward strand.
CTTTGCAATAAGACTACCCTTATAAAGGATTCATAAAGGGTTTATCATTAGGTTATCAATTAGGTTGTAAACACTTTATTAATCATTAAGAACCATTTATAAACCAGTTCTAACATAGTTTTCATCAACACAGGCTCACTATTTGGCAAGATGACTAAGCCTTATATTGGCTACTTAGCGAGAACTCAGTGAGCAACAGATACCAAGGATGCTGGCTGACGAAGGAGACGAAGTAAGCTAGGTAGCCAATATAAGGCTTAGCAGTACAGATAAATGTGGGCTCACTATTTGGCAAGCAACCGGTCCCAGTTGCCCTGTTTATCTCATGTCTTATAAAAGCTTATTAATGATTTATAAAGTGTTCACAACCTAATTAATAAATGAATTACAAACTATTCGTAAACCCTTTATAAGGGTAGTCTTATTTTAAAGTGGTACCGCAAATGCTGTTTAATACTTTTTAATAGCCTTCATTTTCGCTGAATTGATTTATCAACTTTTAATACTTTTCAAAACCCCGCGGACACCCCGTGCTGTGATGTTACATTGTCAACCTATAATAGGCAATGACAGACACTTCAGCGGAAAGAAGACGTTTTTATTCCAGTCCAATGTTGCAACATGTGCCACTGAGCTCACTGTCAGAAAATAATGTGACAGCAGAGAAATCGACCTCGACTATTGTTTTTTCAGAGCTCCTGTTTGAAGTTGGACGGCTCTTCCTGCCCAGAGTCCTGAATGAACCATTTGTTTATGTCCTGCAGGTCTGTAAATCACTTAGCGCATCAAAGAGCTCCTTTCTGCCCCCGTACAACAATAGGGGGGTCATGCCAGTGTGCAAGCATGAAAAGGATACAGAGCAAGAAAATGTTTTCGTTTCCTGAGGCGATGACAGTTGGGCCAAGATTAATACAATGCTGACATTAGTTAAAGATGGTGTGGAAATAATAAAGGGGCAGCTTTTTAGCGTAACATATAACAGGGAAAAGATTGTGATTAATTCTCTTTTAATCGTGTCCGCTGTTTGTGAAACATAACTTTGCTGTCAGTATTGGTTTTTATTGTGAAATGCGCAAGAGTTGTTGTTGGCTATAGAGTGGTGCAGTGTAGGCCAGACCCAGAAGTTAGTATCGCGAGGGTCCCTCGATAAAAAGTAATGGTATTTCCCCATGTCAGTGTATTGCAGGAGATAGGCTTTGTGGCCAACACACGTTTTTGATTTACGAAGCGTGAATACAATCGCCAGAGGTAAAAGCTGACCCAAGGCTATAAACAATCCGAAACTTCGGACCTTCACAATAATTACTGGCAACTTCTTTGTCGTAGAACAAAAAGTGCAAATCTCTTCAGCTGTCGAGGGAACCGTAAATGGTGAAAGTCTTTTTTGGGTTTAGGAAATCTTTAATAATAAATATTATTGCACCAATCTTTAAAAGACCCTGGCCGCAGCTCTCCTATGTAACCCTGTCAATATGGCATCTCCTGTGTAATGTATAATGTATTGTGTATGTAATGTCCTGTGTATGTCACAATCAGCTGTCTTAGGAAGTCATCCTTGCATCCAACCCCCCCCCCCCCCTCCTCCATCTGGTCAAATAGGGACATACAGTAACATTCTGAGACTATTAATTCTCATGGTGTGTCGTACTCAATATTACACACTAATTAGTTACCGTAATTGTCGGACTATAAGGCGCACCTGAATATAAGCCGCAGAAGCTAAATTGAATGATGTGTACATATATAAGCCGCCCCCCCCCCTCCCCCGTTACGTTTTGTTTAGTTGTTTGTTGTTACATGTTTTGATGTATGGTTTGTTATCTGGAGCAATGTCTGTTTATTTTTAAAAAAAAAAGACCCTGGCCTTGAAATCAGAGCAACTTAGAATATTCTTAGGAATAAAATGGTGTAAGTAAAATGTAGGAATAAGCTAAACGTTTACATATAAGATACAGTGTAGTATAATTATTAATACTGTGATTAATAATCTGTCTGTTATGCAAGGCCTGCATTCTTTGCTTTTATGTGTGTGCTATTGTTAACTTAGTGATTCACATTTCCCTTATGGGACAACAAAATAAAAGTTGTTTTTAGTTTGTATTATTTCAGTTGCTGTTGCAGGGCCAAACACTTTATTTGGCCTTGCAGTCTTTTAGAAGGAAGTGCCTTTCTGTCAGTCTGTAAAAAGACGGTGCTGAGTCATGCTGTCGGAAAAGTAGCCGATTCATTTTCACCTATTTCTGAGCTCTCAACGCCTCACGCCAACCCCACACATTTCTGACGTCAAGAAGGGATTTACTCGCCTCCCTTGGATATTGTTTCCCAGTGGCCGGGTCCCTGGTGTCTTGTAGGTCTAAAAGCCATGCGAACAGGAAACCACAGAAGTGAGCTACCAGCTACCTCCCTCTACTCCAAAAGCCCTGCAAGACTGCAGCGTGGTGAGACTCAAGGCCAACAATGTGCCCACGGCCCAGGTTCACATCCTCTCTGGAAGCGCTGCCTTTCCACAGTCCCGTGCAGTCTTTCTGGCGGAAAAGGCCTCAGTTATACGAGGGCCAGCTCGCCATTGTGTGTGGCTGTGATTCATGCGAAGCTGTATGAACTGTGAAGTAGTTACAGTTAAAGGTATTCCCCCAAGGTTCACTTAAATGACCAGAAATGTGGCTTCTTTTTTGGGATGGATACAAATGTTGACTTTTTCTAAAGAGGAAACACACTAAAAGTTTAAAATAAACATTGGGGGAAAATGAAGATGTACCATTTCAGAACAAAAGTATACCTTCACCTTATTGTTCAATTATTAGTGTTGGTTTTCGTTGTTGTTTGTTTTGTCCTCCAATTTTAGCACTTTATTTTATTCTCTTTGGTAAATATTAACACGTTCTTGAGTAATTACATACATCAATGCAACATTATTGACAAGCACAAACTGTATAATCGAAGGATGAAGCTGTTGAGTCCTAAAATGCAGCTTTGATTGATTCTTCTGATCAATGATTAGCCTTCATTACTTTAAATAATCATTAGCTTGTATTCAAGACGTCAATATAGGAAATGTGTTGGATGAATTACCTCACAGTTGGATCACAAAATCTATTTATTTGTGTTATGTCTTCAAAAACGAAAAAAACACAATAGTGTCTTTCAAAACCACCAACAACAGCTACAATGTCGAACTGAAAAACAGCACATGTCTAAAGTCAGGCGGATAATTCCAGCGTTGAGGCTAATTTCATATCCAACTCTTGACAGTTTAATCATCCTCTTAGTTACACCCTCCTCGTTCATTTACATAGATTGTAAAATGCATGAGGGGATTGGATAATTCCTCACAGAACCTCCTCCATATTAATCGCAACACTCACAACGTTATAGCACTTGCATTAATTTGTGTGGGCAATGACATTAGCCTCGATTACGTTGCATTTCAGGCCAATTCGCCCGGGCTATTGAACCGCATCTGCAACACACACCCCTCCCCTTCGCCACCCTCCCCTCGGCGACTAATGAAAAAGACATCAGCAGGCGTGGAGAAGGTCGCCCGTCCCGTTCGCCTTGACCTCGCCGCGTCTCTCTCCCCCTCTGACAGCTTTTGATGCGTCAGGGGTGGCTGGTTCCCGCCGGGCGGAGGGGACGGGCGGGACGGACCTTTCTCACAGCGTCACGTCACTCTCAGCCTCAGGCGACAACCCTCCTTTCCTCCATCCTACCCCCTCCCTACCTGCTCCTCACCCTCACTCCCTGCACCCTTTACCACTCAATTACAATAAAAGCAATACAAACCTTTATCTGAATATTTACATAAACATTTTTAAGATAATGAGATCCTGAACAAATGGATTTAAAGACCAGGGATCAGGTGAACAAGAAATAAAAGTTTGTGGTACAGTCAATAAAATGTATATTCGTTTACCATCCCTGTAGCCACCTCTCACCCAATAAGACGACATAACAAATGGATGGATCAGTGTATAACTTTTGTAAATGTGCAAAGACTGTTTAAGTTACCTTTTATTTCGTAACCACAACCAATATTACAGAAATGATAACAAGATATGTCACTTGTTTTGTTAAAAAAAGAGCAGTCTTCGGCAAAAAGATAAGAAATATATATTTTCATGTGCATGTTATTTAACGACCTTAAAACGTAAACGAGTTTATGTTCTTTTATTCCAACATATTTCAAGCCACTGATTCAGATCAGATCCAGAGAAGGAAATTATTTCTTCAGATTCCCCTACAATGTTTCCTCGGTCCTACCCCCTCCTTTCCTCCATCCTACCCCCTCCTTTCCTCCGGCCTACCCGCTCCTTTCCTCCATCCTACCCGCTCCTTTCCTCCATACCCCCTCCTTTCCTCCTTCCTACCCCTCCTTTCCTCCATCCTACCCGCTCCTTTCCTCCATCCTACCTCCTCCTTTCCTCCATCCTACCCGCTCCTTTCCTCCATACCCCCTCCTTTCCTCCATCCTACCCGCTCCTTTCCTCCATCCTACCCCCTCCTTTCCTCCATCCTACCCGCTCCTTTCCTCCATACCCCCTCCTTTCCTCCATCCTACCCGCTCCTTTCCTCCATCCTACCCCCTCCTTTCCTCCATCCTACCCGCTCCTTTCCTCCATACCCCCTCCTTTCCTCCATCCTACCCCCTCCTTTCCTCCATCCTACTCCCTCCTTTCCTCCGGCCTACCCCCTCCTTTCCTCCATCCTACCCGCTCCTTTCCTCCATACCCCCTCCTTTCCTCCATACCCCCTCCTTTCCTCCATCCTACCCCCTCCTTTCCTCCATCCTACCCCCTCCTTTCCTCCATCCTACCTCCTCCTTTCCTCCATCCTACCCGCTCCTTTCCTCCATACCCCCTCCTTTCCTCCATCCTACCCCCTCCTTTCCTCTATCCTAAACCCTCACTCCCTGCACCCTTTGCCACTCAATTACATCAAAAATCAATACAAACTTTTATCTGAATATTGACATATATATTGATTAGATAATGTGATACTGAACAAATGGATTTAAAGCCGAGGGATCAGGTAAACAAGAACTAAAAGTAAATAGTACCTATAGTATGACAAATGGATGGATCAGTGGATATCTTATTTGTGTTTTCAAAACCCAAACCAATACAACATACGTTACGTGTTTGCAACTGAAAACTAAGCTTAAGTGTTCGGCTGAAAGATAATAAAAATAAAATAATAAAATGTAACGTGCAGGTTCTTTTAAAACCTTAAAACGTAAAAACGTAATGTTTCTAGCGTGTTTTAAAAAATATATACGAACATCTTTGAACTGATAAGGGTTCAGTTTCTAGCGAGCGAAATAGCATCTTCATATTTCCCGCCTACACGATTATCGCGGACAATAAAACCGATATGATAGCAATCGAATTGTGAATTAGAAAAGCAGAAGTAGGGATGAGGACAGAGGTTTTGTGCCAATAAATCTAAAAAAGCATACAAAAGTAAAGAGACGTTAATGATTTAAGAGGAATTTGATTATGATCACACAATCATCACGTTGATTATTAACTTCATATTTAAACATCACAGGTATCGTAAATACTGCTATATCGAAACACCTTTAAATACTTTGTTTGACTTTGTGATGGAAATCGCTGCTTCATAATTGCACAGTATTTGTTAAAAGGCACCTGCTAGATATTTAGGTGAATACAGCCCTAATTTGCAGAGAACCAATCTACATCAGTAGAATTTCACCATGACTTTATATGCAGTTGTGTCACATCTACGGCTCACTTGATGTTCAGCGTGACACATTATAACACTTGTCTTTATCCTGAACCTCAGACAGACCAAGACATCCCGCCTGAGGCTCTCCTCCGGTACAACCCGGCTTTGTAAAGCATTAAAAAGATTTGAGACGTAGCTCGGAGCTAGACCTGTCAACTGTCACACCCGGAGTTGAAGTCCATCACCTTGCAGGGAGAGGAAGGTGACGCCGGCCCCCCCGCTCCCCACCAGGTGTTCCTGTATCCCCTTAATGAAACACAAAGGGCACTCGGTTGAGACGGAAAGAGCCAAATTGAATCGGGGCCTCTCCTTTTGTGTGCTGCATTAACAACTCAATTAAATGCCAGCAAGCATCTGCTGCTATGCCAGTCTGGCACGAATACCTCACTGACTCGTTCTGTCGCTTTTCAGACTAAGAGGGGCCGGACATTAACACACAGAGAGTAAGAGAGGAAGTAAGAGAGGGGATATTGTGCAGGTACTCTAATCCTTCTCAATGACATTCATATTAACCCTCAGGGTGAGATGTGCTCGGGTAATGCTAACATTCATAAATAGCCAGACGGCTGCAGGGATATATAAATGTACACAAATACATATATATGGTAAAATAGACCTATTACAAATATTACTTAAGTAGTTTTACAAAAACATTTGAATAAATAAATAATAATAATTATAATAATAATTAAGTATCACTAATTTATCAAACTCTTTCTATAAAGCATTAGAGCCAAATTATGGTGATTTTAAAATGCATGTTTCCTTATAACAGCAGATATCTTGTAATCTTTTGTCAGGAACATTTTCCAAAAGCAAAATGAAAGCTGTGTGTGTAACACGGCTAGAGGTTGTGGTGAGACGAAGAGAGGGGAACACGAGGGAGAGCACGATGGGAGAGAGTGGGAGGAAGGAGAGGCTGCTCATCCCAGTGTGGGAGTTCATCCATCATTGGAATCAGTGTGTGCTGTAATTACTGTGTCAAATAGATGGGACGATGCCTGGGAGGAGTGTGTGAGCATGCATGTGTGTTTGTATGTGCGTGTATAGGATGTGTGCATGTGTTTGAGAGGTGTTCCACCTTATCTTTATAATCACCCCCCCCCCCACACACACACACACACACACACACACACACACACACACACACACACACACACACACACACACACACACACACACACACACACACACACACACACACACACACACACACACACACACACACACACACACACACACACACACACACACACACACACACACACACACACACACACACACACACACACACCAAACCACTCCCTCCTCCACTGTCATCTGTCATCCATAGCCGGCGCTGTCACATGGCGCTGTCATGCTTCGCCAACATCGGGCCGTCAGGAGAGGAAGCCTTAACTCTTTCAGCGGCGAAGCCCTTTGAGGATTCAGAAGGATACAGCTATTTAAAGAATGCACGGCATAAAGGATGGATGAAGAAACTGAAACATGGGAAGCGTGGATAATGTGGAGTATTGGTGGCGCTCACGTTTTTTTCTACGCTTGTCTTTTAGGGATCTTGACGTGTCCTGCGGCGGACATTATGTCACGGTACAGACACCATTAGAGTTTGATTGATGGAGGTTTAGGAAAACTGGGTAAAAAACTGATATTTGTAGCAATTAAAGAGTCTGGGTATATTGACACATGCACTCTACGGAAAGCCAAACAACACAAGTGTTTTATTCATTGATGCCCAACTACAAATATGTTTACACTTGGTACAATAACCATTTATGAGGGTATTTTGAATATTGTTAGGTAGCTCAACTCATTGACACATGTCTACAAATGTCCATAAAACACATATCCTAACACCTTGACAACATGTGCTGATTGTGAGAGTAAATAAGTAAACAAACATGTCCGAAACTGACGGATAAAATGTTAAAATAAATACCGAAAAATAATGGATGAATGTTGATGAAGTGGTTGAAGCAAGTTTGTGTTACATTAAATGTAAAGTCATGAAGGGGTCTGTGAGTCCATCTAACAAGGCTGAAAGGGGTACATCTGTCAACACATGTAGTTATAATTCAAAAGACCAGTTTTTATGCTCTTGAAAATAATGGCTGCCTTTTCCATATCAAGTGTACACTGTTTCGAGAAGCGCCCGTGTGTTTAGTAGATCTACTTCGTCACCACTGAGTCCAATTTTATAATTAGGAGCTAAATCCACTTCATCAGTTTTACTTTCAAACTCAATTTCACTGTAAAAATCACCCCAGAAGAACCGTGACTAGCTAACAACGACCGCTCCACTCTGCAGACCGTGCACCCTGGGTATCATGAGAGGGTGGGGGGGGGGGGGTTCACATCTTGCTTGTGCTTGTGTCCTGTCCTCTCGCTTGAGAAGTTATCTGAAAAATGGGGAGAGTGTCCATAAGCCATATGGCTCGGCGAGAGCGGCGACGAGGGGAGCAGCGGAGCACGTAAAGAGGTGGAAATGGTGTTAGTCGCTTGGCTGCTCAATGGTGGCAATCAAAGTCCTGGTGAAGCGGGGAGAGATGTAAGCGGCTCGCAGGATCGGGAGGCTGGTCACTCTGTTTGGCGAAGTGACAGGTCCCGATGGAGGAACGCTTTGATCTGTTAAGCCTGCAGATTTTCCAAATGATTTCCAATTTGGGAAGTCAGTTGACCAGGCGAGAAATATCCATCTTAACAAGTCATTTACTCTTGCTGTGTTCAGACAAATTAGTGAGAATGTGAAGTGAGCATCCTTATTCAAGGTACGTTTTCAAGTAGACAGAACACTGTGTAAATGTCATTCCAATAAAGAAAACGATTGCTCTAACATGTAGATTTGTATCAATCAATACAGTGATATTAACAACAAATGCTGCTAGGATAACTGTTTCTTACGCTAAATGTACAACATATACTTTGCATGTTTATGATAATAAGAAATTAGCTTCAAATTGACTCTAAATATATAATAAATAAACGGAAACAGCAGGTCATTACACATCATCAATTTTAGGGAAGCCAACAGCAGATGCCATACAGTGCTGCCATGTCCTTGAGCAAGGCAGTGCTCCAATGAAAAAGATTATGATAAAGTATTTGGGTACGGAGTGACTTCAGTTCCTTGCTTCTCTCTGATGTGTGTAAATGGAGTAGCTCCAGGCGCTGCAGAACCTTATGAACACATAATGTTTGTAAATGAATTTACAGTTCTCGGACCCTTGATATTACCGACGTCTCGACGCAGCCTTCCCTTTTTTCTTCTAATGGCTTGGTGCTACTCTCAGGGGCGATTAGGGGAATGTAACATTTGGTGCCATATGCTAGCAGGTTGTCGGGGAATAGCGATGTGGCCATATCAGGACATGCTGTAGCTTACATGTTGCCAGTTAATTACCATCATGACATCAAAACGTGAAGCGAACTGCAGATGCTGCGCTGGTAAAAAGCTCTCAGTGGAGGGAGGGAGTGGGGGGGGTGTGGGGGGGGGTGCTTCAGGGGAAGATCATTAAAATATAGAGTCTTCCTCATTAAAGGTGAGGTGGCTTATTGAAAGAAATCTTTGCCACTCGTTATATGTTGTTGAATGTAATAATCATCGTCAACTTGATACAAATAGATTACATTACATGTCATTTTTTACACACATTCAGTACTGTGGACAATCCCCACAGGAGCAATTTGGGGTGAAGTGTCTCAGGGACAAAACGACATGCTGACTGCAGAGGGACTCGAACTTGCTACCCCCTGATTTGAAGTCCAGCACACTATGCACTGAGCCACAGATTAGATAGATAGTCCTAGATTGAATTTCTGGCTGTTTGTCAGTTAGCACAGTTTGGATGATTAATTTAATGGCCAGTTAACTGTTATAAAAATGTATTTGTTATGTAAGTAAATACAATTGTTTGGTTCATCATATTCATTGGTTGGCCTTAGTATGTCCTGACATCCAGACTAACTGCTGTTCATCTATTTTTTGCAACTCAATGCAATCTCTTATGAAAAGAACTTCACCAACGTCTCTGAATAAATAAAATGTGTTTCATTGGGTTTATTATA